>NW_005842085.1:2105678-2118338 GCF_000455745.1 Alligator sinensis | reverse complement strand
GACACTAGGGCTGCAGCAACAAATCAATTAAAAACACTACATCCCAGCCATGAGGTTCAGAGGAAATGACGAGAGGGAAGCGTGCACCACCCTTTATCTCCTCAGCCCTGGGGTAGCAGACCATAATCTATAGGCTTTGCTAAAGCAAAAGGGTCTTTGGTTAATTGCTCACAGGCTGAGCATAACCACAAGTGAAAATGCATATGGATATGTGGAGGGATGCGGGCAGTGGAGTCCCCCAGGGCTCGGTCCTTGGGCCTGCACTGTTCAACATCTTCATCAGCAACTTTGGGCGAGGGGGTAAAAAGCACCTTGTTCAAATTTGCGGATGACACTAAGAAGTGGGGAGAAGTGGGCACGCTGGAGGAGAGGGACAGGCTGCAACCAGATCTAGACAGGTTACACAGGTGGGTGGATGAGAACAGGATGGGATTCAATACTGACAAGAGCAAGGTACTGCACCTGGGGAGGAAGAACCAGCAGCATACCTACAGGCTGGGGAACTCCCTTCCCATCAGCACAGAGGCAGAAAAGGATCTTGGAGACATTATCGATTCCAAAGTGAACATGGGCCGCCAATGTGGGGACGCGGTAAGGAAGGTTAACCGCACCTTGTCATGCATTCACAGATGCATCATGAGCAGGTCCAAGGAGGTGATCTTCCCCCTCTATGCAACACTGGTCAGGCCGTAGTTGGAGTACTGTGTCCAGTTCTGAGCGCCACACTTCAGGAGGGATGTGGACAGCATCAAGAGGGTCCAGAGGAGGGCCACTCGCGTGATCAGGGAGCAGCAAGGCAGGCCCTACGAGCGAAGGCTACGGGACTGAACCTGTTCAGCCTCCACAAGAGAAGGCTGAGAGGGGATCTGGTGGCCATCTACAAACTGGCCAAGGGGGACCAGCAGGCTATGGGAGAGACCCTGTTCCTCCAAGCACTACCAGGAATATGAGGAATAATGGATGGCCATTGACTGAGAGTAGATTCAGTAGATATCAAGAGGCACTACTTCACAGTCAGGGTGGCTAGGATCTGGAACCAACTTCCAAGGGAAGTGGTGCTTGCTCCTACCCTGGGGGTCTTCAAAAGGAGGCCAGATAATCACCTAGCTGGGGTCGTTTGACCCCAGCATCCTTTCCTGCCCATGGCAGGGGGTCGGACTTGATGATCTGCTCAGGTCCCTTCCGACCCTATCAACTATGAAACTATGAATTACTCAAAAAACTAGCACTATCCCAATTATACACATGGGGAATCACATCAGAGAGAGATTAAGGCCTTTTCTAACTTAGATTTTTGCATTACTGTACTTGAGCCAATATAAATACCAGTGTCAGTATGGTTACACTCTAATGTACACACACTGCCTGTTTATACAAAGCATTTTAGAGCAGCACAGCTTCATCAAGTAAATGATGAGAGTAAACCTCACCAGTGGAATTCAGACTATTCATGTTGCCCCTTCTTGTATTTTTGTCTTGTTTATCATTTTAATCTTGCATTGCAGATAGGACATGTCCTCATGAAATAACTTAGATGAAAGCTATGATCTAATTGTCTTTAGCAGCTTTCAGCTCACATAAATACAGTGAAGCATCCATTATCCAAAGAAGTTGGAACCAAAACTTGTTCATAATATAGTTCAGCAAGTGAAACACTCAGATATCCAAACAGAAAACGTGCTGCCAAACTGAATGGTTTGGATAGATGGTGTTTGCATAATTGATACTTTACAGAATCTCCTGGTAAATAACCACATCAGAAATATAGGAAATATGTTTTTAGTTCTGATAGGAACTATACGAGGTCTTCATAAAGTCCTTGTGCACTTTTAAACTTTAATAACTTAGGTTGTAGATATGATAGAAACAATCTGTAAACAGCATTTAAAAGAAAATTTATTAATGTTTTAGGACAACTAGAGTACACAATGTTGGACTTCAACATAACCACCATCTATCATGATACAGTGCTCAAGCCAATCTTCCAGCTCCTTGAAACGATTCCCAGTTGCTCTTGAGTTATTGCACTAATTCTATTGGTGATCCCAGCCCTACATTCCACCAAAGAACATGGTTTTGACAAGTAAACTACTCTTTTAACATGTCCCCATAAAAAGAAGTCCAACTGTGACAGGTGAGGTGAATGAGGTGGCCAAGCAATTGGTCCACCTCTCCCTAGCCACTTCTCTGGGAAAACGACATTCAGAGCGTAGTGGCACGTAGCCACTAGAATAAGAATAAGTAGTAATTCATTATTACTTACAAAGCCTAGCACTGTGTATTCTAATTGTCCTAAACCTTTAATAAATTTGCTTTTAAATGCTGTTTACAGATTGTTTCTATCATACCTACAACCTAAGTCATTAAAGTTTAAAAGCGCACAAGGATTTTATGAAGACCCTGTATCTTCAAGCAGAATTGCATATATGGATATATGTGGTTCCTAAGAACTTCCCAGAGGCAGCTCAGGATGTAGTAATTCAGATCCTTTAGCTTCCAGAGCGCAAGCCTCAACACAAACTTCTGCCGGTTTACAGCAACACAGGATTTGATACACAGATTAGCTATTCTATTCAGAAAGTGGAAATAATATATCCATTATTGTACTTAAAAAATAATAATCAAGAAGCCACTGTATGTTGCAGTGTTGCACAATGTTATGGGTTTATCAACCAATATAAGCACACCTTGAATGTGTTAAAGGTGATGAACTGACTGATAAGTTCATACTCAGTCATTAGTTGTTATTTAAAAACTGATTTTCTGAGGGGCTAAAGACCCATCAAAATCCATGGATCTGCAAAAATCTATTAATCTCAGATTGCCTCAAAGTTTTAGCTCCCATACCTGCCAGCTCAATCAGTGTTGTGCTGTAGAAATCCTAGAGACTACAGAATTTAGGACCCGAGTGGAAAAGAATCCACAGGAACTGTTACAGTGTCTTGTAACTGATAATGTCTTTGTTACGGTTTGTTTCTTGGTGTAAATGCATTGAAAAAGAAACATTTATGAAAAACTTCATCAAAATTTAGCCATACTGCACATCCACTTGACAGACTATCCTATACTCGATTGATGGTTATTTAAGAATGACTGTTAAAAACACACTGAGAAAAATTAAGCTACCACAAGCTAAAGCTGTCATTTATTTTCATGCGTAGGTGATGGTAAAAGAGGGAAAAAAGTGTTCTGCAAGATATTTATTTTTAAACTTTTCCTATCACTCCTTTCACAAGCTGGAGCTATTCATATTGAGTGGTATAATCAAGAGGACTGAATTCAAATATTGTGACATTTTATAAAGCTTTTTCTTTAATACTTCTAAAATATAAAAGATGATATCACTGTAGTAAGGGATTTTTAAGTCCACTTTTGCATACCCAACTGAAAAATTAATATCTAAAAGAGTTTAACAAATAATAACGGCTGTATATATCCACAAGGATAATAAAGATGTTACATGTTTTAACACATTTCTGTATTTAAAAAATCTTTTTTTTTTTTTCATCTTTTGACTGTGTGATAACAGCTGAAGAAGCCTGGCTGTCCGAAAGGAACTTTTATTTTAACGTGACATAATTTACTCAAGGACTTCCCCCATCACTTCATTTATTTCAAGCAGTTTGGGTCTTGATCCAGTAAAGCACTTGGAAGTCAATGGCATTATTCACGGGCTTGAAGTTCAGAAAAAGGCTTTAGTGATTTTCTAGATTTGAGTCTTAATGTGTGCCATCAGTTTAAAGGTGGCTGACCTATAGCTCAATGTAAACCAGCACAAGTCCACTGAGGTCAATAGAGTGGCATTGATTTGCACCAGCTGAAAAATCAGGTTCATAATTTAAAGAAAAATAATGTAAAGAAAATGCCCTTCCCAGGTGGTATTTTGGCAACAAGTTGCTCTGCTATTGGAAAAAAATATGACTTGGCAGGCAGGTTTCCATGGTTCAAAGGTACAGTACCATTATGATACACCTAAAATCTCATCCTGCTTACCTTGTCACCTTGTACACCCCCTGAAGTAAGGCTACTTGTGTAAGACAAGAAGGGTTTAGCCCACGGGTGTTGAAACTGCTGCCTATAGGCCAGATCCAGTCACCAGAGCCACGTCATCCAGTCCATAGGGCTCTCCATAGGTTCAAAGACTTGGCTGCAGGGAAGTGACAGGGACAGCATGACCCTGCACACTAGATTGGGAGGGCAGGGCTGCGCAGGGCCTGATTTGGAAGGGTAAGGATACTATGGGGCACTAGGACTTGATCCCAGAACACAGGCCAGTCCCATCATGTGGGGCTGCCACAAGGCATGATTTAGGTGTACAGGGGCTGGCTGAGGCTGTGCAGGGCCCAGTCTGGCCCATGGACTGGGCCTGCACTGTTCATCTGGCCCACGGGGCAAAAAGGTTGGGCACCATAGGTTTAGTCCATAGACTCCATTTTAGCTAACAAAACATAGTCATGTATCTAAATGATATTCATTATCTTAACCACTTATATCCAGAATCAGTAATGTACCTGTGCACTGCTTAACTTTAGTCACAGGAGTAGCTCTATTGAATTCAAAACACTTGCAGTCAAAGCACCTATTCATGTATTTAAAATGCATGCATCTAAACTGTTTTTTTTAATCAAGGTATGTCTACACGTGCAATTCATGCTATTTGGCTTTACTGTGCAGTAAATTTCATACCTGTGCAGGTGCTTATGCTGGTAGTAAATTTAATAGATTTCATAGATTTTTAGGGTCAGAACGGACCTCAGTAGAACATCAAGCCTGACCCCCATACTCTGAGCGGGAAAGACCATTGGGGTCAGATGACCCCAGCCAGGTGCTTGTCCGGTCTCCTCTTAAAGACCCCCAAGGTAGAGGAAAGCACCACTTCCCTTGGAAGCCCATTCCAGATTCTGGTAACCCTTACCATGAAGAAGTTCTTCCTGATGTCCAATCTAAATCTGTTCTCTGTCAGTTGTGGTCATTGTTTCTAGTTTCCCCAAGGGGCACCGTGGTAAACAGAGTATCTCCTATTCCTTGCTGCCAACTCTTCCTCCCCTCCCTCCCCCCCCACCCCTGATGAATTTGTAGATGGCCACAAGATGAACTCTCAGCCTTCTCTTGTAGAGGCTGAAGAGATCCAGGTCCTTCAATCTCTCCTCGTAGGGCCTTACCTACAGGCCCCTAAACACCCGAATAGCTCTCCTCTGGACCCTCTCAAGGTTAGCCACATCCTTCTTGAAGTGCAGCACCTAAAACTGGATGCAGTACTCCAGCTGTGGCCTTACCAATGTCACACACAGGGGAAGTATTACCTCCTTAGACTTGTTTGTGATGCACCTGCTAATGCATGATAGATTGCGGTTAGCTTTACCTATCACTTCATCACATAGTAGACTCGAAGATGAACATGAGTCATCAATGACTCGAAGATCCCTTTCGGCCGCTGTGCTACTTAGAGGGTCATCTCACAATCTGTATGTATGTTGGTGATTCTATCTCCCAAGGTGCAGCACTTTGCACTTATCTTTGTTAAACTGCATCCTGTTCTGTTCTGACCACTTTTCCATCCTGTCCAAATCTGCCTGAATCTGTTCCATGCCCACCTGTGTGTTTACTTTGCCCCATAATTTGGTGTTGTCCACAAATTTGGACAGAGAGTTCTCCACACCCTCATCCAAGTCACTGATGAAGATATTGAACAGCTCTTGCCCAAGGACTGAACCTTGGGGGCCCCACTGCCCACATCTTTCCTGGTTGATACTGAGTCATCTACCACCACTCTCTGGGTGTGTCCCATAAGCCAATTTGCCACCCACCTGACTGTGTAACCATCTATGTCACAGCCACTTAGTTTATTTATAAGAATGGGATGAAACACCATATCGGAGGCCTTTTTAAAATCCAAATAAATGACATCTACCTCGACTCCTGCATCTAAGCATTTTGTGACCAGGTCGTAAAAAGAAACAAGGTTAGTTAGGCCAGATCTACCTGCTATGAATCTATGTTGGTTGCCCTTCAGCATTATTTTTCCTGCTGGACTCCCACAAATGTGCTCCTTAATATTTTTTCCAAAGGTTTTCCCAAGGATAGAGGTAAGACTAACCAGCCTGTAGTTTTCCCCATAGACTTTCATGGGAGGTTAATTAGGTCCTATGAGGCAACTAAGACTTCACCATGACTGCCCAACTGGTGGACCACAGGCTGCATGCAGACCACAAGGAACCAGCATATGCAAACTGCAAGCAGGTAAGATGTGACCCATGGGCCCCAGAACCTGCCCCACCCAAGGCCATGCAGCATAAAAAGGGCCCAGGGATCTGCATGCCAGCTGTAAAGCCAGAGCAGGAGGGGATAGGGGTCCACATGCTGCCAGTAGGGTGGCATTTGTTACTAGTCAGCCATGCAATGGGTGGGTGGGGGGGAATCCTGTTGGGAGTGCCCCTGGAGCATGCTGGCCACACATTGATGATACCTGCAGCCTGTAGCCATGCTAAAGCTGGACAGCTGTGATTTAGACTGTATATAGCAAAGTCTATGGGGCTGGGATTATTTCCCTTTGTGTTTTGTTTATTACACCCACTGACACCATATGGTACATAATACAGCTACATAAAAATGTATCACTGAGATTAACAAAACAGGTAGAACGGTGGTATGACAAATAGTATTTTTGATTATATATAAACTGAAAAAAAATATTTCTTTTAGGATTTGGGGGCTTGTTTTTCATGAAGATGAATGTTGTTCTCATCTTCCCAACAGTTATTAAAACCTCTCATTCAGTTCATACTTAGATTTTTCTCATATGTCGACAAACTGAGTAAGCTTTAAAATTCAAAAAAGCTGATATTTAATTTGTGCAAAGGATCACCGTTCAGCTATTAGAAGCCATTTAACAAGCAAATACAGTATTGGCTATCAGTGATTGATTACTTTAGTAATTTATGTCCATACTACAAAGTTATTTCTCCAAAAGTAAGCAGATCACAGAGCCAGAGGTAAACTGATTTAGAATCTCTGACATATATTTTCAAATGTGATCACAAATTTCTACTGCATTCATCAAGAAACATGGAGGTCAGAAGCAGGAGACTAGCAAAATGTTAACTGTAACTGAAAACTTTGAAAAGTAGCTCATGTTTTGTGTGTCTAATGATTTAATCTCAGCATGTGTATGCAAATGTAGATAGACAGCTTGAGCAGAATAGGCCCAGAATTTTTAGCACACAAAATCAATGTTTAGTTAGATTTGAAGATGGATATGGAATTACATCAAAGATGTATTTGGTCTTTATATCTTTTATATTCTATATAGCACCTGAATCCTTTTTTAAATTTAGCATATGCAATTTTGGCAATTGTTTCAGCCATCTTAAAGTGATATCATCAACAGTGATGACCTGAATCATTGTTAATGGGCTGTTCTTGTACTTTGTAACTATACAGCTGACCATTTTGAGCTAACCAAAAGGCCTACACAGAGTGCGTACAACTCATATACTTTTCAAAACTTATAACTTGCAAATAGTCAAACCTATTTCTCCTACTTCCTCAGCCCCCAAGAAAAAAAAAAAGATGATTCCTTTCTTATAAAGAAAGGCCAATTATTTACTAAAGTAACACTAAATAATGTCCTGGTTACAAATTTATTTTTTGTATAACTTTACTGAAGCCAACTATGTCAGGTTTTCATTTGACCTCAGCTGTTTATACTGTGTGTGTGATTTGGATATGGTTAGTAGGAGGCACCATGCTAAGAAGGAAGAAGAATTTCTAAAATTGGAAGCAGGGGTAAGAATAGGCTTTTGGGAAAAGCCAATCCAATTTTGATTTGCCTTCTTGGCCTATGCTCTGCACACCAAATGTTACCTGTTTTGTACTGCTGACCCTTCCCTCAGATCAAGAAGAAAAAAAGAACAGGCAAGCTGAATTGAAAGCTGAGACCATAGAGGGTAGACAGACCTGAAGCCAACATGCCCTGCTGTGATTGGTGAGGTGACAGTAGATGTGAACAGAAAGTGTACATCTCCCTGTTCTTTTGGGGAGGTAGGTTAGGAAAGAAAGAGAGCTAAAGAAGGATGTTTATAATTTTTTCCACTGCCCAGATCTGAATAAAAACCAAAGTTTAGAATGGATGTGATGATACTGATATGGTCAACATTATAACTAGGCAATCAGAATCACTTGTCAAAGTAGTTATATATTTTCGGGTTTTTTGACTTTGTTCTCAAAAGATATTTGAATACGTCTCTTGATATTCCTGGGGAGAGCAGTGATTTCGTTTTTTCAAAAGTGTTTTACTCTATTTGAGCTTGTGCTACCAAGGGATTTATTAAAAGCATCTCCATGTCTTGCTGTCTCTTTCAGGGCACTAATGAGCGCAATCAAATGTAACTGCAGAGCATCTTTGTCATCAGTAAGCAATCTGTAATTCAAAGGAAAGCTGGCAATTAAAAAATGTTAGGCAGAACTAGTATTGTGGACAAGAAGCAGAAAACGTGGACCAGAAATGACAGTTTCCAGCTCATAAAAATCACATGTGAAGCACATACACACAGATAATACAAATAACATCACCCCTGGTTCTAGAGCACATGAGGTCATAGGAACTGTTAAAGTTAGAAATCAGAAGAAGTGCTTGCAGGACTTAGGACTTTATATCTGCTTTGGATCTGGGTTTATGAAGTCTTTGAAAGGTGTAGCTTTATGTGAATTTCCTAACAAGGACACATTCATATCAGTGACTACTTTTTAGGAAACTATTTAAAAACCAGTCTTCTGTGGAAAAAAAATAGCAAAGAAAAGATCTATTTTTTAAAAATGTATTCTCAGCAAACAGAGAAGAATGGTTCTATTCTACATTTTCAGACATCTCTGTGGTTCTCAACTAGTATATTAGCAAATTTGGTTTTGGTATTTTCCATATTCAAGAGTTTGATTTTGTTCTAAACTGGGCCTATATATATGTGTGATCAAAAGTTTAGATTTCTGAAATTTTAATAAAATTCAACACGTTTTTAAATTTTGATTAAAAAATGGAGAAAACCACCCAAATTTGGCACCAAAAATTCTCATATTTGATAAATTCCAGAGTTACTCCAGTCTTCTACCTAGCATGGATATATGCCCCTGCTACTTACAATGTAAAAAGAACTGATCAACTATTTTTCAGGATTGCTTAATTCTGGTTGGCTTTAAAACTAAAAACTAAAGCTGGTGGTAGAGTCCATGTTTTATTCCTGGAGCACCCAGTTGTGAGCTCTGCTTTAGATGTATGCTGATGATATATATGTGCATTTATTAAATTCTGGTGTTATTTTGACCCTGGCTCATCCTCAAAACAACAGTATTTTTTTTGGTGAACAGAAAAGGGATTCACAGAAATACTGACCATCATTTTTTTTTCTGGTTAGCCAATAAGCTTTTGACTGTCACTAGTACTTTCAATACACAACCTACCTACCTATATCAATCTTTTTTTATTCTACGAAACTGAATAGATGGGAAGTATTTCTTTAAATGACTAAATATGAAGTTTTCAGTAAGCAGCAAAGTAAAAATCATCAGGTCATAACTGCAATATCACATATCATCCATATTTACTAAAATATAAGACAAGAATTTCTTTGCCAGTCAGCCTGGGAAAAAAGCTCCTTATGTTCTGATACAAAGAAACCTAATTAAATACATTGTCTATCATTAAACTGGTGCTGAAAGCAACACATGCTCAGTAATGGAAACCAGCTACAAAGTTCATTAAATGCAGCCAACACTGAGCATAACTATAAAACATATGGCCTATATTAGACAAAAATACTGAATATGATATATGATGGAGTCAGACTAGGTTTTCCTGCACCTCATCTGCACATACATTTTTGGAGGATCCCAGGTTTCATGACAAAAACACCCAGTTCCAATCACGAGTGAGGAGGATCCTTTGTGGGGATTATCTGGAGTACACACACATACTGAGAATTGCTGGGCTATTGTATATCATGAGGTTTTTATCTTTTAACTAATATCATACATAGAATCATATGAAATTAGGGTTGCACATGATCTCAGGAGGTCCAACCCCCTGTTCAAAGCAGGAAGGACCATCCCCAACTAGATCATCCCAGCCAAGGCTTTGTCCACCTGCTTCTTAAAAACTGCCAAGGATGGAGATTCCACAACCTCTGTGAGCAGCCTGTTCCAGTGTTTTACAACCCTCCTAGTGAGAAAGTTTTTCTTCCTAATATCTAACCTAAACAACCCTTGCTGCAACTTGAGACCACTGCTCCTTGTTCTCTCATGTTCCACCACTGAGAACAGTCTAGCTTAATTCATCTTCTTTGTAACCATCCTTCAAGTAGGTAAAGACTGCTATCCCCTCTCAGTCTTCTTTTCTCCAGACTAACTAAGACCAGTTCCCTCAGCCTCTTCTCATACAGCATATGGCCCAGCCCCGTCACCATTTTTGTTGACTTCTGCTGGACTGTCTCCAACTTGTCCATATCCTTTCTGTAGTATGGGGCCCAAAACTGGACACAGAACACCAACTGTGACCTCATATTATAGTTCGTGTTTTATACAAGTAAATACAAAAATGCAGCTTAAAAGTGTTTTTATGGAGTACCTCTGCTAAAACTTGCAGCAATTTAAAAAAATCATACATCAGTTCTGAATGAACTAAGCCTATAAGTACCGACAGTAATTTGCTTATGTGTTTACTTCAAAGTCTGTGCTTTCATATTTGCCCCTCACTTCCTTAGTTCAGGGAGAGTAGGGTCTGACATTAAGGATGGAGGCAAGGAGATTCAGGGAGAAGCAGTTGGGTTGGGGGCAGAGGGCAAGGGGGGGGGCACATGACCCTCCAGATTTATTTTCTCTGCTGTAGCAGTGGAAGGAGGACAAATTCAAAGCAAATCTGCAATAATTGTATTTTATGCCGGGAAAATTATAATAAATTTATACATTTTCCATAGATTTTTGGGGACAATTTTAAAAATAGCCAATTTTTAAGGAGGCATATCAGCTGATACCGATCTGATTACCGATACCCAGCCTGGCAGTGTGGAGACTTGCCTCCAGCTGGTAAGTCTCATGTGGTGGAAGAGGAGTGGGGAGGGAAGGGGCTGGGAGCACACATCAAGGCCCCCATGGTGAGGGAGGAGTGGGGCTGGGGCAAGCACTGCCCAACTGGGGTGGGGTGGGCATGGGAAAGCCGAAGCTCATCCAGGGGGCACAATAAGGGTGGGGTTGGCTCCCACTGCTGCGCGCCACTCATCCAGGAGCCACTGGTCTGGCACTCACCTGCTCATCCGGTGGCTCCCGCTGCTCATCCAGGAAGGCATGCCAGGGGGGGCGGTGGGGGGAAGGTGACCCCGGATCTGCATGGGATGGGCTGCACCAAGCTCTTCTTGGCGGGGTGGGGCGGTGCTGGGAACAGGGTGGAGGCTGCAGCCACAAATTCATTGTAGCCCCTTCCCAGCACAGGCCCACTCCACTGGGAAGAGCTTGACACAGCCCTGGCCCCAGCCCACCCCACACAGATCCATACACCACCCCCCCACATGCCCTCCTGGACAAGTGATGGGAGCAGCAGTGGGAGCTGCTGGATAAGCAGGCAAGTGCTGGACTAGCAGCTCCTTGATGAGTGGACTAGCAGCTCCCACCAGTGGTGGGAGCTGCCCCCTGCCCCTGCACCCCCTGGACAAGCCACAGCTCTATCCCATGCCTATCCCTCCCTGGCTGGGCAGTGTTTGCCTCAGCCCCACACCGTCCTTTACTGCTGAGGCCTTGATCTGCCCCCCACCCTTTCTCTCCCCTCTCCCCTTCCACTACACTAGACTTACCAACTGCATGCAGCTCTCCATGCTGTTGGGCTCTGCTCTTCACCAGCAGCGCACATGCACGGGCCATTTATTGGCCAAATTATCAGCCTGATATGGCCAATTTCTGATATAGTAAATTTCTTTATATCAGTGCCGATCTGATATCGGATCAATGTATTTGTGCACCTCTAATAGAATCTAATGATTGGGGAATCATCATATAGTCATAGTTATCTCATATTTAAGTAAATATGGTAAATAATTTCACTCGTGGTTTTACTGTTTGTGGAAAAACTGTATTTGTACAAGTAGATAGTTTTTTGCTGGAATAATAGTTGCTGTACTATACATTTCTCATCACCATCAATAAAACACTAAGGCAAATAACCAGAACAGCTTTTTTAAAACCATTTACTGGCTTCTATTGAGTTGTTGGCTGCCTATACACATACTGGTTCAGGTTCTAACTATAATCTGGCAGAGCAGAAGTCAGCTCCATGTTCTGATTAGAATGCACCAGCATGGCCTCATTATCATGTATATAATAAGCCCCTGCAGGTTTAAAAATGGCCACTGAGGCACTTTATCTAAACCTTGTTGAATGAGGCTTAGATAAAGTGTCCTGTGGCCATTTTTAAATCCTCAAGGGCTTAATGCACATGGCAGTTTACATGTGGTAGTGAGGCGTTTTAATTAGAATAGCTTTCCAGGAGTCACTCTGTAACAGGTCTTCCCTGGGCCGGTTAGAAGTTGGCCCACTCACCTGTTTCTGGGCTAAATGCCTGCCTCTCTCACCTGCCATGCCTTGATCATGCGTAATTATGGTGTTAATTACATGGGAGGCTGC
>NW_005842085.1:2069795-2105651 GCF_000455745.1 Alligator sinensis | reverse complement strand
TACACTGCAGCCCATGCCTCACAGATGGCATCTAAGTTCTTAACGTCTCTGGCCCCACACTGGGCCCCATAACCCTGCAGTCTGGACCCAAACTAGATACCTCCTAATCAGGCGACCTACTTCACCCTCATTCTGGCCTACCTAGCACCCTACACTCTTCCCCCTCTTGGGTGTGGCCCCCAGGGACCTTTGGCCACACAGGTTCTGGCTTCACCTCCAAGGACAGTTGGAACCCCAGGCCCTCAGTTCTGAGTGTCCCTCACGGTAGGCCCCTGACCCTTTGGACCCTCCTGGTCCTGGCCTCAGCATTAACCACTCAAGGGTGCCTCAAGTCAGGCTTCTGAGCAACTAGCCCACACTCTTTTACATGGGTCTGCCTTCTTGGGCCTTACTACAGGGTTACCCACCCAGTTGTAGGGGCTGGGGCTATTAAGGTGCCCTGACCCACCTTTCATCGGGGTGGTAACTGGCCTGGCATTTCCTGGGGGCTGTCCCACCACAAACAGCCCCACCAGGCCACCCATCCCTGGCAGGGTGCAGTTTTAGGTCATGCCCAGGACCAGGAGCCTCCTCCATCCCCATAGCCCCAGTCCATAAACCTCCAAGCTGTTCCTGAGCCTCATGTTTGCCAGCTGATGTCTCTCACAGCTACCAGCAGCAAACTGCTGCTTCACCCTATATATATCCTGGGTCTCAAAATGGCCACCATACTCAAGCAGCTGGCTGCTGCCTGCTCCAGCCCTTGAAGTGGCAGGCACCAACAGTGCCCTGCCACACAATCTAACTAAAACACACCACCTGACCCCAAAGCACACGTATAGACAGACTTTGTGATTTTACCATTCATAATCAACTGAATAAGTTATTTGATCATATATAATGTTTCTATTTTAATAGAAAGATTATTGTAAAACTGAATAGTACATAACACCTCTAACAGCTATTTTGTGTCTGCCCTGGATCTGAGTTTATGCAGTTGTTTCCTCCAAGACCTGCTATATTCTTCAGATCAATAAACCTACAATTTTAATAATGCAACTCACTGTTGTCAACTGACAAAATATGAAAGAAACTAAAAACTTCAATGAATGAGGCATATTTGATTCAGTATCAATGGTTGTAAAGTTTGCTAGAGGATTGACTTAAGTGAGCTGATTTCCATTCTAGAGGAAAAAATATTACCATCAGAGGTCCTCCCCGCCCCAGTCTCAAAAGGTTGGAATGGATGCACAGGCAAGCATCCTGCTTTTGCTATCCCTAAACATCTACATCTACACCTTTGAGATTACGTTCTTAAGACATTCTTGGAAAACTGCACATAACATATACTGCAGTCAACATAAGAACAACTCATATATTCAACGTGCCTGCATCTCAGTGAATAAAAAATGGCTTAGATTACCAGGCAAAGGATCTTGATCTGCGTAGAGAGCTGGCAGTTCTACACAACTGTCTTCATTAGGCTTGAACCAGTAGTCAAAGGCTAACCACATCTCCTGGTCAGTGCCTGTGTGCTTCATATGCAGTAAGTCTAAGTGCCAAGGTTGATTTAACTTGGCTTGTGGAACAGTTACTCGAACCTTGTAGACTGAGCCAATGCCTGCTAGTTCATCCTATGTGAGGAAAAGAGAAGTCAAATACATCATTATTCTAGCAGTCCCAGGTCTAATTTGTTGCCAGATGCACATAAGAAATAAAGATCATGGCAGTTTTATAATTGTTACCTTTTCTCTTTTACACAATACAAAATTGATATGCTAACTGAATGAGCTAAAAGACTCTCTAGAGGATTGATTAACAGAGAATTGGTGACTTTTTCATGAGGGTCACTGGGGAAAATTGTATACAGAACAAAATTAGACCCAGCAATACCCAGTGATGCTGTGCACTACTTGCAAACATGTTATTGATCAGAAACACACCAATCAGTTCATCTCAAACCTGATAACAGAAAAATCATTTAGCTTTTCATTGTATAAAAGTCCAAATTGTAAACCCTTAACTGTGCAAAAAAATGTTTCCTCCATTGTACAACACAAACAAATGTTGCTGGTAATTGTAAATGTTAGGTAAAATAACTTAAGTTTTAAGGAGAATACAGAGTGAAGGCAATGTATTAATACACTCAGACTTTTGCCACAGTCTGCATCACAGTTTGAAACAGATTGTCCTTCGGTGAGTTCCCCTTGCATTCATGTTGGAGCAGATCACTTCTGTTTCTATTGGTGATTGCATAGCATCCCAGTTACACATAACATTATGCAGCTAAGTAATATAGGGAAGAGGTCATGATTTCTTAACTGTATTTAAGGAATTAATTATTTTTCCTTCGGGGCTAGGCAGGGACCATTTCATTTCTCTTTTAAATATCTGCTTTTCATCTATTTCCTTCACATTCTCTCTCTGCCTCCCTTCTTGCACAATCAGCCCAGCTAGGCATGTTTCCCAAACATGTTTCCTGACTACTTTGTGCTACCTACTACTGCTTTGTATCTGTTTTTATGTAGCAGAAGGCCCTAGGGAAGACAGCCAAACTTGCCCCTCCTTTTTTCCATCTTCTTTATATAGGTGTCACAGCTCTGCTGTTGCTGGTAGAAGCACTTGGGAGAAAGGGGACAGCCAAGAAGAGTATCATATGTTAGTTGACCATTACTCTCTGCAAATAGCCACTTATCACAGTTTAAGAACCACTGATTTACTATGTTACCCAAATTAGATCCCTCCTCCACATAAAGGGCAGCTCCTTCAATGTGGTGCTAGGTGCAACCTTTGTATTCAGAATATATTGTTGACCCTTGGCCAAGGAACTGATCACTGTTTGGGGTCAAGCTGGATTGTTTTTGCTAGTGAATAATAGTTGAATATTTCTTCACTGCAATCATGTTTCTTCACAAAGGATGTACACAAACCGTGTTACTTGAGCACAGCAGGAGGTAACTTTTTGCTCACAAATTCAAGTCTGCTTTCTAACCAATCCTGTGCCCTGAAATAGTTCTCCTTTTTCTGGATTCCTGCCAGACTCATTGTCACTAGTGCTTCTCAAGTTTTCTAGTCTTGAATGCTTTTGACATGTGCAGCTCCACTAATCAATGTTCTAATCCAGTGATTTTCAGCCAGTGCCATGGGGTGCCAGTGTTAGC
This sequence comes from Alligator sinensis, assembly GCF_000455745.1. Lineage (NCBI taxonomy): Eukaryota > Metazoa > Chordata > Crocodylia > Alligatoridae > Alligator > Alligator sinensis. The sequence continues at coordinate 2,102,511 of NW_005842085.1, read as the reverse complement.
ACTGTTAAGTATGCAAACACCTACACATGATTCACAAGATAAAACCAAAGATTTCAAACAGGAACCCACAGTGTCAAAAACCATTCTGACCTGTTGGTCTTCCTGAGTTCTCTGCAAGATAAGAACTTGGGAGGCGGGGGGGAGGAGGGAGGTTTTAATCTTTCTGTAGTCAAAAAATGAACGAAAGCTAAGAACTGCTATTTTTCTGAGGGGTGTCTTGAGTCTAAAAAGGCTGGGAATCACTGCTCTAATATATGAATTTGTAATTTGTTTCATGAAAACTCCTCTTATTTTTCCATGAGAACTACAGTCTCGTCCCACAGCTTCTATTATTTCAGCTAACTCGAAGCAAAATGGAATTTGATTATTCCTTCATGTATTCTGAACAAAAAATGACAAACACGCTCATCACTTCAACAAGCTAAATATTTCTGAATATCAAAGGCACCTGTTGGTAGACCACCAGCTTAGCAGCATTTATTCCCTGGTTGATAAGCCATCAGAAAGGTACTTCAACTTGTCATACTGTACAGATGCAATTTGATCTAAGTGATATGTTCAAGGGCTCTATGAGTAATATTCACTTGAATCTGCCTTCTGCAGAATAAAATGTAAATATTCCCTCAAACATGGTTATAGAGGTAGGCAGCTTGGGTGCAAAAAACAAAAATAAAATACACACGCACATAAAAAACAGAAAAGAAAAATCCTACCACTCGGGTATATTAAAAGGCTACAGACAAGAAAGAAAAATCTGGCTCTTTTTAAATTAAATCTTTGTTACTCTCTGGATTGTGACACTAGTGAATGCTCCTCTCTCTCCTTCACAGCTGTTAGGAGGAACTACAAGTCTAAATCTGCTTGTTCAGTGCTAATTTTAATTATTTTTCCTTTCCCTGCTGCAACTGTAGTATGTGCAGAACAGAGAGCGGTGTCAAAAAGTGTTACAGGCCTAGGGACTGCACCTGTTGACTTATAAATGGTATTTAAAGACTTGTTTGGGGGGAATTGGCTTATATCTATATAGATATAGATATAGATATAGATATAAGCCAATTCCCCCCATTATATACAATCATTATATATATATAAAATGATTCAGGATGGGCAGCTGGGGGCAATTGATTTCTAAAGAGCTTGGGTCTTGCATATAGAGTTCCATATAGCCTTCAAGGCAGACAGGCTGTCTAATGCAACACAGACAAATAGTCGAGGAAACAACCTTGGAACTGGGAGCATATACCATACTGTTACATAACATGAGATAAGTGGCACCAGCTAACAAGGTCTCGGTGGGGGCTCAGATCCAGTTTTGGGGGAACAGACCAAATTAGGAGAAGGCCCAGAAGGCTACATGGATGTGTGACCACACAGAGACAACCAACCAGAGACAGTCACGGATCAAGACTCATCAAGAGGGAATGAGACTACAAAAGCAGAGATTTGAGAGTAACAAAGGGTCCCTCCCTTTGTCTCATCTCTCCCTCCCTCTCCATTCCTATCCCTGTTCCCTGGGAAGAGTCCCCAAGACTACCCTGGACAGAGGGCATGCCAGCAGCCCATCTCATGCACCCCACTGAAGGGGGAGGGGTTTGAGCCTCAGCATCCTACCTTCAGACTGCCAATATGTTGACATCTGACACCTAAGAGACAGCCTCAGAGTGAAGACTGTGTCCTGGCCAGATGTACTTTGACTCTGATGACAGCCCTAGAATTTGGTAGATATATAGAATTGCTTGATTGTATGTATTTTTTCTTTTCTGTTAACATTCTGTATTAATAAATTTGCCTATTATTGAATGTCAAGGTTGTGGTCGGTCTGAGGGTGGGTCCTCAGATTCCCTGACCCCCAGAACAAGGCCTCTGGGTCCTAAATCCAGAGCCAACAGCACCAACACCAGGAAGGAGTTATAATTCCAAAAAAGGAAGGGTGCATGTAGGATAAGTAGTAGGATCACTACTGGATATATATGGGTCTCAAATGTTTGTTGGCATTTAACTTGCTGTGAAGAAGGAAAGGTGACAGACAGAATATAAAAGTGAAGCAGCTGGATGATAGAAGGAAAATGGAGGGCAGTGATGGGAAGAAAATAAATTGAGGAAAAGAAAAAGAAAAAATGAAGGACTAGAGACAGGGGCATTAAGCAAGAGGCTGGACTAGCTGTGAACAAAGAATGAAAGAAGGAGGGAATTAGATTGCTGGAAGGAAGAATTAGGCATGTCTACGCTTACCAGGCAGCAATGCTTTCAAACTACGTTATTTTTGGCAGACTGCTTTCTGAACCAGAAGCAGGGTAGCTGTGCTCACATGGCACTTCAGGTAGGTTAGTTAGCACTTCTGAGTAACAATGACAATTAGCTTGTACCCTGTGCTAATTAGCACCATGTTGCATTACACAGACATGGCTACACTGCCTCTGGTTCAGAAGACAGTAGCACAAGGCAACACAAAACATTTAAGACATTGTTGCCTGGCAGGAAGTTTGCAGACACAGCTTAATAAATGATGAGGTACAGGATGAACAAAGTAACAAAAGGCTCTTTATCAAATCTTTTGATCTCCAGAAATCTGTTGCTACCCCTGACTTTATTTACTATGGATTATGAGTTATGAAGAATCATGTTCTCTGAAGTCCCCCAACATGATCTGTTTTCCAGGATTTATTATACAAACACAGGAATCTGTGTCTATAGCCTGGCATGCACAATCACATAGATCAGCAGATCAAACACACTACCCTTGAAACTCAAAGGATTTGTTTACCACCAATATGCATGTAAAAACCTTCCAGACAAATGAAAAAGTGTTCCAAGTCTCTCAAAAAGATCTGGATATCACAATGCAAATTAGTTAAAATAAAATATTTCTATAGGAATTAAGATTACACAGTTCTTAGAGGTTTTCTGTTAAAAGAGGAAGTTTGAACTACTTTGATTTGGGTTTCTTTTCCTGTAATCTGAAGTGCCAGCTCTCTGTGATTTAGGTCTCCATAAAAGATGAAAGAAAGACATATTGGATCCATTTCAATGTTCAAATCAGATCCAACGATGTCCATTATCCACAGACCTGAGGACTGCATGTTGGTTTGAGGCAGTTTAGAACTAGAAATCAATCTTTTACCTTTAAAAATAATCAAAGAGAAATCAGAAAGAAAACAGCATGAGAGAAAGACATAGCATGCTAGGACCATAGGTTTCACAGTATACAAACAAAGCTATATTTGCAGGTTATTTTGTATCTATGGCAACAGTTAACTAAGAATAACACAATACCTTTATTGCATTTTTGTTTCCAAGAATGTAATTGCCTTAATGTTCTTTCACATTTTAAACTTTAGACTCATAGATATTTTCTTGATAAAAGTTGTTTTTACCATTCTTTTCAGAAGTAAATTTTTAAAGAATATACAGCTTCCTTCATAACTCTAATTAACTGTTCTTTCAGAAATGATGCATGTCACTAAAAACCGATTATACATTTCAAAAAGGCAACATTTCCAATGATAGTGATACCTGGTACAAAATACATAGCATTAATGCAATCCCTTTATTAGTGGACCGTATCAAAGAATAAACAGTATAATATTGACAGGTGAACTTGTGATATAGTGAAGCATGTTTGAGAGACACAGACAGTTCTTCATAAAGGAATGTTAAAATACCCTTGAGTAAATTTAGGACAAACTGCGCTTTTTGTCCCTTTACTTTTGCAATCTACTTAAACAGTCCTGTGCAAATAATTCATATGATGAATAAAACAACTAAGGGAAATGTATATATTTTTGTCACAGACCCATTTCTAAGAGTCAGCTTTTAACTTTCAGATCTTACTTGTAAGGTACATTTACATGAGTGCAATTATTTGTTTAGAATGATTTTTATGGGATAGAAGGTGTGCTCACAATTTTTTTCATTTTATTTTTAAATGGTTGAATTAATATTATACTTTTTGGAAGTGAAAGGTGAAGGACTGCCCATAGATGATGCAGTTGACACTTCCCAATGCCTTTTTGTCAAATGCACCCTGGTTTTAACTTGGAATATTTCTGCAACAATAGGCAGCAACTGAACAGAGACTAAGTTCCTCTGAACTGTAGAACAGCTTTGTGGTGAGAACTGATGCTTGCACATAAGGACTTTCCTCTGGATTTGTAACCAGCTTCTAATGGAGCAGAAAACTAAAAATCACAGGCTGCCTATAGACATGCTGGTTCATATTCTAATTAGGATGCATCAAAGCAAACTCGATTAATCAAGTCTGTTCCATATTCTAATTAGAATGCTCCAGCACCGCCTTACTGTCATGTGTATTAAGTGCCTGCTCCCCGCCCCGCCACACATTTTAAAATGGCCATGGGGTACTTTAACTAAATGAGCTAAATGTGCACCATGGCCATTTTAAGATGTGGGAGACTTAATACACATGATGGTGAGCTGTATTAATTAAAGCGGCTGTCAGGGAAATTCTCCAATTAAAATGGCCCCTCCCCACTCCTGAGCATGTGTCTAGGCACCCATAGACACTTATCCCCATGAGATGCACTTCTCACATCCTAATCCCCTCATTCAGTCATTAATGGCAATGTGCCAAAGTTAGAGATCTATAGCCAAATTCAAATATAAATAAAGCAAGGTGCAGCAACTTCAGTTCTGTTGCAAAAGAACCTACCAATTGCTCTAATCTCACAAACATTGTTGCATATTCCTAGGTGAGTATCAAGCCAATTCCAACATGGGAAGATCCATTCTTCTTCAGAGTCCTGTGATTCCTGGATTGTTATCATCTTAAGGTACATACCAGCCCCATAACCTTCTCCATCATGTCCTAGAACTACCTTTTGCAAATCACTCAGAGAAACAGCCTCGACTAAAAATGAATCCACCTACAAAGAAAAAAAAAAACAGTAAAGCAACAAGAATAGAGTGCTTCCTGTTTAAAGAACAGGTACAACATGCAAAATGCACTAAATACAGAGGAGCTTTAACCAAAAGCCTGGCCCTGGATCTGGCTAAACTTCAGGGGAAACTTGGACCTGCATCTAGAACACGAATTGAGCTTTTCATAGTTTATACCTGTAGAGGTTTAAAACAAAATCTCCTTTCTGTCTGTAACAAAGTTCTGATCCTGGTTGGATTTCTAGGCACTGCAGCTCAGGCCTATTCTTAAGAATGACCGCAAGCTTATTTGATCTTTGGCCCATTTGGAACATTAGTCATTCCAAATTATGTTAAAAAACACACTCTCCTCAGCCTTCTGCGTACTAAAGGTATATGTTAGTTATGATGAAGTCACAGAAAACACCTGATTTCCAGGATTTACTATACAAACATGCATTAATACGATCCCAAATGAAGGTCTGGACAAATTATGTTTATTAATAGCCCAGCTTGCTAAATTCCTGAATTCGCTCTGAGTAAACAGAGAATCTTGTCTTTTGTCTTGTATAAAATGTTTTGTCTTGTTTTGTCTTGTAAAATGAGAAGCAGGTAGGGAAAAAAAGATTAAAAAAGAGCAAGTGGAAGAGGGGAGTATAGACTAAGGCTAGGGACAGACGCTCAAAAAGCCTGAGCCTGAATTGATTCAATCTTTGCAGGTTAATATAACCTGGCTAGGCTGAATCACTTTGTAACTGTACAGACATCCCAGAAATTCAGGCACATGCCTGCATTGGCTCAGGGTGGAAGCTGGGGGTGCTAGAGAAGTTCTCCCTTCTCTTGCACAAAACTGAGCTGAGGAGGGCGTGACCAGACCCTGGCATGATTAGGACAGGGTCCCCACCCCCTCCCCCCCTCTTTGAATGATAACAGAGCATTTATCAGCTCTGTTATCAGTATTTATCACCCCATCAGAAAACAAACAGCCTCTCTCATTAAACTCTTCTTAAACAAAGAAGGAATGGGGGGACATTACCAGCTGAGCTTTGATTAGCTCCAAAAAGCCCTGTGCCAACACTGCGGTCTGCCACAGCACAGACCGTAGCCAGCACGTGGTCTACTAGCTAAGGCTGAGGTGTCTGTGTAAGGCAGAGGGGATGAGGGATCCCTGCTTAGCAAAGAGTAGTGATGGGAAGGGGAAAAGCAGGGGGATAGTAGGAAGAAACCAGGCAGACATTGCTGCACCTGCAAGTCTCTTCCAGAGCTGCAGCCAGGAAGCAGAGGGGAGAAGCTATCCCTGCTGTGGAGCAGAGAGCACCACCCAGTCCAGAGAGCATGCCAGGATGCTGGGGGACTCTGATTTAGCTTAAACCTGCAGGGGGTTGGGACAGACATTGCATAAACCAGTTTGAGCCAAATTAGTTAAGTCCAATACTACATTCAACCAGGTTTATCTCAAACTAGTTTCAGCCATTTTCAAACCAGTTTATGTGCACTGAACATCTGTTCTGTTACAGGTTTAAACCAGTTTTTGATCACTGAAACCAGTTTACATGTAGCCTAAGAGATGCATGAACAGCTAAAAAGGAGAATAGGGAGCAGAAAGGGGAAATGGAAGAGAACAGAGAATAATGCAGAGATGATGGAGATGAGTAAAGAAGGGAAGTAAAGAACAGAGAAAAAGATTAAGAAAACGTGGATAGTGAGGAGATGGGTACATGATGATTCAATGCCAGACTACAGTCCTGCTCATTTTTTAGGGCTCTTACCAGTTTATGCACTGCCTAAGCCCAGAGTGGTCAACCTGCAGCATGGGCAGCCTTAGTGTGTGGCAAGCATATCATCAGATTGGCTAGGAAGCGCACAGGGCAGGAAGCAGAAAGCAGAGTAGCAGATTGGAACGGGAGCATGAGAAGGAGTTGGGGGAAAGAGCAGAAAGTTAAGCAGCAGATCAGACAGCGGAAGGGGATCAAGTGCAGCACTCAGAGGGTATGGGGCAAATTTGTGATATGTCCGCCAAAAAGGATGGGGCCACTGGCCTAAACAAAGTCAAAAGGCCCTCAGGGTGCTGAGCAATGGCCTATGAGTTTGGATTAGCACTATAAAAAGTTTGCAGCCTCTCAAACACTGATTTAAGCTATAAGTGAGTGGAGTTTCTACAAGTGAGTGGAGCCTCCGGTAATAATTAACAGCCTACTTTTGTTATGCATTTGAAGATCTTAATAAATATAATTACTTAATAAATAAAAGGCACATTAAAAGGGCATATTAACAAATAATTCTGTGAAGCACTCCTATGGGGTTACCACAGTGCCTCATACCTTCAATGCTATTTAAATTCTATTTTAAAAATGCAAAGCAATTTATCTTTGGTGATGTTAAAAATGCTTTAGGGAAATAAAAATATCTATCTACTGTTTAAACATTTAATACTGGACAGTCAGATTGCAAGCAGAATTTAGCAGCTCTCTCTCAGTTACATGTTATTTAGAAAAATCTGTGCTTGAATCTAAACATGGCATAGTGCTGTTTGGGCTTTGCAAATAACCAATAATAAAAGGATGATGGACAGATCTGGAAATTTAAAAAAAAAGCATTTTCTAAAATAATTAAGTGCTAGTTTCATTCTTTTCAATGTTGATGTAATTGTTAAATGAAACCACTTTGCACAAATGAGACACTTTACTTCTTTAAGAATGAAGAAAGTAAAATAGGCAATCACTGTTCGTAACCAAACTTTCAGTAAACTTCCCTTGGAAGAATCTCAAGCACAGAAGCTGAAAAAGCAGTCTTTATTATTCACTCTCCACGTTTAAATTTTTCAAAGGCATTTTCTGCTTTAAGTAAAATATCTTTTGTTGTTGACAATTATTAATATCAGAAATAAAGAAACAGGGGGTATAGAAACAACTATTTAGATTAAAGCAATGCATTTCCGCTGTTGAGTTTCCTGCATAAGTAATTTTTCTGTCATTAATTTTAGGTCTGTCTCACACTGGAACCCACATTTGGGCTATAACAAGTTGAGAGGTGTGATCACAAGCACTCTGACACTGATAAGCTCCTTTACATACACAGATGAAACCCCGATCATCACCTGTGGAACACCTAGGCACCTAGGTGGAAAAGAATAATTTTGTTTAACAGCTGTGAAAATCTGTAAAGTAAATTTTGTTCTCAGAATGAATCAAGAGCTGGTGACTATTTTCAGTCAAAATGCATTAGAAGATAATCAGAAAAAAAATACTATGCAAGAAAACTTAACATTATTGTACTTTTTACCTTTCTCCTTTGAAATTTTTCTCCTTTTACCAAAGATGTTTGAAGTTTCCTCACACCTGTGTCTCCTCTTTTACCATAGACAGTGATATAAACATTTGCAAAAGATTCTGCTCCCCAGTGGTCACCAATGTGTACAGAGACAACATACTTATGGACTATAAAAAAAGAGAAAATAGTAGTGTTTAAACAAAGCAGATTGAATTAAAAACATAAGATTGAAAGAAAAACACCACCATTTAAAAATATATTGTAAAACGATTAAAGAAACAGCACCCCAACCCTTTAACCTGCCACTGAAATCATAGGAGTCTTTCCATTAGCTCCACTCATAGGTAGATTGGGCCCATGTGGCTGCATCTACACAAGCCAGGGCATGCGTTTGCAGCAGCACAAATAGTAGCTGCACAAATTAGTGGCACTACTTTGTGCTGCAGTGCATGCCCCTGCTCACCCAGTCTGCAGTGGGACACATTGTCACACTGCTTCATTTGAAATGGGGGGGGGGGCCACTGGCTGGGGCCTAAGGTGCCTCAGCATGGGGCTAGCTGGCAGGAAGCCCCCATGCTGAGACACCCTGTGCCCCAGCCAGCTGGGGAGTGGCACATGGAGATGGGGGAGCAGGCAGCCCTCTGTGCGCTGTGGAGCTCCCACGCTGAGGCACCCTGCGCCCCAGCCAGCTGCTCCCCCTCTGGCTGGGGTGCAGGGTACCTCAAGACAGGGAAGGAGGCAGCCCTGGGCTGACTGCTCCTCTGTCTCCACATGTCTCAACGTGTGGAGCTCCTGCCTCATTGCACACTGAGCCACAGCCAGCTGCAGAACAGCTGGCTGTGGCACTGGGTGCCTCACTGCAGGGGCTCTGCAGCACAAGGAGATGGATAAGCAGCCAGCCCAGGGCTGCCTGCTCCCCTTTCTCCATGTTTGTCCTGGCACACAGCACTTTGCTATGTTTTGCACCACTTTTTATCAGGATTTTGTTTTGTTTTGTTTTAGGTTTTGTTTTGTTTTTGGTTTTTTTTTTGGGGGGGGGGGGGGTTGCTACTGGGAAATCCTGGTAGCAAATTTTGCTCCAGTGCTGCAAATTAGCAGCACAAGGCATTGTTTAATGTGCAACCTGTGCAGTTTGTGGTGCTGCAAAGAGATTTGTGGTGGCACAGACCACGCATGCCTGCATGTCTGGATCCAGCCTGTGGTCCCATAGCTGGTAACATTCTACTCAGTTCTTTTTTGTTGTGTGAGAGCCAGAGCCTGGAGGTTTAAAACTCAAGAGAGTTCAGGTCTCTCCTGTCAAAAGCAAAATGTCTTAATATTCAGCAACAGCCAAAGAAGAACTTATCATGAAATTATGTAAATTAGAGCAGAGGGGATAGATGCAGCATAGCATCTTCATGTATGCTAGTATATACACACACACACACACAAAATGGATTCATTGTCAACATCAAAATTTCCTGCCTTTATAATACTTTTATACTTCAATTCTCTGATGAAGCTGTCAGTATGGTGCAGATCTACCCTGCCTTCTGCCTAATCTCTTGTCAGATTGGACATTCTTCTGAGATTATTAATATAGTAAAAGCCATCTCCACATGTATGGATGCCCTAATATAACAGAACAAACCTGTAAAAATATTTCCAAATATTGCTTTTAACATATGTTCCTATTTAGTTTGTATTTACCCATATAACATGTCAATTAATCAGGGTAGTGCCCCTTTAGGATCAATAGCAATTTAAAATATTTAGCAGCAAATTGCATTAGAACATTCAGTTTTCAGAAACTATCCTAGACCAGAAAGCACTTGCATGTTTTACTGTCACTTTTCATGAGCAAGTATGGGGTTTTATATGCATTCATTGTCTAGGTGCATTTTTGGAAGCCCTTTGATAATACAGCCCTTAGCACATTATAAAAATGCCCTTGGAAATAAAGGACAACTTTATTGCATGATAAGGACTATTCCTGATATCCACTTCAGTAACTCAAGCTATCTATGATAAAATAAAGAATTCAATACTAAATCTACCAAAAAATGACTTCCATAGCCTTGAATTATGTGCCTTATCATTTATTAAGTGTAATTATGTTTCTCAATTTTGCACACTTGGACTTATGCACAAGATTTAACAAATATTAAATCCAATTTGTCATTAAACTCAGAGAAGTTTTAAAATGTGCAGCATTTTTTCAGGGCACATATGAACAGAATTGCTGGGGAGCTGCTGTAGATAACTAATACAGAGAAAGTAATAAATTATGATATTGCTGCATTGATTCTTTTTCAAAGGATGGTTCACATTGTTCATATCTTCTTGCTATTTTTACCTGGTAAAGGTTTCTGGTCCTCATTCACTGCAGGGAATTCTTTCACCAGCTCCTTGTCTCCTCTGTTAAGAGACAGCCAACAGCTACAGTCAAAGTTCACTTCTTGTTTCGTATGTAGCTCGTCCATGTGAAAGGACTTTAAATGCCAGCCCTCAAAGCCTGGCAAATCATCACAGGTGACCCGAATCTTGTACACATCTCCCACATCTCCAGTTTCAACCTACAATAAATACCATGAAGAAGAGTAGACTATCAAAACTGTTTCATTAATGGAGACTTTTCCAACCAGCACCGGGTGCATTAAATAAATGGTAACACAAAGGAAGGATGATTTTGTGGTTAAAGTACAGGAAATAAGGGAAACTATTCCTGGCCTTGCCATAGATTCCAGTCTGACCTTAGACTTAACAGCTTAGTCTGCTTGTTCAGTCCTATGATCTGTAAAATAGAGTTGACACGTTTTCCACTAGTGTGCAGTGAGACTAAATTAATTAAAATTCAGACAGTAAAACCTACATATGGGAGGTATGTAAGGACATGAAGGAAAGGAGTACGTAAAGTATTATTACAATCAGTGGGTTTGGGACCTTAATGTTAGACATGGCAACATTTACCATGACATGCATCCTTGTAACTTTCTACTTTTCCTTATGGCCTGAGGACAAGAGTTGGAAGTTCTTATAGCCTCTTTGGCATCTTAGAGCAAGAGGGAACTCATTGTCTTCCTCTCTTTTCTGCACCTCTTCTAGAGGGAAGGAAGTGGGACCAGAAATGTGATAACTAATGGAATGGATAGAAAAAGAAACATTCATAAGAATCATCAAGCAAAGCAGCCTATATAACCAGCAGTGATGCCATCCAAAGAAGGGAAGATTTATCAGTCGACAGCAAGAAATAGCGAGGGTTTCAAGTTAGATAAAAAGCAGAGTTAAGGATTGGACCCTTTACTAATTAATTTTAAGCTAAGAGATAGTGGAGTACTTTGCATATTTAAACAAAACTGTCAGTTAAAGACATGACACCTATGACAATCCAGCCTATTGGTTTATGAAAGCTTGACCGGTTTATGGAAGGAATTCTTTGGGGAGATTACTTTCAATAGCAAGGTACTGAACTGGATGATGCAAAAGGTCTTTTCCAGTTTCACAATCTTAAAATGAGACTAGAATCAGAAGAGGGTAATGGGCCAGTTCCACCTCCATCCTAAGCCTCAGAAGGTAGGAGAAAGTTCAACCTAGAGAGGCAGTGGTAAGAAAGCATCTCCACAGTCCACAGAATTGCACAAGTACTGTCCATGGCCCTATAGCGCAGTGGTGCTCTTAACTTTTGAATCCCAATTTTGCAGCTGGCACTTGTCCTCCTTTTTTATTCTGACGTGCCCCTGTTTACCCCTATGCATTGCTCAAGAAGGCATAAGCCCATCCTCTGTACATAAAGTGAAGAGAAGGTTTATGTTTCCTTTTAAAGTTCAGCCATACTCTTTCCTAGTCCTGTCCAGAGGAATTAAATTGGTTCTACTGTGCTTCAGAATGTCTTTGTACACACAATGGGGCACGGTCTCCTTTTCATAGACAGTGATTTTTTGCAAGCGTTTTTAAAGTTTGTAAAGGATTGCAAAGGCTCTCATTTGAAATACTATGTTTAGTGCACTAAACAATCTAATTCTGTAACAGGGTAGCCTCCACATCAGGTCTCCACTGGCCGCCCTGCTCCTGGGGTAACTGCCCACTTCACTTTTCTGCCATGCCTTGATGGAAAAATATGAGAGTTGTTACTAAGGTAGGAGGCGATCTATTACTCACCCTGCTGACAAGGGCCTAATACCTGCTCCAACTTCCCCTCCATGGGTCCCAAGCCTCACAGATGTTACTCTGGTGTTACTTCTCTGGCCTATGGTCAGAGCAAACTGGGCACACAGTTGTAGCTCTTTTCTACAGCCCCAGAAGGCCACTCATATACCACCCATCTCTCACCAGGGTCCCACTTAGTCTGCTGGCTCTTACCTAGCCTCTTTCATCCTGCCCTCACTCATCCTGCCCGGCCTCACCTGACTTCAGGCTTAGCCTCGGTCAGCCCCAGTGCAGTCTGTTGGGTTTCTCCTGCTACCCTCACCTGAGCGTTGACCGAGGGATTCTACAACTATAGGCCTATTTCTCTCCTGGCCCCTCGCCATGCCACTATGCCTCCACTGGGCCTCCTCACTTGCCCACACTCCTGGGGGTGCTCTAATCGTTGCCCCTCACTCTCAGGGTCTCACTACTCATTGCCTCCAGGCTTTCTCTGCCACCAGGGCATGGCTCCAGGTCCCTCCTCCAACCTGAGCTCTGCTTCAGGGTTCCTTAATGAGCCCTGGGCTCCCCCTGCTCATTAGAACACCACCAGGGATGTGGGGCTGAGATTATAAGGCACCCCAATCCGCCTTTCACCAGGGAGGTAACTGGCCTGGCATTTCTTGGATGCTCCCATGCCACTGGGAACCCCACCAAAGCACCCTTCCCCAGCAGTTTTATGTCTTACTCAGGACAAAGGGGTCACCTCCACCCCATAGCCCCTGACCTTACCTCCTGACTATGGCCAGAGAAGCCTCTAAGTCTGATGTTACCTCCTTCCTTCTGCAGCAAACTTCAGCCCAGTTTATATCACTGGGTCCAAAATGGCTGCCTTTATTAGGCACCTGGCTGCTACCTGTTTTCTGCCCTTAAAGTGGCAGGCACTAAAGGTGCCCTGCCACAAATTCTTTTAAAAGTATATATTCATCTCTTACTAACACTAATTGTAACTTTTCCAATGCATCAAGAGGGAAATGCACTGTTCTTTCACACGCCTAAACTATGGCTTTCTTCAGAAGCAATGATGTAATTAGAAGGGACCTACTTAAATCACGTCAAAACAAAGGATTTTTCATGGCCAAAAGGATTTTTCACATCCTGTTTGTGGCATGCAGAACTGATTTCATGGGCATTTAGCAGTGGCCATGCCCCATGGCACTGATTGGAAGAGAGGCCCTGCCCTGGCTGCCCTTTGTGCCACCCCACCTACACATTGGTAGAGAGGCCCTAGCAGGGGAAGGAGGGATGAGGGGGAAGCCACCATCTTGTATACTGCCCTTTGTGCACAAAGGACCACTGACTGGCAGCAAGGACCACTGACTCCCCCTGGGGAGCCAGCATTTTATTTTTATTAAGCCGTTTTTCATTGAGTTTGTGGATTTTATGGACAATCCTGAATGATGTGGTTTCCACAAAATCTGTGAAACCGTGAATTAAGTAGGTCCCTAGTCATTAGATCTTCTGTTTCAGTGCCAGATAACCTATTTGTAAGGTTATTGCCTGCAGGTTTTTCTTCTTAGAAATGGAATCTGGATTCCATCTATATCAGTCGTATATTCCAGGGATTACTTACTCTACCTTTGTTTAGAAATACAATATTAAAGCAATCAAATATTTTTCTTTTTACTTAGTATGCTGGAGTGTCTCTCTCTCTCACATATTTTGCCTTATTCAGTCTGGGCCTGTACATCTCTAGATTTGTCTACTCTTACATTTTAAATGTCTAATGATAATTTTAAAGGTATTCATTGCATTGCTTGCAGAAAACAAGCAGAGAGTATATACTGAAGATGTACTACACAAGGAGTTAAATTCATAAAATATTTCACCATAGTTCAAAGCATCAATTGCTTTAAAACTTTTCACCTTCATTTCTTACAGCCATGATTTCATGGAATGCTAAGACTGTAACATCTAACAAGTAAACCTCTGTAACCAGACTTCCCCCTAATCTACTCAATTACACTATATTGGACAATTTAAATTAAATATACTAGATACATCTCTCCTTTAACATTTTTGCTTTAATTTGGTCCCTCTTCTATTCAAGTCTTTCAGTCCGTCACCCTACCTGTACACTGTTACCATATCAATTTAATATGATAAATCTATCATTTATCTAGTCTCCTACCTTTGATGCAATAATTAACTTTTCACCCTCTGATCCCTGTTAGTTTCAAATTAATGTAAAAAGCCCTTCAAAGAGGTGATCAAATAATATGTAGCAAAGTATGTGACCTCTTCCTCAGTTCATGGAACGTTTTCAAGCAGAAATCTATTTCTCTATGTTTATTCATTATTCAACATTTCCCAATTCATTTTTCCATATGTATTTCCTTCTCAGTTAATCATAGATTGACTCAAGTATTTAGTTCTTTGTACTTGAAATGTCTGTGCAGCATTAGTTGTGATTGCTCACATACTAAACAGCATGGTGTTGCTTCTTTTCTATAATTGAAGAAACGCAGCTCTTATAATCAAGAGGAAGTCTTGAAGAAGCCACTAGGCTGTTGGTTAGGGAATTTTACCATATTTAAAATCTTTTCCTCATTGTGCTATGTAGGAGTTCTCCAAAGGCATCAATCTTAGACTATGGAGACTTCTGTATGATTTCTTATCTGGGTGCAGCATTTAAATTAAATTCTCTGTAACTTTCACATAAAAAGCGTGTGCGCACATGAATGATGCTGGTTAGAAAGGGTGTGGTCAGATCATTTATTCATTTAATTGCCTCTCTATAACAGCTATAGAAATCCAGACTTCAGTCCCATCCCAACAAAATGCATGCAAAGGTCTTTGAGGGGTCTTTAATTTTCTGTCATCCTCTTCATCATTAACATCAAGTAGTCATGTATTTGTGCACTGTTCTGTTTTCATAGGCTTCTGTTCACATCTTTGCTTAGCTCATTTACAACTATGTTAACTGTCTGGATAGTTGTTTTAGGGACCTATTCCCATAATGTGTCACTTTTTGTATTATGGTTATTTGGATACTAGAAGCACAGATAATGTGCCTTCCAAAGACATCCTTTGAAGAACTTGTAATGCAAAATGTCAGGAAATAGGATAAGCTGTTGGAGAGGGATATATACACATTATACAAATGTACATGCCCATGCAATCTCAGTATTTACTTTCATGACCTCTGTGACCTAATTAAACCACAAAGGGATCAACTGAGTATAGCTAAAGTAAAACACAGTCATTTAAATAAATGACCAATTCTTTTTAGTTTATTCAATTCCCCCTTCAAAGAAAACACAGAGTCTATTCCAACAATATAGGTTCCTCTTCAGTTTCCTATTCTGTATTGGTTTCACTACTGCTCTTCCCCTGCCCAGCCCTGCCACTCCCAGTGGATTCAAAATACAATTTCTCTTTTCTCAATTTGCTTGCTACGTCTAATATGTAGTTAACTTATTTTTAACTGGCAGCTCACACAATACTACAATTATCAAAGCTTAAGAGCACTGAAAGCAAATAGATTTAAATTGAGAGTTCTCTATTGTATTACATACTTGGTTATATTTGTTTACCATTTGCAATGAAGGAACTGATGATTAAATACTTTCAGAAGACTTTAACAAGTATTTTGGGCCTAATCAGCAACCTCAGTGTACAATCATAATGTGTACACTTGACTTAGAGCACCTGGGATAGTTCTACCCTCAAATGCAATGATACACATATAAATAAGTACACAGAGTACATGAACGATGTATGTCCCTGGCAGCTGGGGTGGCACAGCAGTGGTGGGAGCACAGTGGCATTAAACAGGGACCTCCTGCAGATGCCGCCGGCGCTGCTGGCAGCAGAGAGGATGGGGGTGGTGAGTGCCAACCAGGGGTTGGCAACCACCCACAGACACTGCTGGCAGCTTCGGCAGTGGCGATCACTGACCACCCACAGACATCACCACCGGTGTTGACAGCAGGGGTGGCAAGCGGCGACTGCCCTCAGGTGCCACGAACAGTGTCGTGGCACCTTTAAATAGGGGGCGCACCCCCATGCTCAGGGGGTACACGTGCACCCATGTGCATCCCCTACGCATCGCCAGTGATAGAGTATGTAATGAGTGGAACTCTGGAGACAAAATTAAGCATATTTGTTAACTGTTTTGAAACAATTCAACTTGCCTACACTGCATTATTTGCAGTCTTTCTTTTTTTCCACTTTAGATTGCCTAAAATCAGGATCTGCATTTTTTAGGTGTTCATCAGTTCCTGCTCATTGCTCAGCCAAATTCACAGTTCTTTGTTAATCATGACATCATAATCATTTCCATAGTAAACTATTGTGCTGCCATGAATGGAAACAGATGAGCTCATTTAACAAAGATCTTGCATTATACAAAGGTTCATAGTAATGATAACAAATACAAGAAGAAAAAAGAAACTATGGTATATCAATCAAATTGTTTCTAACCAGAACAGTTTTCAGTAATTTTCATGAAACACCAACCACTATTCAACACTTGGCCTCCTGATTTGATTTGCTTACAACAAAAACTGTCAAACACTGAGTCATGTAGCGAAAAGACAAAACTTTATGCATAAAAAAGAATAAAACAATATTAAGGTTCTGACATAAACCAAAAACCAAAGGCATAAACAGCCAAGAGGAAAAAAAGAAGAGTACCACATGTATTCCCAAATATAAGCCTACAAGAATTATGATAATTTTCTATGTGTATTTCCAGAGTGATAACTAAAGGAAAAATGATTACTTACAATTTGCTATACTAGTTTCAATAGCATGTACTTTGTCACTGAAATTAATCACTCCTGCCAAGAGTTACCCCTTGCAAATGATGCCACCTTGAGAATTCTAGTCAGCTTGGATATGACTAAGCTCTGATTTCTGCATTTGTTAGAACATGCTGCAGCAGGGACAACAAGCCAACCTGTGTGGGTGTTTCACTGAATATCTGCCTTTCTTGAGTTCCTGAGTGGATTGGGACTGGAAGTGCTTGCTGACAACCTGCCTAGTCTCTAATCACTGTCTGCTTTCCTGTCCTGAGCCAGGTCACTTTGGGGAGTTTTCAAACATCTACTTTAGTGCCCTTTTCTAAAATGTTGACCTATACCATATGTTTTTGGTACTCAGTCATAGAACAATCTTCCAGTGCCTTCAGCAACTGCCTTGGTTGCAAGCTACTGCCTTCTGGTGACTGGCTAGAAGGCACACGTGTCTTCTAGGCAAGGGGTGTCGAAGATACGGTTTGCAGGCCTTGGAGAGCTCCTGGATTCAAAGCTGGAGCAAGCAGGGACAGATCCTGCCACCAGATCCTGGGATAGGGGGCCCAATTAGAGATACGATTGGACCACAGCATAGTAAAAAATGGCTACGTTAATCTCCATGGTTCCCTGAATACAGTGGCAGCTACTGTTACTGCCACTCACTCCATCATCAGATATGGGTCTGGATCCAGCTGGGAGGATCCCTCTGGTCCACATGTGGCCTGGGGTGGGGACAGTGAGTTTTTAAGCCAACCATTACAATGTGCAATTATTAAGTCTAGATGGCCAAGGTAGATTGTGACCTCCTAAGAGCAGCAGGATGAGTTCAAGAACCTTATATGTGAAGTGTGTAGATAACCAGGATCATGTTAGGGCTACTTCTGAAGTTTTGTAGTTTGTCATTTTATCTTCATCATCTCAGATATGCATGGATGCATTCCTCTGTGATTCACAAGGCTATTTAGAATAAATTTGTGTATGTGCTGTGTGCCAGAGATCAGAAAAAGAACAAGACTTCACTTATGCATCTTTGGAAAACACTTCATCTTCAGCATTCTCGAGTAAGGGCAAGGATAGGTAGTTTCTATAGAAGGAAACTCCCACACCTCCACAGATAAAGCCTGCTGCCACCACATTAGAACAACTGAGGTCCTAAGTTCCAAAATGGCAAAGAATAAGGCCAGTGGGTGTTTGAGCATTTTTACATTCAGGTTTTATAGTCCTGGGAAATGGGAAACTTAGCTTTAACCGCTATGAATCCTTATTCATTTCATACTCATGAGCCTATATAAGAGTTCAGATTTTGCTTTGGAAAAAATCCTTTCAATGTGTCCCTTTTCAACAGGTTTTCATCCTCCTGCATAGTCTTAAGGGGGCTTAGAAACACATAAAATCATGGTTATAACCTTCTACACCTGACATGGGGAAAAGTAAGCTGTCTCACATACACTCACAAACTGTATGGATATCAATCCTATGGGCTAAAGCAACCAGCTCTCAGGCAACAAGGTCTGGAACTCAGCCCCAGATGTTTCACAGACCTCAGCAACTAGAAATAGTTTATACCAATTCCATCTCCAGCTTTTGTACCTGCTTCATTATGGCACTGAGCCTATGCTTTTTAGCTAATTAGTCTAATGGACTTTGTGTTGCTAAGAGACAGAAGTAATTAGCTGGCCTAGACACAGTGCTGCATGAACATGACTATAACTGATTTTGGTTCAGGAGCAGAAACTGGTTCCAGATCATGGGGGCTGCTACCTTCCACCCTGCAATAGCCATATTTCCATGGCTGTTTCATGCTGCTTTTCTCTTTTTTTCTCAGATGATAGAGCAGGACTCCATGGATATATACAGGCATCTGGGGTGGTTAGATCAAGTTAAAAATGGCCATCTGATCTAAGGTAAGTTGGGATGGCAGATTAGCAGGGAGGTTTGGAGGGATTTGGGGGACAAGCAGAGTCTGTGAAGGAGGGGGTCTGGAAGGGTTTGGAAAGATCAGGGGCATTAGTGGGGTCCATAGGGGAGCTTGGAGGATGGGGGGGGGGCTCCTCCCTAGAGGACCAGGGTTTATTTTAGCCCCCCGACTCCTCCAACCCCAGATGAGCAACCACCCGACAATGAACCTATTCTACCCCCAATCCTGTCTGCCTCTCCACCCACTTGACTTATTTCCTGACCTCCTGGGACTGGCCACTGTCAGTAAAACCAGGTACACTTACCTTAGATTGGGTCGGCCATTTTTAGACTTTAACTTTCCTGAACTTCTCTACAGTTTGCGTTTAGATTGACCTAGCTAGGGATCTAAGTGTATGGTCCACGCCTGGGTGAACGAAGCTAGATTGGGTGGCCATTTTTAATGCAATTTAACCTCACCCTCACCTCCCAAAATGTCTGTCTGTACCCTGTCTGAAGCCATCCTGTGACCAGTATTTCATATTCAGAATAATACTCCTATTGCAGGGAGGCCTCATGATCCAGCCCCAAAATCCAGAACTATCCTGCAAGAACTTGTTGGGAGGAGAGGAGGTTGATTGTCTCATGTATTCCTGAGTGCTCTCCTGGGGAACTGCAGCTTTGCATGCCTGCTGACAATACACTGTTCCTAAATGACACAAGCTCCAAGTAAATACTTCATCTTGTTTTCATCACTGCAGAAGGAAAAACCATATCTGAAAAAAACAGGGTATGATTCTTCTCACATGAGAGTCAATGGTAAATGATCCCATGGTTGAGAAGGACTAAGCAATAATTCTGTTTCATAGATGGTAGGGTCAGAAAGGACCTCAACAGATCATCGAGTCTGACCCCCTGCCTAGGCAAGAAAGAGCGCTAGGGTCAGATGACCCCAGCCAGATGCCTATCCAGCTTTCTCTTAAAGATCCCCAAGGCAGGGGAGAACACCACCTCCCTTGGAAGTCCATTCCAAATTTTGGCCACCCTTACCATGAAGAAGTTTTTTCTGATATCTAGTCTAAATCTGCTTTCTGCCAGTTTGTGACCATTGTTCTTTGTTACCCCAAGAGAACAGAGCATCTCTGATACCTTGCTGTGTCCCCCTAATGAATTTGTAGGCAGCCATAAGATCACCCCTCAGCCTTCTCTTGCAGAGGCTGAAGAGGTCCAGGTCCCTCAGTCTCTTCTCATAGGGCTTGTTTTGTTGCCTCTCTTATCATCTGCATCTAAAATTCTTCAGAAAAATTAAAGAAATGCAGAACTATGGACAAAATGTAACTAACTGCAAGAGAAAAATCACATTTCTCCCTTATTTATATCCTTGATGCCCAATCGTGTACAGTAAGAAGTGATAACTGCAGTGGGATACAGGAAAACAGGATGACAGGCAGAAAATGGCTCAAGCTGTATCACTCCATCTTTATAAGTAAATATGTCACTTGTAGCAACCAAAGCAACATTTCAGTATATCTTTTGGCTAAGTAGTGCATCATTATAATTTCTGGTTAGTGTAATATATTTATGACTTACTAGGAATTCATCCATTGCTCTGGGTAGAAAGCATGTTTGTCCTGGGCTTTGTGGAGAAAGCAGAATATCATCACTTTTGCCTTTTGATCCATATATCACAAGGGTTCTTTTCCATTTTTGTGATTCTGGGGAATCCCCAGCAGTTTTAACCTGCAATCTCCACTGCTGTCCTAAATAGAAGTAAAAATATCATCATATTTTACACACTTGGAGAAACTGAGAGCAGGGTTCAAGATCACTATTACAAAGTATTTAAATAGTGACATAGATTTACAGGCTGCTTTACAAAGATGAACAACCTCTGCCTCAAGGAGATTACAATCTAAACAGGATGTGATATGGACAAGAGTAGGGATTTAAGTTTACAAGGGAATAGTAATAACAAAAAGGAGAGAGAAGAAATCGTTGGCTAACTGGTCACATTAATCATGTACAATAAATTAGTTGCTACAAACAATTGATTTATTTAATGTTTTATTAATTGTATACACATATATTTAATACAAAAATTACAGAAGGAGGATTTAATATTTAAAGTACACATTTAAAAGTACATTTTAGAGTATTTAATTTAAAATTTAAAGTACATTTTAGAGAACTATATACAAGAGCCCACAGCTGGTTGAATAGTAAAAATTAAGCCTTGTTTCTCAAAGATGTATCTGAAAAATGTCATGCTCAATTTCCTGTTTTAAGGGATCAGATTAGTAGAAGCACAACCCAAAGACTCAATGTTTTCAGTAACTTCAATGTACTTTAGTGTCTTCACTAACTTCAAAGTGATTTAGACTGGGTATGATTTGAGTGTTTGGATGGCTGACATGCTCATAATCGTGTTTACAAAGCCTATAAATGGAATGAATTCTAGCAAAAAAGACCCTGGGAATGGATTTCAAAAGTTATTCATTATTCTGTTTAAGAAGTTATAGAAAACCAATCAGAAAAAGAAAGAATGTCATGTGACTTACTGGATGTCATAATCTTAACTGGCTGAATAGAACTTACCCTGAAACTTAAAATTAAAAAGTCCTTTGCGCATAATGGGTATGTCTAGATGAGTGCACGTGTGCTTTATGGCACCTCACAGGCAAAATGCATATGGCACATGTCAAAAGGTTTTCCATGTTTTTTTAGATCTCCTGATTTTTAGATACCATGGTATCTAAAAAAAATGCTCCAAAATAAAGTAGAGTGGTGCATGTGCCTGCAGTGTGTGATGCTCAAAACTGGAGCCTGGTCAGCCAGAGCCATGCTCCGGCTGTCAGCCAGATTCCATGCACCTGAATTCCTGCCACTGCAGCCCCAGGAGGCCCCCAGGACCACAGGTAAGGCTGCTGGGGCCAGCCCAGGTGATGGCCCCAGCTTCCCATACCCAGCCCAGGGCAATCTGCCATGCACCAAAGCACACACACATGGCCATTTCCTGGAGACAAGTAGCAGTGGCACAACCATGTGCCACTGCTATTTGTCCCCAGAGAATCTCATGTACATGCTCATTTGGACATGCCTAATATATCTGATGTGCAAAAAAATCTAACAAAGCTTTGAAATTAAAAATCTATGTTTAGATTGTGACCTAAATATCTATAGTTTTGCTTTAGCTAGTGGATTTGATGTAAATGAAAACACTTTCATGGACACAGGGGGCACATTAACATGTGCAATTAATGCACCTACCTGATTAAACTGCAGCACAGTTCATGCTGGAGTTTATTGCTTCTGGGGGCCACATCTACGTGTGCGCCCAGGACAGCAGCACATTGAGCCAGGGAAGAGCTCTAACCCAGCTCAACATACTGCGGAGGGGCTGGTTGGAGCATGAGAGTGCTTCAATGAGGGGCTAGCCAGCAGGTAGCCCCCACACTGAACCACCCTCATGCCCCAGCCAGCCCTATCAGTGTCTACATGTGCACTGTGATGGAGTAAATAACTCTGCTGTAGGATAGTACTTGTGTCTGGCATTTCTATCCTATGGCAGAGTTAATTAGTTTCCTCTGTCCGTTAATCAGTTCACTCTGCCCTAATAGCACCACACATGTAGACAATGACTTTTACTGCAGAGCTAATTAGGCAACTCCACAGTAAATGTCTCATGTAGACATGCCCAGGTACGGCTTCAAGGTTGCTGTTTATTTCCATGAACTATATTTGGGATGCTAAATTCACTTATACATTGTATGTACTATTTGTGTTTGGATGCCACATTGTATTTTCTCCTCTTTCCACCTCCCACCCCCGGTCTGTTTGTTTTAGTTTATTCAGTTTGTGTTATTTGCTTTACTATTTTCTTTTTTGTTTTATTCTGCCTTGCAAGGAAATAAAGGAGACCGGGGAAATGGGGACCGAGACCATGCCGAAAGAGAGGCACTTCCAGAGCAGCTGTTCATTGAAGTTGTGAGGTGGTGCCATGGCAGGGGCGTGGCGTGCAGAAAAAACAAGAGAAGAGGGAGATCTGAAAGAAGAGGAGCTGTGGAGCGGAGACTGGGATGGAGGTGTCCCAGGGGTCGGCTCCAGCTGGAAGAGAGAGACTCAACTGGAAGGGACAACCGGGAACCCTTGAAGAAGTGAGCATTAACGCATCTAGAAGAGGGAAGAGATGCGGCAGAAACTGCAAAAAAACAAAAAGGGGGGGGGGAAATAAAAGGGGAATGGCAGGGTCCCACTGGGGTTAATTAAGGTCAGGTTCATTTTTTTTTCTGTTTTTTTTCCCTGGTCCCATTTGGGATCTAGATTTGGACTAACTGTACTCTGGGAGCCAAAAAAAAAAAGTAAAGAGGAGGAAAGAAGCAAGAGACTGAAGGAAGTTTCTTTGTCGTTTAATAGAAGAAACGTATAAACAGTTCATATGTCTGACTTTACATAATTACATGCATGTTGTTTTATGTTAAATAAACACAACAAAGTGTCCTGGAAAATAGATAAATAAAAGACAAAAAAAACCTTGGATTTTCTTGGTGGTAAAGAGTCTGGGGTTTGTCTGGAAGAACTGGAAGTGAAATATCAATCAAAATAAAGAAAAAATGTCTGTCTATATTGCCAGAGTCATTCTGCGTTAGTAACACCTCCTGACTGATAACATCAAATTAGATCAAGATGTGGCAGGAGAGTCGTATTTAAAATGTGGAAGTGCTTGAATCGGGCTATCCGAGAGGTAAGATCAAAAGCCAAACTCTCGAGTGAAAGCAACCCCCCCCCCATGCCTATTCTGATTTTCCTCTCTGAAAAGGTTTTCTATATCACATCTAATTGTTCTATAGCTTTTCCTAGCTCAGATAAAGAACAGCATTCAAATATGTACCTCTTAGTTTGTTGAGTAACAAGTTAGCTGAAAGATTTCTTCCACATGAACTCAGTGGAAACTATCTAAGTTTCACAATTTACTCTAAGTGCCCTAGGTTAGGCTGAGTAACCAGAACAGGGTGGGACAGGGGGGAGTAACACATAGGCTGCCTGAACTAGCTGAGGCCAGCAGGTTGGAGGCACTCCTGCACACCTCCCAGCAGACTGGGAATTCTTAGCCCAGTTGAGCAGCTGGCAGAGAGGCCTGGGAGTTTGCACAACAGTTTGTTTAGCACAACAAGTAGGACTTATGTATCTATGACTCTTGTGCTCCAACTTTATTTTTAAATCCATCTACAGCCTTGGTTCTTTTTTTTTTAACAGAATGGTTAGCATCCTTTGAAAATTGAGGGCGTTAGGCTTTTCAGTGTAAACACTCCGATTTGAAAATTTTGGCTTTTTCACCTCATATACATAGCTACTAAAAGGATGCATTTTGTGCCTTTTTGGTTCTATTTATGTTAAGTTATAAGCTATGACCCTTTATTTTGAACATCAGGGTTAGGGATGTTTTCATGAATTGGGAGAACAGAAGGGAGAAGGCTATTTTACAGAGTACCAAAATTCTCAGTCTTTTCTAAAAGATAAAAATCCATATAAGCAAGCTTTTTATGTTTGTGTTATCCCACCAATGCTATGCAAGCATAGACCTTTTGTTGACCTTAATAAATGAAGCAGAATCAACCTTAATAATATTCTTCCCACCACACAGTTAAAACAGTTTGATACATGGAAGAGATTTTAGAAGAAGCAGGGGGGAAAAAAATCAGTTTTAGTGGCGTGCATAAAGAAAACTTGTAAGTTCTAAAGTGTTTTAAACAAACACTGTGTTTTAAGATTGAAAATGGGAAAGTCAAAAAAGAAAGTTAAATCTACTACTACTATTATACGAGTAATTTAGGTCAGTGGTAGCTTTTTGCAGATATGCCTCTCTGATTTTTCCCTAAAATGGTATTTTTTATTCTTAGGAATGACAATAGCATTACACTTTGCAAGATGCTGTAGCTGTTTAAATTACTTTACAGTGATCACAGCAATTTGACTGACTCCTGACTTGCTTGCTTTCCTTGTTGTGGTAACTTGCTGTAACATATGCCAGCCTGCATGCTTCACTTCTGCACTAAATTCTGCATCTACCAAACATTACAGCTGTGCAAAGCTTCAGTCGCTGATTCGATCCAGCAGAGATTCAGCCCAATTCGGTGACCAAACCTCCAAATCCAAATTGAATCAGGAGACTCTTTAATCTCTCTGAATTGAATCAGAACCCTCCAAATCGTTTAGGAGAGATTTGGAAAGATTTGACAATTTGGACATACACACAGCTTTAAATGATTTTTTTTACATACCTCAAGGTACCAGGTGGCTCGTAAATACTGAGATGCTGGGGTGGATGGAGCATCCCACAGGGGCACCAGGGGGAGCGGGGGCAGGGAGAGGGCAGCATGCTCAGCAGCAGACCCAGAAGTGGACCAGAAGCACTTCTGGTGCACTTCCGGGTCTGCCAGGAAGCACCGTGGGGGGCCTCCTACACCCCCCTGGCTTGGCAACTGGTGCCTCCTGGGCCTGGGGAGGCACCCAGGCTCTCCCCGTGGCCAATCACAAGCCAAGGGGATGCAGGGGGCCTCCCTGTGCACTTGGCAGTGGACCTGGAAGTGGACCAGAAATACTTCTGGTTCACTTCCAGGTTTGCTGCCAAGCACACAGGGGACACCCTGCACTCCTGTGGGATACTCCATTCACCCCACCATCGCAGCGTTCGTGAGCTGCACCTGGTACCTTGAGGTACGTAGAAAAAAACAGTTAAAGCTGTGTCTATGGCCAAATCGCTGATTCTCCAAATTAGTATTAAATATTAAGATTTGGCCGAATTGAATCAGGGACAGTGATCCAAATCAACAAATCTAATCACTGTCCCTGATTTGGGCTGAATCCGAATCCAAATTGAATATAGCCTGTTTTGCATACCCCTATCAAACATGCACTGTACCATCATTTACAGCTGGGCCAATAATATTCAGCTGGGAGTTTGGGGAGGATCTATAATCATCTTTACCAGGGCAGAAGAAATCTCAAAAATCTATAATTAGAGGAATTTCTAGGGAGAGATTTCCTCTGTGTTTTCTATTCACTTTGTTTTTGTATATTTATGTTTCTACTATCCTTGCATGACACAAGAAGATCCAAGCTAAAAATAACTGTTAAGTGAACTGTTTTACTGTCGCTGTGCCATATTTTATGCAACACCCACAAACCTCTGCAATACCCCAGAGCATTTCATGAACCACACTGCAGGAATCTAGCTCCTGTTAATTGACTGCAGAATTAAACAGCCTTGTGGCATTCTTGCCTCTTGCCTGTCACTTGAGAGAAAACACCTTACTGTGCACTGCTTCAAGACTCTACCTATCCTGAGGGCAAGAGGTGAGAGGAGAAATAAGGAAATAGTAAGCCATCCCTGCAATATAAAGCAGTTTGACAGGGTGGCGAAGAGCTTGATTTTCTCCTGAAATAACTTTATTTGAGCTCTGAAAGCAATTATTCATCTTCTTTGCCAGAGTAATGTACTGGGTTGGAAAGTACAAGCGCAAAAGGTGGGGTCAAAAGGGCAAGGACAAACTTGCTACTGTGCTTGATTTGATAGTCTCACCACAATTTGCAAATGGTCCCCAGCGTGTTTGCTCTAAGTCTACTGCTTATGGCCAGAACTATTGCTGTAAGTAACTTGTAGAAAAAAAAAAATAGTGTAACAACCTGCATGCTGGGATCTGGAATTAATGCTCCATTTCTAGACAGCAGAATGCCAGTCTAGCTCATGAAATCGACTTAACAAAATGATGGCCAGTTTCAAATACCCCTACTGGGGTGAAGGTAAGTGGGAAGATAGGGACCGAACAATATTAACCATATCCAGCTAGAATGTGATTGTTTGAGGGTGGCTTATTATATCTGAAGTGTTTTGATGTACAACCTTTGTTTTCAGACTTAGACCTCAGCACAATGATTCCCGCCTTTGTGACTGCTAGGCAAAGCTGGATTACTACAGTGTACTTTTTTGATGGCTTCCCTTGAAAACTACTTGCAGATTGTAGCTACTGAAGTCTGTGACAGCACAAGTGCCCAAGGGCCTTTGCATTAAAAAAAAAATCAGTAGCACCAGCATACTGCCATCTCTACCAGCTGTCTGATATTTAGCATGTGCATTTAGTATAAGAACTGTTAAACACAATCTGTGAAAGCACTGCTTGTTACATGATATGAGGCACCATACCAGCAGCAGTCAGCACTATTGGAACCTCCAGGAGAAGACTTCTCTACTGAGGATCAGGCATTTTCTCTACTTTGTAATAAGCCTAGGTACTGTACACTGGTGAATTCCTGCAGGTTTCAGTTAAAAAAATCCCTTGGCAGCCTGTGATTTTGAACATTTCACAAGCCTTAGTCTTCCCTGGTATTATTCTACAGATACATAGGGCAACTGATAAGACGAGACACACTGAAGTGTCACCAGTGTTCACATATCATACAGCTCTTTGTGTCCTTCACATTAATGGAAGAGTACCATCTCCTACTCTTACCTCTTCATGCTTAGCTGAAGATAGTACCTGAATGTAGAGAAAAATGCTAAGAATGAATACAAGCAAGACCAAGGTGGTGCTGTATGCCAGGTAAAGCTTTTGGAAGAATGTGCATTCTTCAAATGTGCATTTACTATTGAAAGCATATGCCCTCGGATTGGTAAACTAGCATGCGGCTTTTGAGGGTCTTTTGGGCTCGATATTAGTGGAGGTTCAACACCCCATTAGTTTATTTAACTTTCTTGAAGAGTGTGCCTCATGCTGTCTGACATGAATACAATCCTGATGACTCGTGCATGTGTGCTTATTTATTGCAAGACCTGATTATATCTAAAAATGAAGCCATATAGCCCAGAAATAAAACCCTGAAATAGACTATTTTTGTACCAATTGACTTTGGAACAGAAACTGCCACAAGCACTGTGACACTCTCCTCTTAACTGGGTGCTTATTAAATACAAAGTTCAATTCAGGGTCTCTGTTGTGATAATTAAAACTCTTGATGGGAGTGGTCCTACTCTCTTCTCCCTCTATGAGAATTATATTTTCAGTGGAACACAATCTCTCAGCCATACTTTGAATGCAAGAGACTTCACTGGAGATTGAGTCAGAAATTACCTGGACAGATCCAGTATACACACTCACACACAAATATAAATCAAAACACAGATATGCTACCCAGTCTATTTCTCCTTAAATCTTGTTAGAAATCAAAGACAGAGACTGTTAGTCATGTCTGAAAAGCATCAGATCATGCTATGGAAAACATGCTCTGCCCACACATTCCCACTCTGCACACACCAAATACCAAAAGAGATGTCTTGTTGATAACTTCTGGCAAGAGCCCAGGGCAAGCTTAGTGTTTCTCTAACAGTGAATGCATGACATTTTTAGCATTGTATAAATAGATGGGCATGTTTTCACAACAGCATGCCCTGCTACAGTCCACTGCTGTGTAGATACAGCCCACTGCTGTTGTTTGAGGTTTTATACTACAGCAGTGGGGCCAGGCTTGTAGCTAGACAAGTAAACAGATAGAAAGAGTATGTTGTTTTCATTAAGGCAGCCAGTTTTATTCAACTGAACAAAGATATTGCATTTAGCTGTGCTAATCAATTTTATAGCTTAAGTCTGCATTATTTCTAGATACTCTGAGGATACCATCCTGAACTCTGGCCTGAAACTGCTTCATTTGTCACTTCACCATACATTTTTCAATTTACTGATGCTTGTTGGGGGAACTGTCCGTATGTAGTAAATGACGGTGACATGAGGATAATAAATGCTTGAATCTGTTCTCAGAGGAATTTCTGACTGATTTCAAGACAAAATAATGAAAATGGGAAGAAAACCAGAAGTTTGTGCAAACTTTCTTTTTTCACTCAATTCATTTAAATGATTTGACAAGTCACTTTCGTAGACCATTATTGACCAGTTTTTGACCCTTAATATTTGATATTTTGTATGAATGAGGAGGAAACTTATTACTTCATATTGTTTTTAAATTCAACTATTAATGTCAACATTATGGCAAGAAAATATAGAAGGTTTCTCACCTCTTGTGAATGCCTTCCGTAAATTACCATTTTCTGAAAAATGAAGAGAGAAAGTTTTATCTGAAAAAGCTCTATCAGCAAACAAATATGTCTAAGTTATAATCATGCTCACAAGGAGTTTACAAGCATAACTAGTTATCTGATATCCATGTATTATTATAATGCAAATTATCTGTAACTGAATACTTACTTTTGGCAATTAGCTCTCTCTCAGTCTTCCCATCATCTTGGTACTCATCTAACCACCTTCGTTAAGAGGAGAGGGTGGGGAAAGAGATAGTAGTGAGGATGGTAGCTAGTAACTGGATTTATTACAATGAATCTCAGAATTACTGCCACTCCCCTCAGTGTCTTAATGCCTCTCTTGTCCAACTAAGACTTGTAAGCATTTCCTGGACCAAATTCTCCTCTGGTGAAAATTAGCATTGCTCTGCTCACTTCTTTGGTGTTAATTTATACCACAGATTATGTAGCCCAATACATTTCTACAAGACACTGGGAATACTTATGGGAGTTAGTGCTCTACTGGGTAGTTAGTATTTTTAGGTTCAGGCCCTTAAGTTGTCACTTCTTTGGGACAAGGATCTGGTATTTTATTGATCTGTGCTGTCCCTGCACCTAATATATATTCTGTGTGGACTACATTATTTCTTTGCTGGATGAACACTATGAATGTTAATTTCATACCAATTTTTTCCCTTCATTGTATGATATGGAATTTAAGGAACTTAACCTCAGTCTTGACACACAACAAAAATACAGCCTTACTGACTCCCCTTCCTGATACTACAATAGCTGATGGCCTTTAAGAAGCTCTTTTTTTTTTTTTTTTTTAAATGGTAGTCAGTATAACCTTCCATACATAGGCACACTATGTGAATAAATCTCTGGTATGTGGAAGAAAGACTAGGCTCCATTACATTTAAATTATTGTTGCAATAAATAGCTTGATTAACATTTGTGAAATCTCTCCCGATCCTCCTCCAGGGAATCAAAAGATCACTAACCATTTTTAAAAACAGAAGGGAAACTTTAGTTCCTTGGCAGCCCTCACACTGCAGGCAGAGTGATAGAGCCCCTCCTGTTCTCCTTATAATGTCTCTAACCTTTTTCCCCAGTGCTTAATAACTTATTTTTGACACGACAGTTTTATAGCAAGCCCACTATCCAAGCTAAGTATCCCTCCCTTAGAAGAAATCTCATAAAACCTCACTGAAATTACAGAAACAATAGTCTCATCTGTCTACTCTACCAATAACCTTCTTTAATGTAATCCAAGCTAATTAAACAACTGAATAGACAAAAAAACACTGATAACAACAATAATAGTTTTGAGGGAAGTAAACAGTTCTGAGCCAACCATTTTCAAGGCTTTTGCATTTTTTTTTAACTGTGGGGAACATACCTTTAAAAGACAGGTATAAATGTTTTTATTGAATTTCTAAAAGATCCTCATGACTGAAAGACACGCTTCTCCAAAATTACAGAGTAGATATGAAGAACTAGTTTGTAACCATAAAGTTAGTTCTGAACAAATTCCAAGATCTTATATAAATTTTAATACAGTGCATAATTCATTTGATAAGTTTCTCCAATGTATCTCTCTATACCAATATAAGACGTAGCCATATATGCATTTTATCTCTGTCTAATATTTATGATGGAGGGATCTCCTTTAACACAGAGGCTGCCCAAGGCTCCGGTTGTTGCCTAGGGTAGCAAAATATTTGAAGCAGTAGAAAATTTAGTGACTGTGACTAGGAGCTGAGAGAGTTGGATATTTTCCAATTTTGCCTACAGCAGCAAAATTCTAGAGCTACTGAGACAGAGAAATAGACATTTGCTAAGTGAAAGGAAATGCTTTAGTTATCCTCTAGATAGCTTGCTATCTAGAGATTAAGGTCTCTTCAAAGATTTCCAATATATTAGGTTCACTTGAATGAACTGTAGTGACTGGGAATACAAAGCTGTCTGGCCTAAATCTCTAATATATGTAATACATGTTATGGCATAGGGAATTGAAACACTATTTAAGGGGTATGACGAGCCTCTAGAAGAGATCAGTGCACCTTTCTGGCTTCACATGATTTGGCCTCTGAACTTCCTCACCTTATACCATACACTCACACGCTGATCCTGCAAGCCGTTGCTTCGTGGCTTGGAGGAATAAATTCTATTTCCTTCTTACCCCTACACTATTTTGCAATATTTCCTCAAAATGTTAGCAGTGTAACAGTTCTGATTTCCCATGAATGGCATACCTATTACAGGGAAATACAACCTCTTGCTCTTCATCCTCTTCTTTATATTTGATGACAACTTTATCCAGGAACCATCCATTGCCTGTGATGAAATGACAACAAGTTTGAGGGGACTTGTTTGTTTTTCCAAACAACAACAATAATAGTAATAATAATAATACAAGATTTACATGCTGGCTTTCAAAATGCGATACTGTTATTCTTCTCTATAGACAAAAAGCCATTTAGATGTCAGCAAACTTTTCTTCATTTGAAGATAAGTGTAAACTAGCACCAGCAAACTGTCAAAAGCCACCACAGCTTTTGATTGCTTGTTCTTGGAACACATGGTCAGAGTTGTGGGGGAAAGGCAAGCCAGTCCAATGGTCAAAGCCAGAATCCAAGGCACACTGTGAACATTCCAATCCAAAGAGGCAAAAACAAGAGACGGAAACCAGGATGGCAGGCATTAGTCTGAATGCAATCTAGGACTTGGGGAGCCTGAAGCAGATGGTCAGAATTAAAGATTTATGCTGAGCAGTGACTGGCATAATTGGGAGGCAAGGCAAGGCAGGAACTAAGAGTGCAGAAAGACATAACACTTGAATCATTCCAAGAATGTCACTGACTGAGAACTGGTTCACAATTGTCCCTTGACAGAAGGGAGTGTGCACAGTGGAACCTGCAGGGTAGGACTGGCTGCAAGAGTGCAGCACTGAGGGTGAAGAACACTTAACAGTTAACGGGCCCAATCACTTCACGCTGAACATGGAATTGACAGACTTCCTGTTCTATTAAGCACCCATTGTGTTTGTTTCCTGTCTCCCCACCACCACCTACAAATTGACACGTTTTTACCATTACAGGCACAACCATCCACCCACCACAAGCAGGGGGCCACAAAGCACCCTCCCCCACATAGAACCCTGCTACCCCCTCCTGCACCAAATAAGGGCTTTGTCAAACCGTATGCTGTAAGCTGAACAAATGTAAATCAGTTTAGTTCTGTTCAGCTTACTGGAGCAGTCCCACATTCAGGCAAAAAACCTGGTCTGCTTGCCCCTCACCTGCACAACTGTGACTTGCCACTAGAGGCTTGGTACGCAGGGAAAGGACAAGGAGCTAGGGGAATGACAGGCTTCCTGCTCCCTCAGATCAGAGTGAGTGCTGCAGCTCCAGCTCCTGGAAGCCATCATGCTTCCCATCACCACTCTAACCAGTTCTGCTCCTGATGGGAGCAGAGTCAGCTGGGTCTGATCGGGGTTGGGGGGACCACATTGCTCAGACCCGTGGCTCTACTCCCCACTGGGAGTAGTGGGGAACCAGCGCAGATCACAGCGCTTCAGGGAGCCCACCCCTGCCCCAGCCCTGGTAAAATCTGTGTGCAAGGAAGGAGCCCCCCAGGGGGCACTTGCCTGCCTGTACACTAATGCCAGGAGCTTGGGAAATAAGCAGGAGGAGCTCATCCT
>NW_005842085.1:2063403-2067668 GCF_000455745.1 Alligator sinensis | reverse complement strand
GCTTTCATCCATAGATGCTTCTCAAGCAAATCCCGGGACGTCATTCTCCCCCTGTACTCGGCCTTAGTGAGGCCGCAGCTGGAGTACTGTGTCCAGTTTTGGGCTCCACAATTCAAAAAGGATGTGGAGAAGCTTGAGAGAGTCCAGAGAAGAGCCACGCGCATGATCAGAGGTCAGGGAAACAGACCCTACGATGACAGGCTGAGAGCCCTGGGGCTCTTTAGCCTGAAAAAGCGCAGGCTCAGGGGTGATCTGATGGCCACCTACAAGTTTATCAGGGGTGACCACCAGCATCTGGGGGAACGTTTGTTCACCAGAGCGCCCCAAGGGATGACGAGGTCGAATGGTCACAAACTACTTCAAGATCGTTTCAGGCTGGACATAAGGAAGAACTTCTTTACTGTCTGAGCCCCCAAGGTCTGGAACAGCCTGCCACCGGAGATGGTTCAAGCGCCTTCACTGAACACCTTCAAGATGAAACTGGATGCTTATCTTGCTGGGATCCTATGACCCCAGCTGACTTCCTGCCCTTTGGGCGGGGGGCTGGACTCGATGATCTTCCGAGGTCCGTTCTAGCCCTGATGTCTATGAAATCTATGAAATATCACTCAGACTCAGCTGGCTCTGCTCCCAGTGAGAAGAAAAGCCAGGTCCAAGCAACATGGGGCTCCCCCTCCCCTGCTCAGACTCAGCTGGCTCTGCTCTTGCCAGGAGCAGAAGCAGGAGACACAGTAGGCCCACTGCCTCCTGGGATGCTGGAGGGCTTACACTTGGGTGGAAAAGCTGTGGAGAGTGACTACAAGTGAATAAAACAGGAGGAAAATTAGATAGATTCGAGATTTTCCTGCCCTGAACTGGGATAATGTTAAGCTGAATAACAAGTGCTTTAAACCACTTAAAAGGTGTTAACATGCAGCCAGTCAAAGAGTTAAGAGCTCCAGAACCCACTTAAAATTACCATGTAACAAGGTCTTAAACCTGGGACCCTCACCAAGAGCTCCTATCAGGGACATAAAACTGGCACAAGGGCTGTCTATTTCCCCACTCCTGCAAACACTGGTCTCTGTAGGCAAGAGACCTTTGGCCAGTAGAGTGCTGGTTGTATCTCAGAGCAGCCCTATTATCCTAACTGGATTTGCGGGGGTTGAAAAACAGTGCAGTTTGGGATGCCCTGTGCCTACACATAACATTGAACTAGTTCAAGGAGGATTGACCCAAAATAGTAATTGATTTTCCCAGTGTACTTTTGAAATGTCCCAGGAAGTTTAAACCAGTCTAAAGTGGCTTGTATGTCTAGACTCTTAAGGCACCTATACAAATGCCAGGCATCTGCTTCATGTGCTAATTAGAACACATCCAAGCAGACTCGATTAATTGAACCTGTTGGAGTGTGCTAAGTAGCATGCTCCAGCAGCCTCCACATCATGTGTATTCAGCGTCCCCACGCTTCAAAATGGTGGTGGGAGTGCTTTAAGTAAAGTTTATTGAACAAGCTTTAGTTAAAGTGTCCCTGCCACCATTTTGAAGTGCAGGACACTGAATACATATGACACTGTGGGCACTTTAATTAGAGCAGCTGTTGGAGCCAGTCTAATTAAAGCACCTCCCTCCCCACCCCAGACCACATCCTTGGGATTTAAAGTGTATTTAGAATATTCTGTTACATCTCTTCATGCCCTAAGAAAAGACCAGAGATGTCTAGATACACATAACAACTGAACCATTCCAAAACGATAGGGAACTGGTTCACAATTGTTGTGGGACAATGCAGACACATGTAACAAGTGAATTGTTCCCAAATGTCACTGATTGGGAATCAGCTCACAATCATTTTGCACTCTGGTGGCTCTGACACCATAGGATGGGGGTGAGCACCCAGCCCACCATGGCTCACAGTGGGTAAGTGGGCAGGGAGAGGCTGCTTGTACCCCTTTCTCCTTTTGAGGTCCCAGTGGCTGGGTGATCTGTAGCTGGGGACATTTTCACTTTTCTACTTTCTCTTTTCTCCTAAATACAAGTTCAATAGACTTCAATAGATGGCAACTGATTAAAATCTGCAGTGGGCATGCCAAACTTGGGGTGGGTGGGCAAAAGGAGGAGTGCTTGGACCCAGGCTTTTGGGTACCCAGGGGCTGTGGGGGCATGATGAGGTGGGGCAGTGAAGCAGGGAGTGAAGGCAAGATACCTTTTTTTTAGAAAAGGCATGCAAGGGAGCCTATTGATAAAAAGTGCCAAGAAAAGGGAAAAAATGGAGAAGCTGACTTCTGTCTGCATATCACAGTGGCCACCTGCAGCAGTAGCAGGGCCTACTTGTCTCACAGAATGCTTTGTGTCCACATGTAATCCTACACTGGTTCGGAATAGTGCTTGATTTTCTAGGTATGTTTTTGAACCTTCCAGGCAGCTTTGAACTTGTATGTCTGTCCATATCAGGTTTAAAACCACATTTTAACCAGCTTAAATATTAAGCATCCCCCAGAAGGACTGGGGGCTGCTTACAAAATAAGGGAACATTGTTCAGCAAAGATCAGCCATTTGGGATATCATAAATGTGGAGCCAGAGCCAATCAAGCAGGCTGATTAGCTTGAACTCAGGGTTAACAATGTTTATCAAGTTTAACAACTGTTGATAGAACTCCTTACCAGTTGAAGAGACCTATTTGCATACTCATGTGGCAAGCTCACTACTTTTGCCCAGCAAGCCCAGCTTGGAAAAGGACACTCTGGATTGGTGGAACATTTCTACCAATCAGGTAACAGCTGGGAGGGGCTTGCCCTGCCCCTGCTTGGAGCAGGGGGGTGAGAAGCTCCTGGACCTGATTGAAGACTGCGCTTTGCCGGTCTAGCAGACTTCAGGTTGGGGGCCTCCAATGTAGCTAAAAGCCCAGCATGCTCAGCACGCTGGGCAGAGATGGTGAGGGACATTGGAGAGGGAAGAGCCTCCGCAAGATCCCTTCTTTGCCCCAGTGGCGTTCAGGCCAGCGCATGGGTCTTAGACTCTGGGAGCTGCATCAAGGCAACTCGAGCCTGCATCCTCAGCAGATGGCTGGATAGAGCAGTGTGCAGACCAGCACATGGAGAGGTGGCCCTGGGAACGGCTCGAGGCTGCTCGGGCCCACACGGTGTGCAGTCCAACACATGGAGAACCTGCCGTGGTAGCAGCTTGAGGCTGCTCAGGTCAGCCCCAGTGTAAGCCAGATAAATAAAGCCCCACAATGTGGCCCAGCCAAAGAACTAAAAAAACCCCAGAGCCTAGAGAAAGACCCGGGAAAAGGGAGGCCTAGTCATAAGGCTAGGTAAACCCATCCAGCAGTGGCTAGGTTCCCCTCCATGAGAGCTGGAAGAACCCTTCGTGCCCAAAGCGGGGTACAGAGCCAGGAGGGGAGGTCTGGGAGTGATGCAGAAAGTGACAGGTGAAAGTTTCCCTCCCAGCTAGACCCATAGAAGGGGAAGCATCCCTTGCTAGCTGGGATCCAGGGGTAAACGCGCCTTATATCATGAAAAACTGTGCCTCATATTTTGTATAATTGTTATTATAATTATGAATATGTTGTACAAAATATTACAGAATTGGGTTAGTTTGGTATAATGGGTTTTTAGCTTGTATTGTAAATATTGATCTGTATATCTTTGGTGTTGTTAAAAGATATTGCTAAAAATATTTTTGGAACGTTTTCCTTTGTTACTTATTAGAATATTTACCTCTATATATATATATATATATATATTGAATAAGAAATAATATGTATAATATAATTCATTCAATAAACTGTAAATAGTTAAGTGCATTGGTGTGGAGTTGACTCTATAGAGGAAAGAGGGACCCACGCTCAAATCACCGGTGTTCCTCTCACAGCACTGTTGCCTGCCTTGTCTATCCCTTCCAGTTGAGGATGGGCACATCCTTGGGTGTTCCTGAGTTACACTCATATGAATGTTAAGACAAGTTTTGCTTATGCAGTTTCTGGGATCTGCAGTAAGGGAGAGAATCCTTGGCCCTTAAGGAGGGAAACTGCTATTGTACATGCCAGCATGAATGCAGAGAGGGATATATAGAGGGGTATATTCATATATCATGTTCTCATTCATCTGTCTACAACAGCTTTACTTAGTCTTGGAAAAAAATATAAGCTCTCACTCTGAAATGAGTGAGAAGTAAAAGTTAGCTTAAATAAGCCAGCCTGGAGAAGCGAAGCCTCAGGGATGACTTGGTGGCAGCCTATGTATGTAAGGGGTGTGCATCAGGAACTGGGAGAACATCTGTT
>NW_005842085.1:2042748-2063392 GCF_000455745.1 Alligator sinensis | reverse complement strand
CCCAGGGGATGACAAGGTCTAATGGTCACAAACTGCTGGAAAACTGTTTTAGACTGGACATAAGGAAAAACTTCTTTACCGTCCAAGTCTCCAGAGTCTGGAATAGACTCCCCACAGAAGTGGTGCAAAGACCTACTCTGGATACCTTTAAGAAATGCTTAAGAAATGCTTGGATGCTTATCTTGCTGGGGTGAACCGACCCCAACTGCCTTCCTTGGGCAGGGGGCTGGACCCAATGATCTCACAAAGGTCCCTTCTGGCCCTGATGTCTATGAAATCTATGAAACCATAAAAGCAGAATAGAGCATAAACACTAAGCATTCAATTAGCTAATTCTAATTGAAACAGACTTATTGAAAACAAACAGAAAGGGTTCTTATTCAGGTGACCTCCTCTTTGCAAAACCTTTCAAATTTGTGTTTTCTTGAAGCCTGTATTTCAAGGACACATTTTTGTTTTGTCTCATCCTTCTTTAAAGAGAGAAAACCACACTCTTTAATAAACTTCTTATGACATGTCTTTATTGAAGTCCCCTCTTGCCTGAGGTAAGAAAATCACATGAAGATTTTTCATTTACTGTTCCGATAACAACAACAACAACAACTTACATTTATGTAACACTTTAATCATAAAGGATTCAAGCACTGTATAGACTCTTCATAGAGAGTTCACTCATTCAACATTGAACCTCTGTGGTGGAACACAGCAGCCATTTTCTACCAGCTATGCTACACAGATGCCTATCCATTTTAGGGCACTATATAAAAATTAAGGAATAATAATGACAACAAACAACATTGTCACAGATGAACTGAGTAATAATTTAGACAACTGAAATTTTGGGGGGATAACTGAAATACACCTAATAAAATTATCTAATTTGGAGTTTGGTTACGAATGCCGACTCCAAAAAGTGTTAGGATAAATGAATATTCAGGGTTTATTTTTACTTTTCATCATAGAGATTTTTTTCCCCTGGTTCCTGAAGCATAAGGCTCTTCCCAGTTCATGTGGGCTTTTCTGAGACAAGACCTATCCTACCATGTAACAGGAGCATAAATAGTTATAGCTGGACAGTGAACTTTTTAAAATTAGTATTAAAAAAAAACAACCTGTCCTGCAGTGTAAATTATTTAAACCTTCTCAGTCTTGCAAGGTCTCTCTCTCAGTTTCTCCTGTGGTTTGTTGCATTTGGTTTTCAGTAAAACTAATCTCTTACGGACAGGGAACCCAAAGCCTAGGGCCTAGAACAATGGGACAAAGATCCTCAATAATAAGTGTTGACAAGATCTGACCCTGCTTAGTTAAGGAGGTTTAATCTGATCATCATCTCAGTACAATTCAATTGCAGGAATAATATGCCCCGTGTCATATGGGTCAGGTACTGTGTTAAGTTACTGACCTTAAACGATTCTTTTTCTGCATCTCTTCACCATAGCTACTCTTCAAATATACTTTGCTGTACTTGACTCTTTATTTTTTATACTGTTCTAGTGATACCAAGCTGTATGTCAGATTGATACAGATCTCAGGGTAATGTGTGTGGCTCTTCTCCTCCAGAGGTGTCTCATTTTGTTAGTGACCATGCAGAGAGAATGTAATGCAAACTACAGAAACACTTCCCCAAGGTACCCAGTGGACACATCTACACATGCAATTCATGGGGTGCATTTGCACAAGACATTTACTGTATGATTAATTAGCTCTGCAGTAAATGTCTCAGTGTCTAGACATGTGCTCCTATTAGGGCACAGGAAACTAATAAGCTCTGCAGCAGGGTAGTATTTGTAAATACTATTTCTAAATACAAATACTACCCTGTCGCTGAGTTTTTTTTTGTGCACAGCACCGCATGTGTAGATGCTGACCTGGTTGGCTGAGGCACACAAGTGCTTGAGTGCAGGAGCTACCTGCTATCTAGCCCCATGCTGAAGTACCCCAGCCAAACCCACCGCAGCGCATTGAGCCCAGTCAGAACAGCCCCCGGCTGGCAGGCTGGCCCCTGGTGCCTCTGCCAGCCAGGCCTACTCTGATCAGGCTCCATGTACTGCACATGAATAAACTTTGGAGCTGACTGCTCCAGAGTTAGTTGCTCCTAGGTACATATTCAAACAGTGCACCCAGGAGCAAAAAACTCTGGAACAGGCTCCAGAGTTTATTCATGTGCACTAATTGCATGTGTAGATGTATCCAATGCAACTAAATAAACTGCAGAGCAGCAAACTGAGCCAAGAAGGAGCAGTTCAGGCCAGAGCTGCTCTTGCCCTGGTCTGCTTCCCTGTAGCAGCCAGGGGGAGCTCCAGGCTCTGGCTGCAGCTGCCCAGGTTCTGCCCTGGGTTGACAGGGAACACAGGGGCCAGCCCTGGTCTCTGGCTTTGGCTGGCAGTGGCAGTGTGGCCCATGGCCTGGGGGGCAACCCTGAGCTGGCAGGGAGCATGTGCCCATATATATATATATATAGAACAAATAGCCTAAAGTTGTCAGATTTTTTTTATGCTCCTTCAAGCTAACAGTCTCTATTCTGTGGTCCTCTAAGACTCCATTTGGTAGCAAAGTGTCTATTGACTATCCTTGCTCTAACTCTGTTCTAACTCTGTGCCTCGTTTTCACTTTCTATTATAGAAGTATTTTACTCAGTTCTAGGCGTTATTCTTATAAGTTCTTCTGTAACAGTGTGCAACAAATAAATGGCACTCTGTTTTAAATCAGCTGGCAAAACAAGAATGAGGTGACATTTTTTACAGTAACTCCCATATCTACATTGCTGTCCAGAACATTAGTTTTCTATTATCTCATTACTGTACATAGTAGTAAGTGTGTGTTCCTTTATTCTCCTTCTCACTGCAAGTCCTTTTGTAACACTGCTGTGCATGAAGGATGTTATATATTAAAAATAAAATATACTGTGTTTTCAAAACAGCTTAGAAAAAATTTTAGTCACTAGAAAGTTAACTCTTACCTGGACCAGTCCCATCATGGCTAATCAGAATTTTCTTTAGGTCTCCTAGTGATATAGCTTTTAGGCAGAAGATATCCACCTGTGGAACCAGAAAAAAATAAGACTGATGCAGGTCTTGATTATACCGGTCCAAGTATCATGAGACATGTTGAAAACTCTTGCCTTCCAGATACTACTTCTGGAAACAAGTTCAATTAAGCATTAAACTTACTCTTCAACTCTGAGTAGAAGTAAGTCCCAAATTCTTTGTGTATTTCTCCTTTAATCACAAATACCCAGGTTAAAAAAAGAGCAGAGCATATGAGGGATATGGGTTCATCCTTGGAGAGTTTGTGTAAGCATGGATTACTTGGGCCCACGTGTATAATACTGTATATCTTGCACAGGTTCAACTGCAAATGGAAGTAATATCAATAGATAAAGCTTGTTGTTTTCCTGCCATCTGTAAAAATGAGTCAAACCCTAAAGGTGTGTTGATGCCTTTGATGCAAAGGGTCTTAAAACTGCCTCAATCAGGTAGCTGAGGATTCCATAGGCATGGGACAAGCCTCAGTGGTGTCTTTTAAACCCTGCTTGCCTTGCTTCCCCAACACAGTATATGGAAGATGCTGGGGGCAGCAGGGATATGTAACTTGATTCTAGGAGTGAAAGCCATACAATCACAGGTACAGAAACATTACCACCACCGTGCAACTCATGCATCTTATCAAAAGTAATCAATATAGCTTGACTTTGAATATTTGAAACTCTCAGGAAATTATGCCCCATAATCTACAGACTGAAAATAAAATAATTCTGTAAATAATTTTGAATAAAGGACATATTTGAGAAAACTAAAATGATCAAAGAAAATTTGTGAACAAGATGCATGTAGAATTTTTTGAAGAACCTATTTGCTGCTAGTAAACTCTCAGCCTTGATCAGAAATAGTGCAGCTTTGCACATTTTTTTCTTTACCTGTCCTTGCTGAAACTTGACTTTATTTTTCTTAGATCGGTGGAGCTTTCGTTTGCCAGTATCTCCTCTTGTTCCCATTAAGATGATATATACATTAGAATCTGTTTCAGCACCAAGTTTAGACCCAGTGTGCACATGGATCTCATAAACCACCACTAAAGAAAAAAGAAGAAAAACCTTTTGATTATTTGCTTTTCTTTTGTATGCATTTATCTGCTTTATCATTGACAGTTGGCCAGAAGATTGTACCCTCTCTGTCAAGTTTGGAATTAGCTGCAATGATCTACACATTTGTCATCTCCAGGCTCAATAACTCTAATTCTCTGTATATAAATATGAAACCACTAACCTTAAAAAGCAACAGTATGTGCTGAACATAGCAACCCCATCTGCTCAGTAAAACAGACTAGCACGCATTCATTCCCCAGTGTTCCATTTTCTTGTCTCCCTGCTGAAAACCAGGCCAAAGACTTATTCTTTGAAGCCCTTTTTAGGACTTGTGTAAGTAACCTGAGGACTGTCATTCTGTTCCACCAAAACCATGGAGTTGTCAATCTCAAGAGTGAAACTATCTTGTGCAAAATCATAGAACTCTTGGCAACTGGCCCACAAATATGAATTGAACCCCAAGAAAAAAGGAATAAGAATTCTGGTTAATCAAAGCACTTTCAGATCTGTGTGCTATATAAGCAAGGATGTACACACACACACACACACACACACACACACACACGCGCGCGCGCGCGCATGCACCTTGTCTAGGCCA
Source organism: Alligator sinensis (assembly GCF_000455745.1). Lineage (NCBI taxonomy): Eukaryota > Metazoa > Chordata > Crocodylia > Alligatoridae > Alligator > Alligator sinensis. Next base: position 2,058,710 of record NW_005842085.1, on the reverse strand, counting down.
AGAAAGTAGGCTGTCAGTGACCACCTGACATGTTTTTAAGGTGTTTTATCAAATCCACATTAAACATCAAAACATTAAAATAGCCCTCTTAATTAAATATATTCACTAGATTATTTTTTAAAAACATTGCTCACAGTTTAGAAATAAAGGTAATATATTTAGAAATGTTGAACTACACTAATATTATCATCATAATTAATCAGACACTAAAAGTTCTGTTTCAAAATAATTATTTTTAGCAGTTACATGATACTGTATTCCAGTGCACTTATTTATTTATTAGCTTTCCTTTTAATATAAATAAATTTTGCTCCTAATTAGGTCTTAGTAGCATTTTTTCCATGTGGTGTTTCTATTCTAATCACAGCTGGTCACTTCTGTTACTATCTAATACATGATAAGAGAGATTATTGTTTCAGTAATGGAGATTTTAATAGCCCTCTAGAGAGAAGAAAGATGACAAGGACCCAAGGGAAAGCACATTTAAGCAACCTTTAAGAAAGAGATGAAAGACAAGTAGGAAAATTATAACAGACTATTATGATGTTGGTATTAAAGAGTATTCTGTAGATATCAATTAAAGGTGCTACTACTACTGAATCACTGCTCCTAATAGAATCTAGTATTTACATATGGCACCTTTCACAAACAAAATATATGAAAACAGTTTTTTAAACAACCCAAAAACCTCACACCTATACACACACCCAAATCATCCCTTACCAGTGACATTCCATGCAGTTAACATTTCATGGCAAGTTTAAAAACTGCAAACAATTTAGGACAAGAAGTGAAGAACACCACCATGGATATTTGAAGATGCAAAGGGAACTAGAATAGATATAATATATGTCTGACCAAGCTGGGACATAGTCATGGCATTTTTGGAAAAAAGCACCATGGATTTTTTAAATAGATTTACTCTGGAGTCTGGCCAGATGTTCAGGTAAAGGAGTGATAGGATCTGATGTACAAGCCATGTATATTACATAAGCATGGCAGGAGGTATGATTGTGGGATCCAGATCAGATCCAAGCATGCCTAATTACCGATGCAGTGAGAGCCTGGAACCACAAACCCAGGCATCTCCTGCACCAGCAAGCAGCAAGCACCTGCAGCCATTAATTGATTGAATGTATGGCTGGATCGCAGCTTAAGATGCGTTTAACTGGCTGTCAGGTCTTAAATGTAACATATGGCTGGAGCCTCGTACAAATGAATACTTCTCCAAATCTGTCAACAAATGGTGTACTGACTCAAAATGAGAGACTTTTTTTTTTTTTTAAATCAACATAATTGTTTTCTGCAATACTTTGAAATTCTCTGGTCACATTTTCATAGATTTCATAGACATTAGGGCTGGAAGGGACCTTGGGACCAGCACTTCCTAGCTTGTGAGATATGATTAGATCTCACTCAGAAAGATGCATATCTGTGGAAAATGTGTAAAACCTGATAAAAACTAGTTACTATGCTTCTAGCAGAGATACTTCTGCTCTAAGATAAATGCCAGTCTTTTTCATGGATGACATGAGGCAGCTGGGAGTGAAGCTGGAGGCATATTTAAGTTGGATATCAAAGTGATGTTTAATACAATATATAGTTGTACACTGATTCTGTACAACAGAGGTATCAAAGATACATCACATGGGCTAGATCTGGCCTGTGGAGTGCTATCATCTAGTCCATAGTGGGTCTCAGATTGGACCCAGGCACTACCTCTGTCTCATGCAAAACCAGCCCCATGCACTGCCCACAGCATGTGGGGCCAGTCTGGTGCACGTTGCAGACAGAACCCAGGGCTTGTCTGGAGCACACGCTGCCAGCTGCACTCAGGGCCAGACTAGAGCTTATGCTGCTGGCAGCACCACCCTGCCACTGCACTCCAAGACACTCCATAGCACCTTTACCAACCCAGGCCTACACACTGGATCCAGCCTGAGAACCAACCCAGAACCACTCATCCAGCCCACGGGGCCCGATGCATTTGACACCCCTGCTGTACAATAACAAAGTAGAAGAATCTGCTTTAGAATTTAAAAAAAACCTGTTCAGATGCTGGAGGGGAGAACAGAGAGAGCACACAGAGCAAATTGGCAGAGTGAATACATACACATAGCAATGGATTATGAGCAGTATTGCAGAAGGTAAAGCAAGGTGGGTGGCATCTTAGAGACTAACTGATTTAAAGAGACATTACCTATAGGCAACAACCTACCTGATGAGATGCCATGGAAGGACTGGCAGAAGGAAAAACTTTTATATGGAAGGGAAGGGGAACCTCTATGAGAGGTAATACCATAAGTGTATTGATTAGATTGACTGAGATGAACAGGGTTGATAATCCACAGAGAGACATCAGAGTTAACAGTGAGTCCGAGTAGTAGGATAAGGACCATAGTCCCTGTTAAGACCACAGTTAATACAATACAGTCAGTCAAATTTCCAAAATAGTGGATTGATTGTGCTTTTATTCCCATGGAGAATGCTATCAAACTGGACTCTTGGTTGTGAAAAGTACTATTTTCAGTAAGAGGGGTGGATTCTAGCCCCAATACTGACCCCACAGCTTTGTGCTAATATTTTATACCAGTAGTTTTGAAACTACAAATCATCAGCAGATGCTATTAGCAGACTGTAGCCCCCAACTAAAAGATCAGGCAGATATCTATATTGTGTGTGCCTACAAGTGATTTGTATTATTGAAACTGCAGGGAAAATAATTGTGTGTACATTTTAGAGACTGGGAAACCCTATTTGAAAATTAAGCCCTGCTGTAATAAATGTTTTAAAGGAAGGGGCTCTGAACAAATTATTTTACTTTGGATGTAGTATCAAACTTGGCTGATATAGGTTAAATTGGTTTATTGGTTTATTGAGATAAATTGGTTCATTCATCAAAGTGAATGAATTAACTACCGGATGAACAGGAATAGCATTAGGGAAAACTAAAACGTAACACAGGAATAGGGACAGAAATTGGCTCATATTTAATTTATAATATAAAACCAAAAGACTATGAGATAATCAGAGAAACTATAATGACTGAATCAAATATGACCTTCTATGGATACCCATCTGAATAATTCACATAGAGTAAAAAAGAAGTGCACATTAAATAAATAAATAAAAGAAAAACAGAGGAAAATAATAATATATATACACCTCTTTGTGACTATGCCGCTCTCTTGCCACATGGAGAATTTTAGATTTGAATATGTTTAGTCTGTCTAAGGTAAAAGTGAAGTCCCTTAAGGCTGGGATGGGTTTTTTTTTAGGTTTTGCACACAGAAACAGTGCTCAGAAAATAACATTTTGGGGCAAGAATAATAATGGAATGCACATTCTGATTAACTAAGCCTGTAAACAGACATCTCATGTGAGGAAGTTTGAATTGTTCCAGGTTTTAACTCTGATCAAAACAGTAAGGGCATAGCCCTCTGTACACAGAGCCCTCCAAAGTTGCATTGATGCCCTTCTGCCAGTAGGAGGCCATGAAGAATAGCAGCCTGACAGGCTTGCCCCTGGAATGAACCTCAATTAAGTTAGATGAGCTACAATTAACTTTACAGATGCACGCAGCAATACCCTGGGAAAAACTGTTAGCACATTTTATCTAGAATACTTCACAGGTACTTGAAGCAGGATGATGACTGTGAACATCTGTGTAGGATCCTGGCACACAAGGCTTTTTCCTGGGAGAAATGCAACGTCTGCTTACAGCCTTACATGTGCATCATGATGTACTTTGACAGGAAACTCTCTATACTACTGTATTAAACAGAAAATATCTTGTCCACATGTCCCGCAAGAGATAGCTCCCTTGGAGCAAGAACCTAAACCTGATGAGTGTTCTCAACAGCAAGCTTTTTTTTAAAAAATGTTTTTGTTTACTTGCTGCTCCCATGAATCCTGTATTCTTTGTTGCACAAAGGCACATCTTTATAGGAAGGATGAAAAGTACCACTTTACTCACTTCATCAGATGATACTTTTGCAATACTGCACTATGGTAGCATCTGATGAAGAGAACCCCTGCTCACAAAAGTTTATGCAACTGTGATTCAGTTACTATAAGATGCCTCTCTACCCTGCCTTCTGCCTGACTTTAGACTAGCATAGCTAACTACCTCTCTCTACTCATAAAAAAACAAGCATTACATTCCATGCTTCTCAAGGGGGTGGTTAAAAATGATACCAAAGAACAATATAAAAATGCCTATAATGGAATCTAACCAAGGATTTAACTAGACAGCTATTCTATTTCCAATAAAGGCTGAGGCGGGATGCTTCAGATGAAGGACCCCCCCCCCCCCCCCCAATAAAATCTCCATAAAGCACATCAGTATGCAGTGATATCCAAAGGAAGCATATTCCTCAGCTATTAATCAACTTGTATCCTTACATTTCAATTAATAGCCCCACTGATTTCATAACAGAAGAAGTTATTCTTTATAACATAAAAGAAACCTACAGGAAAAGTACAGGTATTAGTTGATTTACTTCATGTCAATGGATCCTTGCCTCAAACTGAATTTTTACACTGGCACTTGATAAATGTCAATGGATGATAATGACAACATGAGAAGCTTTCATATTTTGTGATTATCTTTAATGCCATTTTATTAAAGTCTGGTTCACTGGCAATGCCAGGAGCACCTAAAACCAGCCATTTTTCCACTAATGCTGGAACAGACTGACCACAGTATTAGCTTATTTTAATCCTCTCTATACTCACCCTTACAGTTCTCAAAACGAAAAAAGAAACCCTTTGGGGCTAGAGTTTTTCTTGATTTGCTTCCCTCTAAAGATGAGGCAAAAAAGCCAAATTATATCAACTTTTCTGCAGCAAGCATGAACGTAATAGATAGAATAGAATGCAGATATCTGCATTCACAATTGCAATAGATAGCCTCATTACAAATGTTGCATTTAGATAACTTAGAAACAACCACAATTTCAAAATTGCAGCACTATGAAAGCTCAGATCAAAAGCCCAAATCAGATTTGAAGAAAATAATTTTTGCAGATTTAAAGTCACAAGCAGTTAAAGCAAAGTTGTGAGCACTTAACGTAGCATTGTTTTTTAGCTTCAGGTCTTTTGGGCATGTATGTGTGTGTGAGAGACAGAGAGAGAGACCCGGTAAGGCCTATTCAATTAAGAACATGATTATTAATTTTAAAACAGCCATAACTAAAACTATTCAAAAGAATCTGGGTCTGAAGTAGGACCAAGGAAAAAAGCCAACTTAACAAAAAACTGGTTCAGTAAGTATGTAGTTATGAACACTGGAAGTCAGGACCAATGTTCTGAACTGCCAGAAAGGAGATCCAAGAGTAAGAAGGGATGACAGCAAGGAAGACATGAATCAATGATAGGAGAAGACAAAAAGGAACACACAGATCTGGTCTATCTGGAAGTAGGTAAAAAACAAAGGTGAGATATAAGCAAGGGCAGAGCAATACAGAGCCCTGAGGTTTAAGGAGTCTGAATTTGATGTGGGAGATGTAGGCAAGTCAGCAAAGAGGTGAAAGCATCACTCTCAGCAGAAAGATCATTTTAACAGCACCATCTTGAGTTAACTGGCATGTAAGAAAACAAACAGGGATACCAAAGGGAAAACCTACTAAAATCAGAAAAATAGAGCAGAAAGAAGGAATTTAGGGGAGTTCACAGATTCACAGAAGTTTAGAGCTGGAAGGGACCTTGTGAGATCATTGGGTTCAGCCCCCCCTACTCTGGGCAGGAAAGACTGCTGGAGTCAAATAACCCCAGCAACGTGTGCATCCAGTCTCTTTTTGAAGATCTACAAGGTAGGTGCCTGCACCATCTCTGCTGGGAGTCTATTGCAGAGTCTGGTGACACAAACCATGAAGTTTTTCTTTATATCCAGTCTGAAACCTTCTTCTAGGAGTTTATGACCCTTGCTCCTGGTTTTTCCCTGGGGCACTTTGGTGAATAGTTGTTCATCTAGCCCCTGATGCTCATCCCTGATATATTTGTAAACTGCCACCATATCCCCCCAAAGTATTCTCTTTTTCTATTTATTTATTAAATTTGAATTAATTGAAAGAAGAGATTTCAGAGATGATATAAATGAAGACCAGGTAGAACCCTGGATTTTGGTATAGAGGATGGAGATTACAGAAGCCAGACAAAGTAAGAGACCAAGAAATCAAAACCAATTCCAAGCCTTCAAGTTTGTTGGAAACACAACTGAATGTTGGATGGAGAAAGATGGGTGAAGATTAGGTTTAAGGGGAGATGCTGAGTAATACATTCCAGTGATAAATAAGAGTAATAAAAATTCAATTTCTCATGAGTTTAGTTTATACTTTTTCTTGTAAAATATTTTGTCTATTTTTAATTAAGTCAATTTAATACTATTTTTAATTAAGTGAATTTAGTATGTTTAATTAAGTGAAGTCACTGGTATCAGATTGACTTGAAAGCGTAGGCGACAAATTACTAAATTGCAGCAGGTTACTATTAGGTAATATGTAGTACACCATTTGTTCTGTTGGAGAGAATGACATGATGTGGTTTGTCCAGCACTTTTAAGCAATTACCCTTTTAAATGGGAAATGCAACTGGATAGAATTTCATTTGCTGGTTTTGAAGAAGCTAACTAGAAAATCTTTGGGAAATCAATACATTTATATTGATGTTCAATTTAAAATGAGCTAAAAATCAATAGTTAATTTGTAACAATAAATTTACAAATTTAGGACATTTCTAAAATGCTTGCTCTCTCTCTTTCATTAAAATATAGGCAGCAAGTAAAAAAATCACGATGTTCCTGCAAAAACAATGCCCCAAAGTTAACAGGGCTGAATAAAAGACCCATTTTGAAAGTATTTTCAATGACAGAAAATGAAGATGTGATTCTCACCTGCCCCACACCTGAAATAGATTTTTGCAATTGTGCAAAGTCAGTATATACATTGGAATGATCATACCCCACACTTCTTTTGGACTGGTACACATGATTGCACAGCACAGAATTGGGTTCTGTGGATCAAGCTCATCCCTGACATCACTTTGCAGATGATTTTTTCTATTGCACCTGTATGTGGAATTTATGTCAGTTGGTGACCCCAACAGTAAATCTTTGGCAAGGCATTATTATTTCCCAAATGTATAGGCCTTAGTTCAATCTGATCACTTTCAATTTTGTAACTCCTTAATAAGCAAGAGTGTTAGGTTGTGTAATGTTCTGGAATCTGGAGAATGGGGAAAGTACAAAATGAGTGAGCAGGCAATGTCCATCCTTCCAAATATTTGTATAGTTTGTGTAATACAGGAAAGTAGATTATTTCAAACTCAGATTTTGAATTGGCATGTCTGATCCAGACCATGGTTCTTCTTGTGGGCCAGAACACCCAGCTCCAGATCTGGTCCACGTGATTTCTTGTGACAGCTTACCAGAGTCAGTGTGTCAGCACAGCCAGCACACAGGAGGTCAATGTTGCCACTCTGCTGCCCATTTGTATGCTGACTGGCAATCAAAGCCTGGAAAATTTGCTGCAGATAAGGGGGCAGGCAGTATTAATCCCCTATGTGTTGGCTGTGCTGCACACTGGCTATGGGAGCAAATGCTCCACAGCAAGAAGCTCAACAACTTGATCCAAGAGTGAGTTGTTGGCCAGAGAGAAGCCCCACCGCCTGGATGACCCACCTCTGCAAACTGGATTCAGCCCATGTGGCTATGTGTTGACATGCTTAGACTAGATGAGCTAATGGACCCTTCTGATTTTAAGATCTAGAGAAGACCATTCTCTCAGCTCTGTTCTACAGTGTTCTTTTGGGAAATGACATTCCATTTAAGTCGGATTCTTTCACACATTTGTCCCTCTTTTTAATTGATTTGACTGTTACTAAGTGTGTGATGACCCTTCTTTACATTGGGTCATTGATTTTTTCTATATTCACTACCTCATCTTGAATACAATTTATTCAAATGATAATACAATAAGGCCTAGGATTGGCCAACAGTACCGTCTTATACCTGCACCATCATCTTGTTTATATCAAGTGAATGCTCTAAAATAAATTGTGATAAATGACTTTTCTTATATCCCCATGATCCTAAAAAAAAAATCTCAGGACCTTTTTATAAATGAATTTATACTTGTTTTTCCTGCTTCACTTGTAAAGGACAGTAGTATCAAAGGCAGTGATAACTTTTGATACCCTAAAAGATAAAGTGTAAAAGTAAATATTTCATTGTTAAGACAGTGGCTTAAACCTGGTCTGGGAAACAGCTATCTGGTGGCTTCAGTCAGAGATTGCATATAAGCACTATTAGCTGAAGCTCAGGAGCAGGTGATACCATACTTATATTTCATGGTGGTAGCAAATAATATCAAATTCATCTTTATACTTTCTTGATCCATCCATTGGTTGCTCTAAAGAGCATCTCAAACCAAAGTTACAATAGCGAAAGATCACAAAAAGGCAAAGATCACAAAAACTAGCCACATCCACCGTATAGATGTTGGGGACATGGGCGATGTAGCAACAACCAGAAAATTCTACTATGTAAAAAGAGATTGTCCTGGGGCTGGTTACACCAGCTTTTGGACATGGATGGAAGCATGGAGGAAGCATGAAAAGCTGCCAATCCATCATAATATGCAACACTTTTGGGTTAATAAATATATAATAAAATGTACTCAACACATACATGGCAAAACCTCTTCTGTTGCAGAGTTTCGAACTGCCACTTCTCTCCATGTGTCTCCTTCATCTTGATCTTCAGCTAGCCAGCAGTTTACAGGCAGATGAATCTTCTGATCAGAGACTAGGGCCACTCTCTCGAGTTTAATTTCTTCTAAGTACCAGCTGGGATCATTTCCACTGTTGTCATGGCCAATGCGGATTTTATAGAGTTGTCCAAGATCTTTGAGATTAACCTTTAATAGTAAAAAGAGAAGCGTCTGTTATACTGGTACATTTCACCAGTCCTCCCTATACTGATAACAATGCAGATGAACCAGCTTACAATTTGTATGTGGCCCTGGACTCTTGCCCTAACACTCACTGAATCTGAGGGTTTAGGCACATGGCATAGTTGAACCAGAAAATGCACTTTGCTTTGTCCACCAACGTAGATTACACGAGCATCTGGAGAGGAGAGACAGGCAGCTCTTGCAGGGTTGCTTCTTGCAGCATGAAAAGGAACATACCAAGAGTTCTGCTACATGTTCAAATTAAAACTGGACAGAAACCACCTGTAGAGTTGGTACACATTTTCAAGCACTAACTTGATAGGTGGTTAGATCTTTTAACTGTATAGTCACTTTTATCTTGTGATAATTACTTTGCACTTGTGGCTGCTCTAAATTTACTGTGCAATTAACCATGATTCTGCAGGTAATTGTGTAACATATGTAACATGTAGCAGGGGCTGAATAGATGGCAGAAGAGCAGATAATAAGTTTGTTCCTCTTTGTTTCTTATAGCACAGTTACCTGGAGATAGCTGGCTTTTTTCTATGTTTTTCCTGAGCAATTTCTACATCAAATTCCAGATAGTTATACCAGTACAAGATTATATGCCATACATCTCCTTGTTTACTGATGTGATTAAGTCATGTATCCAGGCCCAGAGTAGAGTACTGTTAATACATATGCACAGTATTTTACTGCACAAGCGACTTAATTGATATCAATGCTGTATTATGCCAATCAAGTAAAATGGACCAAACAGGCAGGACCCTTTTTTAGGTCTCCAGGTATATTCTCTTTGGGGACTGAGGAGTCAAACAAATATATAAACATTTACACAAGTAGAATGCATTTTCATATCACTACTGCATATGGTACATTTTGCATACTATACAGCTACTGTCAGGTGCATCTTTAACTACTTCTACCCCATACCTGACTTGAATGGCCCAGTTTTATCTTAAACTTCTATTTTTGTGTGTTGATGTCAGGGGTTAACTGTTTCTGTAAATGCTGACACCACATTGCAGCAAATTTTAAACAGTGGAACTCAGCTATGTCACACTTAATATTACATAAGAGCTTCTGTTTTGAACTGCACAAGTTTGCTGAGCAACACCAAAGGCAGCAACCTAAACATAAAAGCAGGGTTAACCAGTTTTTAGTTTCTCATCTTCCGTGGCAAATTCAATAGCATTCAATATAGAGAAAAATCCTGGAAAAGATTAGGTCCTAAAAAAAATAACTGGTTTTCTTTCCTCATCCCACAAAACTAATATAGCATAAAATAGCATAATAACTGGTTTGAGCAATAAGTTGAGACAAATGTCATCTCATTGGTCAGCACCACTAAAAATCAGGATAGATAAATTTTCTCTTTAAAGGCATGACTTGGGGAGTAAAGGGCTGAAGATAAGTCCACTACACCAATGTCTGCTCCTGATGGTATTATTCATTTGGCAGATATAATGCCCCCTGGGAGTACAGAGGAGGGATTCAGCTCACCCTTTTGACAGGGCACATAGTGAATCAGTCCTTTCTTCCTCCATGTGGCTTGCTCTGTGGATCTGAGGAGAGTAAGGAGGGCATGAGGGTCACATCCCCTTTGCTCTCCTCTTGAGAGTGTAGTACTCTCACTGACACAAGACTGCCATAGTCCTTGTGCTTTCCAGGCAAAAAAACTAGAGAAGTGTCTGCCCACTGCTTAAAGGCAGGGAACAGTATTTCATAGTTTCTAGGGTCGGAAGGGACCTGGGCAGATCATCTAGTCCGACCCCCTGCCATGGCAGGAAAGAGTACTGGGGGTCAAACGACCCCAGCAAGATGGTCATCTAACCTCCTCTTAAAACCCCCCAGGGTGGGAGCCTGCACCACCTCACTTGGAAGCTGGTTCCAGACCCTAGCCGCCCTGACCGTGAAGTAGCGCCTCCTGATGTCCAACTTAACCCTTCCCTCCGCCAGCTTGTGACCGTTATTCCTGGTCACTCCTGGCGGCACCCGGGGGAACAGGGACTCCCCCAGTGCCTGTTGATCCCCCCTGACTAGTTTTTAGCAGGCCACAAGATCCCCCCTCAGCCTTCTCTTCTGGAGGCTGAACAGGTTCAGGTTCCGTAACCTTTCCTCATAGGACCTTCCCTGCAGTCCCTTGATTTTCTCCATCTTATTCCTTAGATTCCTGAGAAAAAACAGACATGATTCAAGCTTGATTCATGGCATGTATGATGATGATGGTGAAAAGAAAACTTTACTTCCAGGAGAAGTTAGCAGTTTGTTTAACCAAAGCAATACATTTAACAAAGGTGTTACCTGGAGCAAGCATTAGAAACTGGGTGTGCCAGTGACTCATGTAAGGAATAAGCAGCATATATTCAGAGCAGGTAAACATTACCTTGAGTCTAACTCAGACCAAGTGCAGGTATTAAATTGCCTGAAAGCTTGCAATTAAATAATTTTTTTTGCAAAAATCTTGTTGGTCTAATAAAAGATATCTTTACTACGAGTCCTAATTGGTATTAAACTGGGTCATACAGGGTGCGTTTACATATGCAATTAGCTAGTAACAATAAACTGGCACAGTTTGCACCACATTTTTTTTCTCCCGGGTACAGTTTTTATTTACCCATGTGCTCAGGACCCCAGCAAGTTGATATGGGGTAGAGCAGCCCTGGGCTGGCAGGGAGTCCAGGGGATCAGCTTGCCAACCCAGGGCTGCTCCAGCCCAGCTCAACATGCTGTGGAGGGGCTGGCCTGGGCTCCAGTACAGGGCTAGCTGACAGGCAGCCCCTGTATTGTGGCACCCTCATGCCCCAGCCAACACCAGTCACTGTCTACATGTACATTTCAGTGCATGTAACTACTCCACTGTAGGACAGTACTTGTCCTATACAGTACTATTCTACATCAGAGTTAATTAATTTACTGTGCCCTAATATGGGAACACATGTAGACAATGACACTTTACTGTGGAGCTTATTAGTCAGTTCTGCAGTAAAGCATATGTGCAGTTGCACCCACAGGGTTGCAACTTGTCATCCAGCCACAAAACTAAGCACACACAAGCAGTGATGTATTATAAAAACAAAAGTAATCAGGTGTTAGAGTTATCATTTTGTTGTGAACTAAATAAGTTGGCAAAAAATGCTATGATAGAATTGGCCTGGGCAATTCCAGGAAATGTATGTTCATTCTTTGATGGAAATTAAGGCAGGATTGTTAATGGCAGGCAGTAAATCAATTATAAAATGGTAGCTGCAGAACTGATAAAGGCAATTCAGTAACAGTTTAAACCCTGCATCTCACATACCCATGTTTGAACATTAGTATTAGTTTCTGAGATAGGAATCAGATAATCCCCAAGCATGATATCCATAAACATAACTCCCCTCCTCACCAGAAGTACCTCTGGAATCAGAATCTGCTACCTAAAAGCACATCAGCAGTTTGATCATTCTGAAACATGAATCAGTGACTTGGCAATGAACCATTCTGAGTTATTGCTGGTGAAGCGTGCAGTACCTACTGTTATTTTGTGTACAATGGGCATGTACACAAAATAACAGTAGGTACTGCATGCCCTGTGCTCCCTGCCCAGGGGCTGGCAGGGAGCACAGGGCCAGAAGACAGCTGTCTCTTGGCGGGGGCTGAGAGATTGCTTCCTGCCCCTGGGAGCTGTCTGCTGCCAGGGCAGACTCTGGTGGCACAGCCCAGGCAGAGACAATGCCCCCCTGCCCCAGCAGCTGGGAGCTCCTGGCCCCCGCTCCCCAACTGAGGACACAGGGCTAGGAAACAGTGCGGGGGAAGAGCAGGTCCCAGGTCCCACTCTGAGATCATGGAGCAATCTCCTAGGCCCCACTTCATGATCACAGAGTGGGAGCTGGGAGATCCCTACTGCAGGAGCAGAGGGTCATTGTCCCTGCCCAGGCTCTGGTGGCAGAGCCTACCCCAGCAGTAGGCAGATCCCAGGTGCAGGGAGCAACCTCCTGTTCCCTGCTGCCTGGCTGACCAGGGGCAAATTTGCTCCTGGTCAGTCATCTACACGTGCCTTATTGCACAGTAATTACTTGGCAGTTAATTTGCTACCTGCATTTGCAGGTAGCAAATTAACTGCTGAGTAGAGCAAATTACTGCTCACTAGGAGTCTGCACATGTAGATGCAGATGCTTACTATGCAGTAATTTGCTCTACTGCACAGTAAGTACCTCGTGTAAACACGTCCAGTGAGAATAAAGTCAACATTTTGTTAACTTTAGTGTACTCATGGTGTTTAACATTTATGCCAAAGATCACAATAATCACATGTAGCCTGGGAGTACTTGGGTTTTGTTTCTCCCTTCTCCAATTGGAAGGGATTGTTAGCTGGCAGATGTGCTGTGAGTGAACTGCACGCTGCTCACAGTTCCCTCCATCCCTAGAGAGCCAGGCCAAAGACAGTTATATGACTTAACTATATACAAATGTATTAATATTAACTTATTACAGAAGAATTAAACATAAATGATAAACATATGTACACATATATATAATATACAGATATATAATATGTACAACTGGGGTGATGGGGCGCACCTAGAGAATAGTGGTGGACGGGTCGTACTCAACCTGGCGAGATGTGAGCAGTGGGGTACCCCACGGCTCAGTCCTCGGGCCCGCACTGTTTAACATCTTCATCAGTGACTTGGATGAGGGGGTTGAAAGCACGTTGTCCAAGTTTGCTGATGACACTAAGATGTGGGGCGAGGTGGACACACTTGAAGGGAGAGAGAAGCTGCAACTAGATTTAGACAGACTACAAAAGTAGGCAGATAAGAATAGGATGGGGTTCAACGTAGATAAATGCAGGGTGCTGCACCTTGGGAGAAGGAATCCACAGCATACATACAGGCTGGGGAATTCCCCTCTTGAAAGCACAAAGGCGGAAAGGGATCTCGGAGTCATTATTGACTCCAAAATGACCATGAACCACCAATGCCAGACCGCAGCCAGCAAGGCCAGCCATACCTTGCCATGCATCCAAAGATGCATCTCAAGCCAGTCCAGGGAGGTGATACTCCCCCTCTATGCGACTTTGGTCAGGCCACAGTTGGAGTACTGCGTCCAGTACTGGGCACCGCACTTCAAAAGGGATGTGGCCAGCCTGGAGAGGGTTCAGAGGAGGGCCACCCGCTTGGTGAGAGGGCAGCAGGACAGGCCCTACGCGGAGAGACTGAAGGACCTGAACCTGTTCAGCCTCCTGGGGGCTCTACCTTCTGCTCAGGGTTGGGGACCTGAGCTGCCTTGCATGGTCCCAGGGCCTGGTCCAGCTTAGGCTTACCATGCAGCACCTCCTGCACTGAGTTTCTGGCCTCATGTCGGGGGTGGGGGACCTGAGCCACCTCACGTGGCTCCCAGGGTCTCAGTCCATTGAGAACCTGATGTGCAGTGAAGCCTGCACCAAAGTCCCTGTCCACATGCCAGGGGTTGGAGATCCGAGCCACCTCAAGCAGCTCCTAGGATCCCGGTCCCACTCCTGGACCATGCTGTGCACCGTCTGTGTACTGACTACCTCGCTGAATGCCAGGGGTCGCACACCCGAGCTACCACGTGCAACTCCCAGGGTCTGACTCCGTGCACCAAGCTGTGCAACATTCACCATGCTCCTCATGGTGGGGCTGGTGACATGGACACTCACCGCAACCATCTGGTGATGGGGACTTTGGGCTCTTCAGAGCAACTCTGCCCCACTGGCCAGCTCTTGCCAGCTCTTCTTCTGCCCGCTCTCTTCTTCATCCCTCAAAGCAGCTGCCCGTGTGCCAGGCACACTGCTCTTTTATATCCCCCAGAGGCTCCGCCCCCGGCTTATAAATGGACCAATCAGGATGAAGTAGGTACAGTCTTCAACCAGGTCCAGAACTCTTTGCCTCTCCCAGGTAGGGGCAGGACAACCCCCTCCTCAGACATTACCTGATTGGTGGAAAGGCTGGAGCCTTGCCACCAATCAGGTAATGTCTGAGGACAGACACAGTGGAGGACACATCAGGTAATGTCTGAGGACACAAACACAGTGGAGATTCTCTGAGCCCAGTGTGCCAGGCTGTTGCTGGCAAGCCCACCACACATTTTAGAAACAATTTTAAATTGAGTGTTTTGATCAAAGGGGAAGTTAAAATGGAAAATATCATTGCCAAGTAGTCCAGTAAAAGACCTGTACATTTTGGCTACTTTTTGGCAGACCAACAGTACAATTTGAGAGGATCATAGAAAGTTAGGGTTGGAAGGGACCTCAAGAGGTCATCTAATCCAACCCTTTGGTCAAAGCAAGACCATACACAAACTAGATCATTCCAGCCTTTGTGAAGATTTGTGAACCAGGCTTTGTGAAGATGGGCCTTAAAAACCTCCACGGATGGAGGTTGCACCACCTCTCTAGGTAACTTGTTCCAGGGCTTCACCACCCTCCTAGTGAGAATGTTTTTCCTAATATCCAACCTAAACATCCCTTGCTGAAACATGAGAACATTGCTCCTTGTTCTGTCATCTGCCACTGCTGAGAACAGTCTAGCTCCATCTTCTTTGAGGTAGTTAAAGGCTGCTCTCAAATCTCCCCCTCAGTCTTCTTTTCTCCAAACTAAATAGTTTCATAGTTGGTAGGGTCAGAAGGGACCTTGACAGATCATCAAGTCCGACCCCCTGCCATGACAGGAAAGAGTACTGGGCTCAAACGACCCCAGCAAGGTGTTCGTCTAGCCTCCTCTTAAAGACCCCCAGGGTAGGAGCCAGCACCACTTTGCTTGGAAGTTGGTTACAGATCCTAACCACTCTGACAGTGAAGTAGCGCCTCCTGATGTCTAGTCTAAATCTACCTTCTGCCAGCTTGTGACCGTTATTTCTTGTCACTCCTGGTAGTGCTTGGGGGAACAGCGACTCCCCCAATGCCTGCTGGTCCCCCCTGACCAGTTTGTAAATGGCCACCAGATTCCCCCTCAGCCTTCTCTTGTGGAGGCTGAACAGGTTCAGGTCCCATAGCCTCTCCTCGTA
>NW_005842085.1:2028146-2042736 GCF_000455745.1 Alligator sinensis | reverse complement strand
TGAGATGCATCTGTGGATGCATGACAAGGTACGGTTGGCCTTCCTAACTGCGTCCCCACACTGTTGGCCCATGTTCATTCTGGCATCAATAATGACTCCAAGATCTTTTTCTGCCTCTGCACTGACAAGAAGGGAGTTTCCCCAGCCTGTAGGTATGCTGCTGGTTCTTCCTCCCCAGGTGCAGTACCTTGCACTTGTCAGTGTTGAAACCCATCCTGTTCTCATCCACCCACCCCTGTAACCTGTCTAGGTCTGCTTGCAGCCTATTCCTCCCTTCTAGCATGCCCACTTCCCACACATCTTAGTGTTATCTGCAAATTTGAACAGGGTGCTTTTTACCCCCTCGTCCAAGTTGCTGATGAAGATGTTGAACAGTGTGGGCCCGAGGACCGAGCCCTGCAGAACCCCACTGCCCACATCCCTCCAGGTCAAAAATGACCCATCCACCACCACTCTCTGGGTGTGGTCCTCCAGCCAATTAATGACCCATTTGATTGTGTAGGTGACAACGCCACAGTCCCCTAGTTTTTTAATGACAATGGGGTGAGAGTCAGCGTCGAAGGCCTTCCTAAAGTCCAGAAAGACTACGTCCACTGCTACCCCTGCATCTAAGGATTTTGTGACCTGGTCATAGAAGGCCACCAGGTTGGTCTGACAGGACCTGCCTCTAATGAACCCATGTTGGTTGCCCCTAAGCATAACCTCCCCTGCTGGCCCCTCACGGACATGCACCAGGATAATTCTCTCAAAAAGCTTACCCAGGATCGAGGTAAGATTAACTGGCCTATAGTTTCCTGGGTCCTCCTTCCTTCTTTTTTTGAAAATGGGAACCACATTGGTCCTTTTCCAGTCCTCTGGCACCACACCAGAGCATCAAGAGTGCTCGTAAAGCTATGCCAGGGGTCCTGCAATGACCTCCGCTAATTCCCGCAACACTCTGGGGTGGAGATCGTCAGGACCAGCCGATTTAAATATGTCCAGTCTCTCCAGAAGTTCCCTGACTAGATCCTCACTGACCCTAGGTCTGGGTGCGCCTCCCCTGGGGCCTATGGAGGTCCCGTTTTTGGGTGGGGGGGGGCACGACCCGGTCCCTGCTCAGGAAAATGGAGACAAAGAAATTGTTAAATAGGTTAGCCTTGTCATCTGGTGTGATGACCGGATTTCTTAGCATGTCTTGCAGAGGCCCCACATTACCCAGTACCTTCTTTTTACTCCCTATGTATTTAAAAAAGGACTTCTTGTTGTCCTTGATCCAGATAACTAGTCCCAGTTCCACCTCCACCTTGACCTTTCTGACCACCCCCCTGCAGCCCCGAGCAACTGCGGTATAGTCCTCCCTGGTGATGGCCCCTCCCTTCCATTGGATATACACCTCCCTTTTAGCCATGAGACGTTCCCGTCTCCGGGCTAAATAGACCCAGTCCACTCAGCCTCTCCTCATAAGTCATACTCCCCAACCCCCAAACCATTTTTGTTGGTCTCCGCTGGACTCTCTCCAACTTGTCCACATCCTTTCTATAGTGAGGGGCCCAAAACTGGACACAGTACTCCAGATGTGGCCTGACCAGTGCAGAATAGAGGGGAATAATTACTTCCCTCAATCTGCTGGCAGTGTTCCTACTAGTGCAGCCCATGTTGTTAGCCTTCTTGGCAGCAAGGGCACATTGCTGACTCATAACCAGTTTACTGTCCACCATAACCCTCAGCTCCTTTTCTGTAGAGCTGCTACATAGCCAGTCAGTCCCCAGCCTGTAACAGTTCATGGGACTCTTCTATCCTAAGTGCAGGACTTTGCACTTGTCCTTGTTGAACCTCATGAGATTTTTTTTGGCTGGATCCTCCAATTTGTCCAGATCACTCTGAATCCTAGCCCTATGCTCCAGTGTATCTACAACACCCGCCAGCTTGGTGAGAATAACAAATCTGCAAATTTTGCTAAATACCTGGCCACAAGGACATGAAAAGGAAAGGAATGGGTAGAGGTAGGAGGGCTGACCAAGGGAAAAAGTAGCAATGGTATAATATGCAAGAAAGGGAGCAAGTAAATGCCGAGGTCTCTTCAACATACTCTCCAATACTGAGTAAATGGCTCAAGTAATCAGACAAACATGATCAAAAGGAGCTGCAATGCATATCAAGGTTTGGAAGGCATTCAGAAGGCAGAAATCAGAGTCCATTCCAGGTGCAAATAGCACTGTTAAATAGCACTAGAAGATGATGCTGGAAGTGTCTGATTCCACTAAAGTTCAGTTAGCCTCACAAGACTGTATTTCTATCTTCTTATATTCTTCTCAGCCATCCTTAACATTCAGACTGGAACATAAGTGGCCTCAGCTTAGCCAAAACAATAGAGTTGCACCCACGTATGCCAGCTATGAATTGGGCCTACAGAGTTGGGAAGCAAACAAATATATTGGACTTGACAGGACAGAACAACATACAAAATCTCTATCCAGCATATCCACAATGGATTGGATATGTTGGAACTTCTTCATATGGTTCCCTAATACACACATACATGCACACACAGCAGTCAGAGATAATCACACACTTTCAAAATAGAAAGGATTTTTAAAGAATAAAATTAATTAAAAAAGTTCACAATATTGCTAAACTAAACCCGTGCTTAATTTTCTTTCCACTTTTTATAAATAATGTAAATGCATGTGTGCGCCAAGAAAGTCATGTTTGTGGAATTAAGGCAGGGCTGTTAATGGCAGACAGGGAATCAGTTATATACAATGTTCTGACAGGATAAACAAAAACATTATAGGTTGATTCCTGGCTACTGTTGTAGTTTGAGCTTGGATCAATTTATCTTGCTGTCAGATCAGATATCATGTTGGTCTCTCAGTGGTATTGACTCACTAAAATGTTGCTGTTTGCCAACTGGAATGCTGTCAAACATATGTCAGAGTTAGCTCTTGCAGTGCAATGCAGATGAAAATACTCTCACAATCACACTGTACTGCTAACAATTTCTTGCCCTACCATAAGCATCACATCTTGAATTTCCTCTTTTATTTTCAGCATTGACCCAACCATGTTGAATCACTGAACAAGTCAAATGTAAGCTGGCATTTACAAATCTATGTTCACATCCAGAACATTTCACACATTGTGGTAGAAAAAAGTTGACTTGTTCCCTAGTAACCAAAATGCTTATGAAAACTCTTATTGGCTAGGTACAGACAGTCAAAAAGCCCAAGGCTGAATCAATTCAATCTTTGCAAGTTAGCCTAAACTGCACAGATTGAAATGATAAACAAATGAACAGACATTCACTTTTGATTCTGGAAATTCAGCCACATGCTTGTTGTGGCTCAGGACAGAATCTGAGAGATGCTAGAGCATGCCTCCCTGCTCAGCTGGAGCAGAAAGTTTGGGCCATGGCTAACCTGCCCACCCTGTGAGGTGGGGCTTGCCAGGGAGGTGTAAAGCATCCTGGGATTCTGTGGGACTATGAGTTAACTTGAATCTGGAGGGGATCTGGCACAGAGTTCAATAAACCAATTTAACCTAAATCAGATCTGAGACTATGTCCATCCAGGTTTATCTGAAACTAGTTTTGGGCATTTTGAAAGCAGTTTATGTGCACTTAACTTCTGTTGCATTACAGATTTGAACTACTTTCCAATCACTTATACCAGTTTATGTGCAATTTCTGTCCCTAGCCCTAGCCTTTCTGTTATGGCCCAATGGCTGCAAAAACAACAGCCAGTGTTATATGGAATTTGTCTTCCTGGCAAAAATGCAATAAATGGTGTGGCAGAGAAGAAAGACTGGGTCTTGTGGTTAAAACTCTGTGCTGGGAGTCAGGCAATCTGGGTCCATTGCTGGCTCTGCTTCAGACTTTTGAGAAGCCTTAAACAATTTACAATCCCCCTATGCCTTAGTTTCTCAACTCTACAGTTTAATAATCCCGTAAGGATATTACACATTTCTTGATGCACTTGGAAATTCTCCAATTTCAAATCTAAGCTATTATTATTCAGGAGGACTCCAATATATTCACCTTGTTTGAATTTAGCTCAGGCCAAGTTCTGATTCCCCATAATTTGAATGACAGAACGGGAATAATGGATTCTAATTCTCCCAAATGACTTCTGCAAATCAAGTGTCATTGCTCAAGGATAAGGTAATGTCAGTAACAGTTATCTAGTCGCCCTTAGACACATATGTGAAACTCCTGCTGTTGACAGCCATGGAAGTTACATAGCCACAGTAAGGGAATATATCCTTACTGATCTGATCGCACACACCGCTGATGGGAACAGCTATGGGCAATAAAATGGCCCCACAGTATGCCAACCTTTTTATGAGTCACCTGGAAGAAGACTTCCTCAAGAACTGCACCATCAAACCCTTGCTATACTTAAGATACACTGATGATATCTTCATCATTTGGACTGAAAACCTGCAATCTCTGATTGAGTTCCATCAGAAATTCAACAATCACCATCCCTCCATCTGACTTTCTCTAGAATACTCCAGCACCAACATCTCCTTTTTAGACACAATGATCAGTATCCAGAAGGGTAAAATACAGACCACAGTATACAAGAAACCCACAGACCAACATACATATCTGCACAGAACCAGCAATCACCCGAAACACACCAAAAAAGCTGTGATATACAGCCAAGCCCTCAGATACCACCACATCTGTACTGAAGAGAACACCCAGGATTGCCACCTCACCAATCTTAAAAAGGCTTTCACCCAGCAAGGACACTCGTCCAGAGAGATAGATCGCACGTTTGAAAGAGCCACCCGGATACCACGTGAAGAACTGCTGCAGTACAGAAGAAAAACACCCACAAATTGCACACCGCTGGTTATGACATATCACCCCTCCCTTGAACCTGTACAGAAAATCCTCAAAAAATTGCAACCCATACTAGAAAGAGACCCTATTCTTAAAAAGATCTTCCCAGAGCCACCCATCCTAGCCTTCAGACAAGCACCGAACCTCGCTAACCTCATCACCAGAAGCAAACTTCCTCAAGCCCAGAACACACCAAAAGGATCCAGACGGTGCCATGACAAGAAATGCAAAACCTGCCAACACATCTCCACCACCCCCACTATTACTACACCCCACAACAGAGCCATCAGCATCCCTGGATCTTACAGCTGCACCTCCAGAAATGTAACATATCTCATCCAATGCACCAAATGCCCTGATGGAAAATACGTAGGAGAGACCAAACAACAACTGCGCACCAGAATGAACGCACACCGGAAATCCATCAAAGACAGAAACACCCAATTACCGGTGGGGGCACATTTCTCACAGGAGGGCCACTCTCTCTCCAATCTCTCAGTCCTGATCCTCAAGGGAAATTTACACAACACTTCCCAGAGACGAGCCTATGAGCTCCATTTCATCAACCTGCTGGATACTAGAGATCAGGGACTAAACATAGACACTGGATTTTTGATACATTATAATCTGCCTGGCAACTGACACCCCAGCCCAGCCCAGCCCCTGGCTTCTTTACTTGCCATTCCATCCAGGAAGAGCACACACCAACTGCTGAAACTTCCTTAGCCTGACGAAGGGTTTTTGAACTCGAAAGCTTGCTTAATAACTATTCTCCAACTATTTGGGTTGGTCTAATAAAAGATATCAAATTCACCCAAGGAACCTTGTCTCCTTACTGACCTGTAACCTTCGACTCATCTAGTTTTATGTACATCAATTAAAAGACAGACATTATACAATAAAGGAAAACCCCACTTCACAGTATTCATCTTCTGCAGTCACCCAATGCAGACAAGAAATGAGGTCGTAAGGAGGCATGAAATGGGCAATGTTGAGGGTCTTTTAAAGCTCATAAAAGTGTTGAGATAACAGAACTGGAGTGGGACTAGATTTCAGTATTCTGGGCCAAAGAGGTGGCCAAACGAATGAGCTATAAAAACTCTTTACTCCAACACAAAAACAAGGCATTTTTTGACGTTCAAAACCCAGCCTGTTAAATACATGAAAATATGTTTGCTTCTTGTGAGCTCTCCAGCTTGCAGTATAGTAGAGGTTGCATTGGGATGCAAATCCAAACTTCATGTAAATTTTGTTAGAGAAGGATTTGTTTGTATGAATCTGGGATTTTAGTCTGGGCTATAACAGTGAAGTGTTAAGCAAGCTCACCAAATCCAAGCGTGCTCAGATTCAGAGAGCTAGGAGTCTCGTTTTTGGATTAAATATCCAAAGGTAATCAGATCATCTGAATTTCTTAGGAGTTGCCTATTAGCAGGTATAATAAAAAGTGCTAAATGAGCTTCCCACCATATAATTTTACCAAAAAAACTTGAATCTTTATTTAAAGCTCCCCTGCCTTTTCAATTCTGAAACACTATTAAGTACAGACTGCCAATTCTGTTAATTTATGGTAAATTTTGAGGAGTTCTGAAGGAGGGGTGCAGCTTAAATTTCTGCAGTCCCCGTTTATGAGAGACATAGTCAGCATTTACTAACCTTAACAGCATTGCCATCAGTGCAGTGACAGGAAAAATCCATTCTCTTTACAATATTTTTCTTGAGTGTAACAGACAGTAAGTATATTTACTTATCCATCTGTGTTGATGTTCATTATATCTTTAAAAAGTATTTTTAGTAAAATTACATACTTTGCCATTGACCTGGGCATGAGCAATTTTGGCCTGGTACTTTTGTGAAAGTGAAACTTCCTCATACAGCTTATATTAAAAAAATGGCCATAAGTACTTATTGTGGCCTGAGCTTATGAATCAAGTTTGCTTTCTTAAGGGGGTGCAAAGACATTATCTATAAAGTACTAGGTTTCAAAATAACTTGCAGAGATGTCCCTTTCATGGTATGCCCATGATATTGTCATTGGTGTCAACAGGGCCTGTTCTTGTATAAAAAAGCAGAACTGATTCCATAACATCTTAATAAGTCAAATTGAAATCAAGGAACTCTTATTTCAAGAGGAACTTTCTTAGTAGCAAGATAGAAGAGAAAGCAAAATTGTATCACTAGTTTTCTGCCATACATAAAGTTTTTGTAACCTGTCTGCCTTAAACTCAGGTATTGGGTAAAGGGCAACATTCAGATGAGGTAGCTCTCCAGGCAAAATCCATCCCTGGTGTAATTCCACTGAAGTCACAGTGCTTAATACAACTGCTAGAGGCTAAGCTTGACAACCAGTTGATGAATTTCCCATAAGTCCACATGATCAACAGGATTTCAGGGAGCTCGTATGTAATGGCTGAATTCCCAAAAGTAACAGATTCACTGAGTACACTAACTTACCTCCTGAGCCCCTGCAAATAATGAAAAAATCTAAGAGAACCAAAAGTATTTCCATGCTGTGAGGCTGAAGCTGGTATGCAATGCTAGAGATATTATATCTAATGTACCACCAAAACCACCCAGGGTCTAGCCATGATGCTTGTATTTTCCAGGTGTCTGAACCCAGCCAGATCCTTGAATTGTAGCCAACAAATTTGGCACTGCTTAACATTAACTATAGAATTCGAAGATGTTGTAGCCAGTCAAACAGAGAGACTCTAAGTAGAGAGGATATATATTTATAAGGAATTAAATTAACCCTACCTAAGAATCAATTTGTAATTTCTTCTAAGTTTATACAAACCTTGACCCTAAAAATAGGTCAGGTAACAGATACTGGAATAACTGTCACAATATTGTAGGACACTTAAGCATTGGCTAACTTTCTCCTGCAACCCTATCAGCCTCTTTTCAAGTCTTTTGTGAGTCCAAGAGAACTCCCACTCCTTCCATTCCTGTACCTTCTAGCAGTACCCCGATCTATATCCCCTAAAACAGACAGCCACAATCTGCTACCCACAAAATTAAAAAGCATAGGTCACATCATGACCACCTTTTAAGCATTAAATATGGCAAAAGTGGGAGGAAGGAGGATGTTTTCTGCTAGTATGGTCAGAGAAAGTTACCTCAGAAATGACGCTACTTCACTGGAAATGCTGTTTCAATTTTACCTCATTGTGAGTTATGCTAATATTCAAGCGAGTCCTAGGAAATTTATCAGTATCCAAGACTAGGATATTGGTTGATAGGCATAAGCACAGACCCAAGATCATTTAAAACCCACTTTTGTGAATTCTCTGAATGGCTGTTCCCTGAATGGGAACGAGGATGTCCCATGAGGTTTGGGCCTTTTCTAAGTCCTCACCATATACAGCCATACATCTACCATTAAAACAGCCTTGATTCACAGATGAAGAACAGTAGGCAGAATCTGAAACTAAGCAAGACAGCCCTTAGGCTGGTATTGTTCTTTAAAATACTTTGAAGAGGCTGAAGCCACACTGCAGTCTCCTTTAGTAGAAGGTATACCTCCAGAGGCGGTCAATTTAGATCAGCATGTAGACATGCTCTGACCTTACAGCATCTGCGAGTAATACTTTTTATCATTTCCATTTGACCAGCAAAAACTGTCCCACCCTGGATAATGAGCTGACCTCAGTGACACATTCTTAGTACATCTTGTCTGGACAACAGCAATATGGTACACCTGAGTCCTTTAAAAACTCCAGCTAATATAGAATGCTGCAATATAATACCTGCAAGCATATTACTTCAACAAATTACCTTAACTGTGAGCATATCAAGCCTGTCCTCTGCTCCCTCTCCTGTATTTCTATGAATATGCTGTTAAGTTCAAAGTCTTAGATCTTATCTTCAAGGCAGTCAATGGCATAGCGCCCTCTAAAGCTCTGGTATACAAACCATGGTCAACAACTCAATACCTCGAGCACATGGCACTTTCTGACACAAGGATAAAGCTCACCTGAACAGAAGACAGAGCAGCTAAGGAGGCTGGTTCAAGACTTCAGAACAAACCCCTTATGTGAGCTAGGGATCACAGACTGCTCCACCTTTTGCTCCAACTTCAAGGTGCACTTTTTTCATCTTGTTCTCTTCACTGTATACACTGCTATGGTGCTCATAAACACCCTTCTCCAAAAAAATTAAACTGTAACAAAAAAAAGAGACTACTAAAGAAAGAACCAGAATAGAATGGCCTAGAAGGAAGGGCAAAAACAGAGTGGAGTAGAGGGCTAAGGCATATCATTATTGATTCTTCCATGTTCTTGAGAGCTCCTTGAGAAGCACTTCCAATCCTACTGTTTCCCATATGCCAAAGTCAGAACTGATCTCTCACATGCTTGCTAGCAGCAGAAGGGGGCTCCCTCAAGACCGCTTCACTGCCTCTTTTCTGGGTTTAGCATGTTCAGTGTGGGAGTAAGTAGACTATAGCCCAATCCTTGAAAACTAGTATGCTGTATTTGGTACAGGACCAATTGGGGCTGGTAGTTTTATACTGATTTTATACCCCTAATCATGGTGGGAAGCAAGGTCTAGCTTTCTGCTGGACAAATATGGTCTTAACTCTTTGAAGGTGTATCCAACTGTCCTTGGCCCTAAAAGAACTATTTTAACAACCAGGGAGAGCTGTAGCATTGCAGTACTTGAGTCATGCCCTATTTCCTGGCCCTGCTTGTGTCCTTTTTAAAAAAAACAAACCATATTGGCTAGTTTTTCTTTACCATATAGATTTTTAATTATTGGAAATCATGAAGATAATGTAAATCTGTGGCATAAGGATGAAAGATAAGCAATGAAAGAAATGAATAATTCTTACCCATCAGCCTAGATGACCTACATATTGGTAACTGATGGCTATTTCACTCTTTTGAATCATCCTTAGAGAATGAGGATATGTAAACTGAATGAAACCCAAATTAAAAAGAAGTAACAAAAAAACCTCACTGATAAATTCAGTGTGTATGAAATAATATAATGTGCACCTTATGAAAAGAACAGAATTATTTACCAATGCATCATTAGTAACTGGAAGGAAAAATTCTGAATTTTATATTTTGCTATAATTTATAAAGACAGCTTAATAATTATTAAAGTTTAGTAACAAATGCTACTGCAGCCATTGATAAAGTCTGCATTTATTATTTGTGGTTACTGCTAAAATCTGGCACTTTAAAACTGTTTCTATGCGTTGTAGCAGAGTCTCTTCACAGTAAAACAGAAGGTTCTATCTGCCATAAATGGAGAGGGAAGGATTATTACAGCCCAAGTCACAAAAGTCGGACCAGAGTTCGATCCACATTTTGAATTCTCCCCAAGACTAGGATTATTATACACTTGCCAATGTGTTCAGTACTGTCAAGGCCAATGCTACCCCAAAGAGCTTGCACTCTAACCTGCTGAAGAAAACAGGATAAGCATCATGGTGAAACCCTTCTTAGGCAGGGGCCAGATTCTCCCATCTGTAATAAAATAAAGCAGTACCTTATTTTGACAGCAGACCTACCAGCTTAGATGCTCAACTAGTGTTAATCAGTGTAGTGCCGTGGAAAGTCAGCATTACTAGGAAGGTCAGAATATGGCACCAACCTGTGAGCTAGATACAGCTTGATTTAATAAAGCTAATAAGCTAACATTCCTGTGACTATCTCACTTTGGAAAGGGGGCAGAAATAATGTCCGTTACCTAACTTAGAAGAAATCATATAAAGAACAACTTTTTTCTAGCAGTGAGTTCTAGTAAGAGAAACCTCACCAGCTATGAAAGCACTAGAACCATTGGCTATAAATTAATAAGGAAATTAAAGTTTAGTTGCTCAATAGTACCAGCATTTGGGGAAAAAGTTTGAAGACTGTGTAGAGACATCAGAAGTGAACATAGGAAAGCATATTAAAATTATGAACCTGGCTATAATTTTCAGCAGATCAACATTCATTATTAGATGAAAAATTAAATCTCCACAGAAAAATCATTCACAGAAAATCACATCTGAATAATGCCAGAGGCAGAAAACCATACCCTAGAAGTACAGACTCTTTTAACTCAAGGAGAATTTTCCAAAGACACTCAGGAAAAATATATTCTTACAGAGTGAATATGCCAGGCAGAGCAAATACAGCAGTTATAAATTTCTACCTCTTAGCCTATGCCTGGAAAAAAAAAATCAGTAAGCAATGACATCAAATGTGGCATAGTTAGCAAACAGCTACCTTGTGTACCTAGAATTTCAGACTCCAGGCAAAAATAAGAATTATCATCATTAAAAGACAATAAGATGCCACAACCTATTAACTTAATCTGTTGCAAGTGAAGGACCTAATTTCATTCACAGAGGTTAGACAAATGACACGTTTGCACCGGTGAAATCAGTCTGTACACCAGTGTGTGTGTGTGTGTGTGTGTATATATATATATATATATATAAAGAAATGGATACATGACATACAATCCCTACACCAGCATAATTTACTTGGATGCAGAAAGAGTTACTCTGGTATAAATCAGGTATAAAACTCAATCAGCATAATTTATTTATGGGGAAAATATCAGAGGTATAACAATACTGATGTAAATTACTTGAATTTAGTATAGTGTTACCCTGGGATGAATTACGGGTAATATTAAAATGATGTCTGTTTGTCTCCTCTGGATCCCAGCATAATTTGCTTGGCTGTACAAAACTGATGTCAAGTACAGTAATGTAAGCATGTCACATATCCAGGTCCCTTTGTAAGCAGGAGTCAGAAGAACCAAAGTTAGGCAAGTTGTTCTCCTGGCCAAAACCCATGTAAGTGACATTAGACTCCACATAAATAAGCTACAGAGAAAATGTTCAGACATTCTGCAAAAGACACCAGTTCATAGCAGGTTAACCTTGCTACCTGCAAGCTTATTATAATCTTGATTATTGTCAGGATAATTCTTTCCTGTTGTGAACTATATCCCAGCTTTAATTTGGGCTTTTATTTCTCTTTCTGTGCGACTTGTGGCAATCTCCCTGCCACACTTCGTGGTATCAACTGAAATTAAGGGGATGTTTGAAAAAATAATGTTATTTTGATTGTCCTGTGTCAGACGCTTTGTTTGTATTTTATTTTTCCTTTAAGTCTAATGAACATCTCTTATGGCTTTGAGCATGAGAGTTTATAAGAAGAAAAAAAAAACATAGAGGCTCTCTGATTTCAGCTGGAGATGTAGCTCTTTATAGGCTACACATGACACATCTAACAAAGAGCTGAATCCTGACCCTTCTGAGTTCAGTGAGAATTTGGCTGTTGATTTCAATGCATCTAGGGTCTCCCCTAATGCATTTAACAGACACAATGAGAAATATCATCAAGAAATAGAAACAGCATCCTACTCGCCAATAATTCCAGATTCTTTGGCTGCTCACAAGTGATACTAAATTATTACATGATATTCTTAGGATGTTGTACAGGTGGGTGCCTTGCAACACTGTATACTACTAACAAAGTACAAAACTGTGTTGGAGAGCAGGGATTTCTGCCTTTTAGCTTAATAATGATCAATTGGGTTATTAAAGCAGTCAGTTAAGATTATGAAACAAAATCAGCTTGGGAAAGTTGAGGGAAAGTCCTCATCATCCATCAACAGCAACTGAAAACTAGATGAAGAATTCTTATAAGAAGGGATGGAGAGTTTTCTTGCTGGTTTTCATTGTACGCTGGAGAGACGCTACCTCCAGTGACACTTTAAAATGCCTGATTTCCAACTTATACAAAGTGTGCTGCCACACTTGAATATTCAAATGGGTATAAACTATGCTTTTAACCCCAGATTCTATTTCACATATTAGGTATATAAGCGGACATAAGCACCTAAGTATGATTCTATTCCATGGTGCTTGACTCAGTTAAAAACAGTTAATACAAAATATTGTTAGTTCTTCTCCTTCTCACTGCTTTTTTGTGACTTAAAATTAAGGATGATAATGATGTTTTACAAAGGTAGACACATTAATTGCATTCTAAGGATTTAAATCACATTTAAGTGCTCAGATACACTTAGATGCCTAAGAGATGGAATAGAATCTGGCACTTCACATAAATGGGAACAGGTGAGCAAGCCTGTATTCAGGCACTGGGTCTGGTTAAAGAGCATGGAGGAACAGGCTGATGCCTTCACATGGGATTCATTTGGGGAAAGAGCATGCACTCCTTCACAAGGAGCTGGTCACCTCCATTTAATTGACTGATATCAAGTTATTTGTAAGTGGCCTTAGCCAAACTTTTAGAGGTCTTTTAGAGGTATCCTGTTGGCTACTGTTGGCTTATATTCAGTTTATGGTCTATTGGTCTTTTTCTTACTTTTGGCATGCTTGTAGAAATCACTTTTTTGCCTTTTATGTCCCTTGCAGCTATGTTTCAAATTGTACCTTGGCTTTTCTAATTTTTCCCTGCATGCCCATGTGATATTCTAATACTCTTCCCTAGTACTATGACAAAGTTTCCACTCTTATGGGATTCGTTTTTGAGTTTCAACTCATTGAACAGATTGCTATTTAGCCGGGCTGTTGTAGAACAATGAGGCTAAGGACCTCTTCTTGTTTGTTCCCCATACTTTTCACATTAGCATATAAACATTAATATCAGTATTAACATTCAGAATTTTGATTAACATCCTAGTTCTGACATCACATACAACATTTTCATATGACTAGCTCTTAATTGACTCTATTGAGTTACTTCCAATTCGCACCCACATCAAAGATGGACCAGCTCTGTGTTGCTCCCTCATCAGCACACAACTGGGAGAATGTACTTTAAGTAACTTTGCACTTTCAGCTGAAAAGCACATGTTTACAAAGAAACCTTTTTTTTTAAATTGTATCTACCAATTGGTCCTCCATTATCTGCATACTGTGTCATATATAATGATGTCAATTTTAGGCACAGCTCTAATCAAAAGGATACTGGCCATGTCTACATAAAATGCTACATAAGTCATTTGGTTCTTGCATACACAACTAATAAATGACTCTTCAATCTCTTCATCAGTGACTCGGACGAGGGAGTGAAGTGTACTCTGTCCAAGTTTGCAGATGACACAAAAATGTGGGGAGAAGTAGACATGCCGGAGGGCAGGGAACAACTACAAGCATACCTGGACAGGTTGGACAAATGGGCAGAAAACAACAGAATGCAATTCAACAAGGAGAAATGCAAAGTGCTGCACCTAGGGAGGAAAAATGTCCAGCATACCTATTGCCTAGGAAATGACCTGCTTGGTGGAACAGAAGCGGAAAGGGATCTTGGAGTCCTAGCGGACTCCAGGATGAACAGGAGTCGTCAGTGTGACGAAGCCATCAGAAAAGCTAATGGCACTTTATCGTGCATCAGCAGATGCATGACGAACAGATCCAAGGAGGTGATACTTCCCCTCTATCAGGCACTGGTCAAACCGCAGTTGGAATACTGTGTTCAATTTTGGGCGCCACACTTCAAGAGAGATGTGGATAACCTGGAGAGGGTCCAGAGAAGGGCCACTCGTATGGTTAAGGACTTGCAGGCCAAGACCTATGAAGAAAGACTGGGGCACCTGGACCTCTTCAGCCTCCGCAAGAGAAGGTTGAGAGGCGACCTTGTGGCTGCCTATAAGTTCATCACGGGGGCACAGAAGGGAATTGGTGAGGTTTTATTCACCAAGGCACCCCCGGGGGTTACAAGAAATAATGGCCACAAGCTAGCAGAGAGCAAATTTAGACTAGACATTAGGAAGAACTTCTTCACAGTT
>NW_005842085.1:2011911-2028128 GCF_000455745.1 Alligator sinensis | reverse complement strand
ACTCTTTCCTGCCTATGCAGGGGTCGGACTCGATGATCTATTGAGGTCCCTTCCGACCCTAGAATCTATGAATCTATGACTGCACAGTAACCAGAGTTACTGCACAGTAGTGTCCCCAAATGGCTTTTGGTAATGCTGACTGTGCAATAGCTCATTACTACTGCATAGTAGCTTGTTACTATTATGCAGTAGCATCACGTCACTTTGTAATGAGCTACTGAGCAGTCAGCATCTCATATAGACGTGGCCACTGTGAGCTGAACCAGCCTAAGGAGAAGCATGAGAAACACTGGGTCTTTGAAATATCCCGGGGTCAAGATTTTTGCTTTCTTCTCCAGCAAAATTTCTATACCTTTTACTTCAGCTCATGTAGAGGGATGAGATAAGGAGGGGGACTCTTGCTCCCCTTACTGGTCACACAGTCCAAGTCACAATTTAGCATATCTCACTAATGTGACATCAAGAACAGACTCAGGGAAATTACTTCCTGCCTCTCTGTGAACTCTGTCAATTTAAAATTGTCATGTCATCCAGATGATGCAAATCCCCAGAACAAATTTCTGCTTGAGGCTCTGATTACTCCACTTTCAATGATTTTGTTGACTTGACTACACAAATGCACCACACTTCCAGCAAAGCTTCCTGCAGCATCACTTAATTTAGCAAAACCAAATCAAACCCCATTTATATACTGAATGTTTGAATCCTGCTGCTAACTATTCTCTGTTTTGGAGGAAACCTATTTTGAACATGCCTAGTGGGTTAATTCTCCAATTTTCATAGAAAACAGTCTTGTACCTTGAATATATCCACACTGTTGGGGTTAAACAGCTGGTATTTCCCAGATCCCAAAATAATTTGGCCAGAGGCCTTGTTTTCTCCATAAGCATAAAGGGACACTGTTGCTGTAGTGCCTGCTGCTTCAAAATTTCCAGTGACTACAGTAATCTTCCAGTCTCCTTCTGCAAAGTAAAAATTAAATGAAAACACTTTTATTGCAGTATCTGCTACATAGATAGTGAGTGAGGTGTGTGATGCAGCTGATGTTCAGGGACCTGTTAACTGCAGTATACCCCAGTAGTAATTGTGTTAGAGAAGCAGTGCCTGAACTGCAGAACATTGCAAGTTCAGGATGAAAAAGCAAAGTTGTTCCTCTTAACCTCCCCCAAATTTTCTCAGTTTACAAAATTGGGCTGGAAGTCTCACATGACCCATCTGTAGCCCAGAAATGTAACAAAGGAAAAAAAATATTGGAATATTTCAAACCTTCAACATTGTTAGAATTAAATCAAAATTTCATTCTTATCTTGTATCCTTAACATTGACCTAAAATTAGTATGCCACATCAGCAAGAGACCTAACTGCCAGTAGAACTGGGATTCACATGGGAAATTGTGTTTTATTTCATGAGAATTATAGTAAGATGTATTATAGAAGTTTAAAACAATAATATTAGTGCACTGTATTACAGAAGTCATGCATGTTGAAATCAAGAATGCTTTATAATTAGTGATTTTCAAACCTTTTTCATATTATAGAACTCTTGTTTAGTGAGAGAGCCTTTCGAAGACAGTCCAGAACTGAAAATTGTGCTCTTGCACCTGAAAAGCAGACAGTACATGCCCTCTGTTGTTTCTTTTATTGTGCTTTTTGTCTTTTGTGTATAACAGGTTCCACTTACTCGTTTTTAATTCATTTTCCAGGAAGCAAACAACAAATGAAATCCCAGCACACAAACTTGCTATAAATAAATGTCACACTGTATTCTACAGTGGTATTAATAGAAAGCTTTGTGCCTGTTAATTGCTGCACGAGTTAAGCCTCTGGTATCTGACAGAAAACACTTCTATCTTGAGCTAGCGTGACTACCCTATGCTTTTTCTAGTCTGTATGGATGCATGTATCCAGCACTATATAGGTGTGGCAGGTGTGACAAAGAGGAATGAGGCCCCTAATTCCCACTGAAAGTCAACAGAAGTTGGACATTTCCCTTTGGGTCTACCTCATCTCAGTTTGTACGGACCTACTTTTGCAGAGAGGAAATCTCATCATTTAAGGGGACACTGATAAGTAACATGACTGACAAGGACAGGAACTGCACGTGGGATCTCAATTTAAATTCAAATTCCCAAACTGTGGAAATTTTTCAATGTGTTGAAAATAGTTTTGCCTGGATTTCTCTTACCTCAGCCATCATATTCAAAAATGTCTTTTCTCCTAAAGTCTAAAAACTGCCTCAAAAGATTAATCTATGATGTTAGTACAAAGTTTTATGCAAGTCAATGTAACTATTTTTCCTGGTTCCCTGCACATCCTCCTCTAATCCTAAGGTCAGCTCCAGAGCCACATTATTAGTGCCTTTGCATCTCGATATTCTGGCCACTTTTAGGAAATATAGAGGAGACACCTTACTGAGCATACCCTAATTAAACTGCACTGTGCATTCCCCAAAGATGAAGATGTTCAGCTAGCTTTTGGTTTGGCCCAATAAACAGAGAGGAACCACCAGCAAAGTCCAAATCCAAATTTTTATCAGGAGGCAGACTTCTACCGGCGCATGGGAGGGTCATGATTTGGACCCATCTGTGCTTACACTGAACACCTAGGAGTTCTGAAATGTTCTTTGTTGTTTCATTTAGAGCCAAAAGTAAAGAGAGACCTTGGGAAGATGACAAGGGAAAGGAAACAAAGATAGAGATGAGAATGTGGGCATGGCATACGGATCTGTCTTCCTGAGAACAGAAACACCCATGGTACCTTTGGAAAGAAAATATGCACGTCTTCCAAAAAACAGATGTTGCTAACATAACGTGTTAATAGAGCATAGTTCTGGTTGTTTCTGGAACCAGAACGCTAGCAGCGTTTTTTATAACACAAAAAATTTGAGATTTTTATATTTGTTTTCATCAAGACAGAGAATAAAAAATGAGACCTTTTGAAAACTGTGATTAAAAAACAAACAAACCACGAGTGAGTTGAGTCAACAAGTCCTCAGAATGGCCAATAGATTGATGCTCATGTCTAGCAACTAGGAAACCCAGGTTTGTGTCCCTGCTCTGTTTCACCACAAACCAGATGAGTGCCCTAGCCCCCCCTATTTTCTGGCTATTCTCTGCATGTGCCGTTGACTATACATACACCGCTCAGGCCTGCCTGCCTTGACCTAAGGACAGTTTTATCTAAGCCAATGTTTTCACAAAAGCATTTGATTTGATATGAGAAAGCAGATTTAAAGAGAAAAGAATATGACCAACTCTACTAGCCAGCAAAGTGGTGTTTTATTTTCATAAAAACAAGAAAGATAAATACATGATTGGTATTGTCTCCTATTATTTTCTCGGGCATCTGTGGCCATTTCTATATTCTGTGATCTTTATTGTTTATGTTCATACTTGGCTGAAATGACACAATGTAGTGTCAAGCCATACCAGCACAGGAAGAACCAGACAGAGCATTTGAAATGGGTTTTGTGGCACTAGCTATTGGAAAGGGCTGACCTAACTGTGGTACCACACCAACAAGACAGAGAATATAACTTTCTGAGAAAGGCACAGAGAGGACTGAAGGCAAAGCTAATTATTATTCCAAATAAACTTTATAAAAGTCAAATGATAGATTTGAATATAATTTTAATAATAATTAGATATACATTTTTTTGCCATAGGGATGCCACTTGAAATGAGGTAATGGGTCTCAGTGGATATCTTGATTACTACAGTAAACTATGAATAAACATTTTAAAACTTCTTCCTGGCAGTTTCCAAATTATTGCTCAATCTATGACATAATGTATTCCTCATGGTTGGGGAAAATGTTTATGTTATTAGGATATGGAGCTTAATCTGCATATATTACAAGGACAGAAAAATCAACAAGTAGAGTTGAACAAATAGGAGTTGAAAAATGAAAAACTAATGGTAAATAATGATTATATATTGACTTGAGTGAGAGATCCATGATGGAAGGTATTAACAAAAAAAAATTAAAATTGAGCACCAGTGAAAATTATATATTTCCAAACAGCAAAAAGACACAACACACTTTTGAAACAAAAAAAATGACAGACTAAGAAAAAGAATCTGCAAAGGGCAATACTGAAGTGATTTAGCATTCCAGTCAAAACGAAAAGTTCAGGGATTACTGAAACATTCAAATAATGTGTTGGCAAAAGACGTGTGGCAGGTAGTTCAAAAACAAAAACATTTTTGTTGAAAAGACAGAAATATGTAACAGGATTTACCATTTGCTTCCTCTTGCATTTCTGGTGGTTGGTTTATTTCCAATTCTGCAAAATATAAAAAATGAAGTACAGTTAATAAAAGACTTGTCTGGTGAAATTAAGATTAGCTGGAGGGGGTTGATATTATATGACATTAACCATTGGGTTGCTGTATAAGTGAACACTATCTTTTACCACACGACTCCTCCCCTTAAAAAAACCCTGGGAAACAGAACTGAGGAACTGGGGAACTAGCAAAATGCTTACCTCTGACATTTTAAGTGTAAATTCATCATAGTTTGATTCCATACAAAAGAATACAAATTATTGATCTCATTTCCATCATGTAATATTAGTAGCCCTTACCTTGAGGGTAGAGCTCAATTTCTGAATGAATTATACCCTGGGACATAAACGGGAGCCACCTGAGAATAGCAAACAAACAAGAAAGAAGTCAGGCATTAACTGTTTTTTCTTTGCGTTAGTATATTATTGAATAAGCCAATCCTGACTTTGAATGTTGAGTACATGTAGTAACAAGGCAACTGTCTCTCGAACAGGTGCAATACAGTTTGATACACATTGGGTGCATCTACACCTGATGCCACCTTGCTGTAGCAACATGCTACAGTGACGTAGCATCCACGGGTGTCTACAAGTGACCAGCAGCTACTTCGCCATAGTGGCACACTCCTCCATTATAGCATGCCACTATGGTGAAGTAGCTGCTAAAAATAACTGTGCACTGTGTGTACAGTTCAGTATGAGTGGTTACTGAGCCATGCTTTAGTACTTCCAGAAGTACTTCCAGAAGGAAGTACTAAAGCATAGCAAAGTAACTTTGCCATAGGACAACATGTAGATGCACCCATAATCATGAACACCACGTGTCCCTGGAGGCTGGGGGGGTATGGTGACCATCTGCAGGCAGTGGCAGTGGTGGCAGGGGAGGGATGGTGGTGAGCAGGGAGCTCCCGCCGGCGGGCGCGGCCGGGGTTGGGGGGGGGGGGGGTGGCGAGTGCTGACTGGCGGTTGGCAACCACCTGCAGACACCACCAGCAGTGGTGGCGGTGGCCAGCAGTGATTGGGGACTGCCCACAGATGCCACCAGTGGTGTTGGTAGCGAGGGGTAGGGGTGAGCGGCAACCACCCACAGGTACCACTAGCAGCATCGCTGGCGCTTTTCATAGGGGGCACACCGCCAATCTCAGAGGATGCACGTGCACCGTATGCACACCCTAAGCATCGCCAATGCCCATAATAAAGGCCCTTTGTAGGGCCTCGAGCCTACAAAGACTGTCACTGGAACTGAACTAACTAGATAGGATCTCTTTGGCTGGTTTCTTTGTTTTTTTTTTAACTCATACTTCTATTTCCTGCAATACATTTACACCTCGCCAGGTGCATCTACATAAGACACTTTACTGTACATTTGTCTAATCTAATGTGCAGTAAAACATCACCATATACACATGCACAGCAATTAGACTAGTTTATATTAGTTTAATGTGCTGTTTTAGTTTTGTGTACCTGTAGATATAAAAATTGGTGCATTAAACTAATGCACCAAAGCACACATGTAGATGCTGACTGGGAACAGATTGCTCCTGGTCAGCCTAGGTAACTCCCCGACCCTGTGGAGTTCAGGATGGGTCCCAATCTCCATGAGGCTGGGAAGCAGCTGCCCAGCAGCTTGGACAGCTCTCCCCCACACCACAGAGATTGGGATGGGTCCTGATCTCCATATGCCTGGGAGGCAGCTGCCCGGCAGCCAGGACAGGTCTTCGCATCCCATGGAGATTGGAACCAGCCCCCTGCCAGTCTGGTGATGGCACCTGTGGAGCCTGGAGCTCTACCTGGATGCTGCAGGCGGGGGGGCAGAGAAGGGCAGGAGCAGCCCTAAACTGAACTGCTCCTGTTGGGAGCAAATTTGCCCCTGACAGGTGCACATTCAGATCTGTGCAGGGGTGCAATTTAACATACCCCAATTTTCTGTGCAAAAAATTCAGGTGCACTATTGCATATGCAGATGTACCCACAGTGCCATTAATTTTTAAAGAAGCAGCCTCCCTCTTCCACATGTTAAGGATAATCACAAAGATGGTTGGTATATACAAAGGAAATACTAAAAAAAATAGTTAGAATTATTTCTGTTTATGGTTCTGACCAAAGTTCTGTCTAAGGAGTAGCGGCCCGTGAGCGTGCCTTTTTGGTCCATGAGCACACCATTTCAGTCCCTTTTGGCTCGATCTGCCGGTAAGTGTCCCACAGTAAGGTAAAATTGAAGCTGTGGCCCAGCCATGGGCCAGACGCAATCAATTGATAGAACTGAAAGGGAGGCACCAGGGCCAGCGTGGGACACTTACTGAAGGTAAGCTCCTCACTCCTCACACAGTGCAGACAGTGGCTCCTCCCCAAGGTGAGGCAAGGCAGGGTCGGGGGCTAGGACTGAGATTGGCACAGGATGCCGCGGCTCTGGGGAACTGCTCCATGGGGTCTGCCAGCTCCGGGAAACTGCTCCACTCCCCAGCCCTGACACCATGTGCCCCCTTGCTCCCAGAGGCAATGAAGGCGTGCAGAGCAGTTCCCCAGAGCTGGCACAGCCCACGGAGCAGTTCCCCGGAGCCAGCAGAGCCCACACCAGCCCCAGCCCCCCATCTTCATCCCCATCCCCACTTTGCCTCGGGGAGAAGCCGCTGCCTGCCCTGCATGAGGAGCTTGCCTTCGGTTAGTGTCCCACACCAGCCCTGGTGCTTCTGTTGCACTCCACGCCCAGCTCCTCTCTAGGCAGGTGTGCAGCCTTAAAAAGTTGGTACACGGCAAGATTTTTACTTGTGCAGAGCCGCGCATGCACGCAGCTTAGAGGAAACTTGGTTCTGACCCAACTGGCTTTGTTATCTCTAAGTGAGAAAACAGAGGGCCTGATTCTACTCTCATATACCAGTTTTACACTGCTGTAACTCAAATCCAGAGATCTCCATTGAACCACCCCTGATTTTATTAATGTAACAGAGAATTGGTCCCAGCCTGTGTTTTCAGTATATTAGGGACAGAATGTTAGGAATGGGAGAGATTCCTGCAATAAATAAATAATGTCTCTACAAGTCTAGCTTTAAATGCATCTAGCTTAGCTCATGAAGATACAGGCATAGGGCATATCTTGTCTCCCCTTTCCCCTGATGACCCAGCCCATGCGTAGTATACTGAGCTGCCCCCAAGTTCAATGAAGATGCAGTCTAGTCAGTCTTCTTTCTAAGAATGACCAAACCAAAAGGTACTTTTCAACACTCTTACCCTGGAATCCATCTACCCAACTCTTTCAATTCATTTCTGTTCCACAAAAATTGACTGTAGAGCCGGGGGGGGGGGGGTTGTCTCAGTTTACTGAGCCCAATTAATTTCTTGTGTGACAACTAACTTCCACAGAGTTACACTAGGGATGAATTTAGTCTATAGAGTCAAATCTGGAACTCCATGCCAATTCCAATTAAAGAGGGTTATGCAGGATGGCTCCAGAGAAGGCAAGAGGCATACATTTTTTCCTCATCCAGCTGCAGAACCTGTCCCTGTACCTAACATCAGGGTTGCAATAGCTCTGTCACTGCAGCC
Organism: Alligator sinensis; assembly: GCF_000455745.1. Taxonomy (NCBI): domain Eukaryota; kingdom Metazoa; phylum Chordata; order Crocodylia; family Alligatoridae; genus Alligator; species Alligator sinensis. The sequence goes on along the minus strand of NW_005842085.1, from coordinate 2,020,300 downwards.
CTACATCAGGAGTCAAGGTTAGTTTACAAAGGTACAAAGCAGCAACTGCATCAGGCATCCTTCATTTCCTCTTCAAATTTATGTCAGAACTGCCTTAAGTGCTTGGGTAAGGGTATCCCTTGTATTGCTCAGCTGTGGGGTATGGCAAGGCTCTTCTGGCAGAGGCTTCCCTTAGCCAGAACCTCCTTCTGATACTGGGAGCAGAACTGTGTCAGTTCTGGTACTTAGCAGCTGCTATATGCAAGATAAGCTCTGCTTTTTGGAAAACAACTGTGATTTAGCTGAAGTTGCAAGTAAAAATATATTCAGCTTCTGAAAACTTGTATTGCAGTTCTCTCCATCTCCAGTGTCTCATCTTGTCAGTTTCCAACCACCACCACATGTCAATTTCACACCAAGGACTAGCATGAAACTGACAAAGAGAGAGGTCTGCAACAACAGGAAGAGATGCTGAAAATAACCAGAAATTATTACCAGTAACACCCGCAGGAAAAAGGTCAGTGAAACTCCTGATAAATATTCAGTTCCTTTTGTTTCCAGAAAAGGAAAGAAAAGAAAAACTTTAGAAGGGGTAGGAAGTCATATGGATCTTTTCTAATTAAGTAAATTTTGCTTTGTTGACTGAAAACAGAGAACTGGGGCCAGAGCACTCAGCACCTTCAGCACCTCAGTACTGCTCTAATTCACTAATAAACCCAATCCTATAAGGTCTGAACATCCCCAATAGAACCTTTAAAAAGGCACTTACCATTAAAAAGAATTGTTTACCTTAAAAAAAGAATAAAAAAACCTTTAAAAAGAATTTAAAATCTAATCAAATCTGACCCTAATAAATCAAATGCACCAAACAACTGACCTTCCGTTGTACAATGCTAAATATGTATTAGCCTAATGGCTTATTTATACTGTTCTCCTTTTAAAACCATATCATGCATATATTTTATCATCTTAAATTCTGAAAGAGAAATATTACTTTTTCATTAATACACCTCAAAAAATTATTTTAAGAAAAATCCAAGAGAGTGACTAGATTCTGCCTAGAAAAAAACTGAAGTCAGGCTTTTATCAAGTCAAAAAAATGCTGATACTTCCCAAGTTAAATGACAAAAATAGAGAATATAGTATCTTGTTCATTCCATAGATCAGGAAGGAAAAAAAACAGGCAAGTTTTCTGGTATCAAATTGAAATAGTCATTATGGCTGAAGATAAAACATATGAGAAGTACCTCTGATGAACAAATCATTTTCCTTCCTTGAAATGAGCACTGTGTTTCTGCTGTACCTTTTACCCAATAAGGCAGAATCAGAAGCCACTCCTTGATAGTCTTGCTGACCTATTTTAACCTCTCTACAGTAGCAATGTTCTTTTCAGTAAAAAAGGAGGAAAGATAGAACTTTTCTTTCCTTTTCCATTTTATAGTCTCTGCCGCTCAACTCTTTCTGCTGACCAGACTCCTATATGCTAATTATCCCAGAATGAATTCACCGAAGTGCCCTGTCATGCATGACTTCTGAGTCACATGGCTCACTGGAGGCTGGATTTAATACTAAGCTGATCTTCCTTGCTTGAGGTAAGCAAGCAGCTGGCCTCATTTCTCTATTGAGACTGCTGCCCAGTTCATGTCAGAGAGAAGTATATGTTTGTTTCAAAATATATTGATGGAACAACAACCTGACTGCACCCAAAGCTGCACCCCTTACTCACACAAGAAATGCTTCATCTGATAACTATATATTTCATTAGGATTTAGAGTATGCTTTTCATCTCAAAGCATTTCCCAGAAGCACACAAACATATTTATTCCTGGGAGACTGAGGCACAGGGAGTTTCAGTGATCGGTCAAAGTTATGAACAAATGAATGACACCTCTGAATGTACTAAGCTATGTGACCTGATTTGCACTTTAGAGCACTGGTAATTCCTCTGTAAAATAATCCTTTCCCCCCAAACTTAAAGACTTCCTGGTTTTTTGAAAATAGGTTTCTTATGTATTGTTGCCTCAGGTTTTAGATTCAACACATTGCATGGGTTAATGATAGCCCTTGACCAACTGGAAAGCTTCAATGTGTCATGATAATGCCATACATCTACTTGATAAGCAATTAAAAGAAGCTCTTCTGAGATGAGGGCACGAGCAATGCTGCCATAAGGACAGCTGAGCTACTTGCAAACGGTTAGCAATGATTAGAAGTAAGAACATCTACCTCTTTTTCAATTAAAACAGGATAGTTTGGAGCAAACCCAATCTTGCATCATATTAAACATCTTTTCTGGTGCAATAATATATTATCCCATATTTTAAAATCCAGATAGCTGGTAAATCAATGTGCCAAACTTTAGTGTTTTGTTCATAGAAATACAGATACCTAGCAAGAGATCCAGGTGCACCTAATTCCATCAATGGAAAGCAAATACAGAGCTCAGCAACTCAACCTAGCTTGATAAATGAATCAGGTGAAAAAGGGGGCTCAAGTCAAATAATGTACAATAGGTACTTGTCCTTGTCCTGACATCCCCTGGTCTACTCCTACAAATAAGACTAACCAGACTGCATCTTAACTGACCTTGGGCAGCTCAGTGTATTGCACGTGTGGTGGACCAGGGTGAAGAGACAACAACCAGGGTGCTTTATGTAGGGTTATGCAAATGTGGTTTAGTATGCAAGTTTGGGCAATGCCATATGTATTATCTGTATCTACACCATTCTCTTAAAATGTAAAAAGCCTGAATGACACAAGATTTCTCAAATTACTTTAGCTATGCTCATTTAATTACTTAAATTGGAGACCAAAATACTTCTCTCTTTTTGACGTCCTTTTTTTCCCTTTTCTCTAACCCCAGTGAAGGAACAAAGGCTACTGCTGGAGTGTAAGACTGTTGGATTTCCCATGGAGAATTATGCTTTAATTTAAAAACTTGCTTGTATGATTTATTTTTTTTTGGTATGGGAAATTCTCACCCACGGTCTTGAGCATTGATCCTTGTGTGCACAGTTCAATAATATAATGTGCTGAGATACGGAATTGCCTTTGCTACACATTACCTGGCAATCACTACATTGAACAATCCATGCTGAAGCAATAAGTAATATGCGTCTAGATAAATAACACTTTGTAATATTCTGAATTTGCCTTTTCCTGGAAAAAGCAAACGTAACACATTTATTGGCAAAACATCTCACCTGGGCATTGTGGACAAGGTTCAGAGCCCAACAAGCCAATATGACATTTGAGAAGACAAAGCTACATTAAAAATAAAAGAACTGTGTGTAAAATTCTACCTCTCACAGTTGAAAATATATTCAGAGTCCTTCTCAGCTTCTCTGATGATCACTTTATCGCAGTACCAGTACTGTGACTTGTTATTGGCCTCACAGTGCAACAGCACCTTCTGCAGCTTTCCAAGAGATACAGCTTCTATTTCAAATGTATCAACCTAGAAGACAAGAGCCAAACAACATGACACAAGACATGGCACACTGAGAAAGTCTAAAAAGCTGCTGTATTATAAGAACCTGAGCCAACTCTCATAACAGCCAAATAAAATATTCCCATTGGCTTTAATGGAAGTCAGATTGTACTTGAAGGGCCTGACCAATGTCCATTGAAGTTACTAAGCATCTTTCCCCTAAATAAAAGAATGATTCTAATAATTAAAATTACTTGTTTATCCCTGCTCCGAAAATGGTACAGAATTCTTCAGTACTGGTCCAAAAACTGACAAGTTTGTTCCACCAATTTCATTTCTGGTATTTTAAAATCATATTCTTAATAAGGGATATCTTTAAATGTAGACTTCTCTATCTTTTGGTCTTTATGGTTTCTCTTACTCACTTTACATGGTGTTTTCTTTGAAGAAGTTGAAATCTGGTATGCCATTTTTTTCCTTGTTATCCATTTACACTTTTACTTAATTTTGATAAAGACTGCTTTAATAAAGGGGTGCAGCTAGCTAACCAAGAGAAATGTTCACGTTGGCCATGTTTTGACATAGTAAAGAAGAGCATACAGTTCACTCAAAAGTAAATAGCCTGAATCACATGTAATGTAAACATCCAAAGAAACAAGGTCAAAAGCTATAATTTAAAGTTATATGCACAGAGGGGCAAACAACTGCATTAAGACAATGCAAAGTTTGCAATCAAGCATCAAAATGGGAAACTACAGGTTATCCACGCAACCTTATTTTTGACTCAGGTGTACATAATGTATATACTTGTCAATTTTCCAGAGGGCCCTGGCCTGAGATAGCTATCCATTCAGTATGCACTATTTGATATTTCTCTTCATTCTCATTAGTTTGTGTGGCCATCTCCATTATTTACTGCAACTACCCAGACCGCCTGCTGAATACAGAATAATTAATTTCCTGAGGGGGCCTTGCTATAGAACTGTTATTGCAACATCTAATTTCCTTTAAACATTAATAGACTGTTCTTCACAACACCCCTCTGAAGGGAGGTGGTATTATCATCTCCATTTTACAGATGGAGTTGAAGCATACAGATTAAAGCAAAACTTTTATAATGCCAGCTGCTTTTGGGTGCAAGCATTAATATTTACATTAAGCATGAATTAGTATTAATACATTCAGAACACAGCTTCAATGAACTCTCCTCGGTTTCACCTGGGAGAGCATTTTTGCAAAGCAGATCCTAGGTCTTTCAAATTGGATACCCAGAAAACAAAGAAACACACAGGCCACGTACAGACATTACACTTTTACCGGCATAAGTGATTGGAAACCAGTCTATACGCATAACAGAACAGAAGTTCAGCACACATTAGCTAGTTTAAAAATGGCTGAACCTAATCTAAGATTCTTCCCCGCACCTGCCCTCCACCAAAGTACAAATGTGTGTTCTGTTCACTACCAATCTAAACTACTGTGCTTACAGAAAACCACATTCCTTAGATCAATTCTGCCTTGAGCTTTTTGAATGAATGTACCTAGCCACAATGAGCAGTCTCTTGTGAAAAGTTTGGTCAATTTCCTGAGTGATTTCCAGCATCATATAGGAAATCTGTGGCAGGAGTATTGATAAAATACAGTTTTCTTGGACAAAGGACAACTGTTTTATCCTCTAAACAATTTTATCTCCTGCAAACCCATGCCTCATTTGTGTCTGTCAACTTCTGCAGTCAGAACTGTATCCTCAACCTTTTATATAAATTATAATGAAAGGCATTGTCACAAGCCTACACAGTAGAGTTCTCTCAGGAAACTTTAGCAAGGTTCATTAAGTCCTTTAATGATTACTTATATCTAAGGCATTACAAATATGGGAAACCCTGTAGTCTATATAGTTAAATTAGTGTAGATCTACTTGTGCTTTCCCAATAGATTAGCATTTTGCCAGACTTTCTAATGGACAATTCTTCCATATTTATATAGGGAGTTGATTTTTTTAAAAAGTATTATGACAAATAAGTGACAGAAGCCAATGTACCTGCATAACTACACCCTCAGCATTATGTCACCAGGCTCAGAACATGTCCTGTGTGAAACTACCCCTACACAACCATGACTTCCTTAAAGACAACCATAAAAAAGTTAGCAAACCATGGACAAATGTCTTCTCAGTCTCTTTCAGGCTGGAGTCTCTCTCTTATGGCTAGGTGTTGCCTCAAACTTCTGCTCTGGGTTCTTCAGCTCTTGCCTTGCAAAACTCCTATTCCAGCCTTGTCCCTTTCCCAGCATCACCCACCTATTTATTTTCAGTTGCCAGATGGCAGTGTAGATTACTGGTTCCTGAGCTAGCTTCAGTTCTGAGGCATCTGGCATTCAGTCCTACTCCTGCCATTGCTTTCCGTGGCCCATGCCTATGTTATGGACAAATACTCCAACAAGGCATTCTGTATCAATTCTGAGCTGGGTAAACATTTCTCCCATGTTACAGATGGAGAAACTGAGTCACAGCAGAGGCTAAGTGATTTTCCAAAAGCCACTGAAGAAGTTGATAACTTAGCCAGGATCATTATTTAGTAGCAGTGCTAGAGTAGAATTTTAGTAGTTCCTGAAGTTCAGACACTTGTTCAGTCCATTAAGCCACACGACAGAATGCTGCATGTATTTAACTTATAGAAAGGCTTTTAGGTGAATGAAAGACAAATGAGATTGCTTCCTTTTTACCTGGGCTGCATTCAGCAGAATGAAAATGCTCTTTGGTATACACCACATGTTAAAAGAAATAAACAGCAAATGGGATCCTGCTGAGACCTGAAGTAATGGAATAATTTTGGTGCACTCACTTGTGTCCAGCTTTAATCCCTTGTGCCTTGACTGAAAATGTCTTTATTCTCCTATGTGGTTTCTCTTTCTTCTATTTTTATCTTCTTCTCTCATATCATTCTGTTTAAGCTCCTCTTGCCTGTTTACTCATTTGACCTATTATTCCTTTCCAGTTTACCTAGTCCTGTTTTATTCTTACTTCTAATATTATCTGTTATGAAAACACTGTATTATAGCTTTAAAATATTTAATAAAAAGTAGCTAAAGTGCTGTGTAACTGTAGCCAACATTTCAATTTGCTCCTTTCAAAAGCAATTTTTAGCACATGTAAAGGCTACTTAAAAGCATCTTTGTGAATATGCAAAATTCCTTGTTCAAATTTACCATTCCTCTCTGAAATTTCACTGGCATATCTGATTTATGCAGAAGTCTTAGACCAGAATCTCCTCTTTTTCCATAAATACAAAGGTAAACTGAAGAATCTGTTTCAGCTTGTTCCAAATGGCCAGTGTAGACATAAACGTTGTATCTTATAACTTCCAAAAACAAAACAGAAAAAGAGAAGAAAACATGAGTTAATTGAGTCCACAAAGAGAAAGATTACAATCCATGTGTATTTGACACTTTAGCATACTGAAGACTTTACCACAGTGTTTGCTTTGCAATAAATTTTCAGTTAATGTTCACCCCTGAAAATTCCTGTAAGAACCTTCATCTTCAATTGCATATTTGTGAAGTACATACCTGGATAAATGGATTTTCCCGCTTCTACTAGTGGGAGCTCACATATAATATCTCCATTTCCACGGCTTCTTGACAACCACTTGTTTGCTGGAAAATTTAACATCCTCCTACTCTTTGTGTGTTGCAGTGTCACCTAGGGAAAAAAGCAGAAGTAATAACCATAACAAAACGTATTTTCTGTACTGCTGTACTGAAAGAAGAAACCCCATATTTTCCTTTGCATGTTCTCCTTCACATATCCTATTCTTATTTCAGGAAAATAGTACAGATAAAGTGTACACAGCATCAGTATTTACAGTTCAAGACTATTTCTATTTTTGTTTCCACTTTTGCAAAGCACCTCAGCCTGGATTCAGAAAGACCATCTATAGAAGGAATCTTTATGCCCTTTTGGTCCCTGGTATTTTTGCTGAAACTACCAACATTTATTCTTTATTATCTGCTAAGAGTTCTCAAAACATGTCTTAGTTTTGGAGCAAACATGCTCATGAATTAACTTTGCCTCCTTACTTTACTAAATGTGACTAGTTCAGATTTTTTTTATTCATGGATCACCTCCATAGTCTTTTGCGCTGTATTTTGGCAAGTGCACAGCAGTGGTCTAGAGCAGGGGTGCTCAATCCCCAGCCAGATCTGGAACATGGAGCCATGTGATCCAGCCTGCAAGGCTCCCCAGAAATCTGAAAATTTGGTAAGGAGGAATGATAGCAATGAATGCTGCCACCACTCCTCCATCACCAGTTTTCTAAGCCCCATGGGCCAGATGACATGGCCTTGCATGTGGGATCCTGCCCGTGCATGGGGAGTGAGGCTAGGCCCAATCTGGTGCAAATGGGGCCATGGCCAGGGCCAGGGTGCCAAGGCCCAATCCAATAGGTACAGGGCTGGGGTACAACAGGCACGCTACCATCATGTCCAATGCTGGGGCTCTGGTTGTGGGGCTACCTGCAGTGGGAACCAGTGCCTTGGCTTTTGCCAGAAGGTAGGCAATTCCAGCAGCACCATGGTTAGAAGCTTTACCACCAAGGCCAGAGCTCACTGTGGAAGGTCTTTTGCTCCAGCTCCAGACATGGGGGCAGGGCTTCTGGTGGAGATGCTGCTCTACTGCTCTACCAGGGGTGCTAGTTGGGGCAAATGTTCAAGGGCCAGATGACACAGGTCAGTTGGCTGCACCCAGCTTACGGGCAATATACTTGACACCCATGCTCAAAAGGAACAAACTAAAACCCTGGATTCAGAAGACTCTTATGCTCTGCCACAGTTTAACATGGTTTGGAATTCAAATGTTGAAGTTTATTTGCCATTGAATTCTATAGTAATAGCTGTCTCGTGTGTTGCTTCCTGTTATTAGAAGAGCATTTTTATTTCCTTTTTGAGGAGCGGTTATTATAGCAGCATTTCCTTCAGTTTTTT
>NW_005842085.1:1994382-2011901 GCF_000455745.1 Alligator sinensis | reverse complement strand
TTTCTTTGTTTCTGATGCTGTTTTGAAAGACTATGCTGTGAAAAAGTTTTATAACCTAAATTATGAAAATAGATCCTTGCACTCAACTTCTAAGAACACATTCTGGGGACAGAATAACTACTTTAAATTGGTCATTCATCAAAATGTTAATTTATTTTATTTAAATAATATTTATTTAAAAGAAAAAAAAAACCTTTTTTGTTCCAACATGAAATACTCTTACAACAGCCATTTTAATCTCTAATCGAATGTACAGACAACTTCAAAGGTGGATTGACATAGTTCCCCCTGCTGATTCACAATAAAAGCAAAAATTAGCTACATTGCCAGGAAACACAGTATTCAAGCTATTTTTTTCCCGGCATGAAGGAAATGGTTGGAGGACTGGGAAACATGACTTAAGAGGAGAGGCTGAGGAAACTGGACTTAATCAGTTTGAAGAAACCAGAGAAGACTGAGGGGTGTAAATAACAGTCTTCAACTACCTGAAGAGACTATTCTCAGTAGTGGCAGATAACAGAACAACGAGCAATGATCTCAAGTTGCAGCAAGGGAAGTATAGGTTAGATACTAGGAAAAACTTTCTGATGAGAAGGGTAAAAAAGCACTAGAACAGGCTATCCAGAGAGGTTGTAAAATCTGCATCCTTAGAGGTTTTTAAGAGCTGGGTAGATAAAGCCTTGGCTGGGAAGATATAGGTGGGAATGGTCCTGCTTTGAGCAGGGTGTTGGACGTGGTGACCTCCTGAAGTCTCTTCCAACCCTACTTTTCTATGATACTGTGAAATTCTTCAAATTCCAGGGACACCTGGACTAAGATGTTTTAGAAATGTTCTGCAACTAACAGGATGGAAAATGGGATTCTTGAAATCATTTCAGCACAACTGAAATGTTTAAACCTCTGCTCAGGTTTTATATTGCAAATGTTAAGACCTTTGAGCTAATGTCAAAATCTGTCATCATTGTTTGATTCAGGTTGCAAGATTCAGATTTGGCAAGATGAAATAATAGAGCAAAAATGATGTGTGTGTTCCACAGGTACAAATTTCTTATGTAGAATTTGGAAGAAATACCGCATGACGGACCTGTACTAACGTGAATTTATTCTGCCTAACCTGTCCCAATGTCAATCAGCAAAATAGCACAGAATGATATAATTTAGTAGCTTTGCAACATCTTTTTTTCTAAGATTGGCAATATTGTGAGCAAGGATGTGCCCAGTCTACCCCAGCTTATTCATAACCAACTCCCATCTGTTCAATGCTTCTGGCCCCATAAATACCATGGCCTTCTACAACCAGTTTCTAGAGTTAGTCTCAGAGCATTTGATAAAACAGACTGAACAAATTAAGTTAAAATTTAAGTTTTTAGAAAACAAAATTTGGCAGTAGGTAACAGTGCTGTGAAATTGACATAAAGGAACCATAAGGTTTAAAAATGAAAAAAATATTCAAATTGCTAAATTTAGGAGACTTTAAACCACTGTTTGTCTCAATTCTCTCACTGTAAAATGTGGGTGAGGAAAACATTTATTTCTGCTTCTAAACAGTGTTAATAAAAATTGCTAGATATGTATAATAAAACATTTTATTTGTCATCTAACAGACCACATGGTATTTCTAGGATTTCCAAAGACATGTAAAGACAGTGCTTTAATTCACAAAACTGACTAAGCTGAGGACCAAACATAAAATTAGCAAAAAATTCTTACCTTTTGCAACTTCCATTCTGGTTGTTTACTTGTTCCATCATGCCCTATCCTTATCTTGTAGATATTCCCAATATTTTTTATTTCAACCTGATTTAAAAAAGAGTACAACCTCATATAACTACGAATAAAGCATGAAAGCTCTATAATTAAGATTTCTCTAGGTTAAAGATGGTTTCAGCAATGCCATGTCTTGAGTACTGTAGCCAATTCATGACTAAAAATAGTCTTACAAAGCTTCCACTCACTTTGGATGAGAAGCTTCTTGGTGGTAACAGTAGGATTACATATACAAAAGTGACAGGCAAAGGTACACACCTATCTGTGTGTATGCAATGCTAATTCTTCCCTAACTTCCTTGAAAACTGGTAGTAGTTGCATGTACAAGGACAGGCATGACACAGACTGTATTTTGGCAGACAGACCCTTTTAAACTACATCTTTTCAAGAGATGGCCATCAAATTACCAGTACGTTGTGCATTATTGTACATTATTTGGGAAGCATCTAGATTATTGCCTTAGTAGTAACAACCAAACAGTACCTATTTTATAGTCATATTTATAAAAATACAAGCAAGAATAACTTCATTGCTAAATATCCTGTAGATGATCTACAACTTTGATTAGGTAAGATCTGTGCAGAAGTCAGTGGTTTCTAAAGCTAGTTTCAAACCAACTGTCTAAAACTAATTAGTTTAAGAATGCAGTTTACTCCTCTAGTTGCCCCAGCTTGTCTAAGATATGAGAGGAAAGGGTATTTCCTCTGCTGCTTACTAAATACATTTAGCTTATTTAATGCAGACTTCATGGACATTAGATACAGATTTATTTTATGCAGTAAACATAAGGGGAAAATGTTTTTCACATGACAGGATTATTTCTGCAGAGGTATACAGTAAAATAATGTTCTTCACTTTCATTATCTACCTGAAATTCATCCTCCTGCCTGGGAAGAAACAGCTGCTCTCTATTCTGCTTGCCAAGAGTTATTGGTCCAACTATGCCTTTGTCTCCGTATATCCACGAAGTGATGTTTGCTTGAGTTCCTGCATTTCCTGTCAACACTGACACTTTCCATTCATTGTCTGAAGGAAGGGGACATTTGCTACCTTGGGTATTTCTCTTTTCCTCTGTGAAATACAGAACATCAGTGGGAGGTCAAAATCCACAAGAAACTGACCGTCTCTTATAACATCAGCACATGAGGATAATGTAACAGAAAGACACCTGAATTTTTCTTTCTACTAAGTGAGGAAGCCTAAAAAGAGTGATGTTTGTTTCATGCTACACCATATTTACTTGAATATAAGATGAGGTTTTTTTCCCCCTCAATAAGCATCGAGAAAAAAGCCCCTCTTATATTCACATAGGAAGTGGAGAGGGAACCAGGCAGCTGCTGCAGCAGTAAGTTTAATCCTGAGCCTAGGTAGATGCCAGAATCAGACCCACAGGAGCCTCCTGCCCCACCTCTCCACTTCCCCTCTGCAGCTTCTGTGCCCCCCACCTCCTTGCCTCCCCCTTACTGTCAGGTGCAGCTCAGCTCTGGCTCAGGCTGGGGTTTCCCCTGGACTTGGAGCATGTGAAAACTTTTTCCCCTGCCCAGCTAAACAGCAGTGCAGACACTGCTGCACTACCTGCCCTGACAATCAGCAGCACCAACATGGCTGCATGGCCAAGCAAGGAATGAGCTTCCCTATACTGTACCCTGGGATGGAGAAGCCTAAGTTGGGGGGGAGGAGGGGGGAAGCAGAGACTGGAGGAATGTGGGGAGAGGCAGAGGCTGTGGAAAGCTGGAGATGGGAGTGCAGGTGGCAGGAAGGTGGTAGGGGGAAGAAGTAAGTAGGACAGAGGACAAGGGGACCGGTTGGGGGGAGGTGAAGGGGAGGATTTAAAGGCAGCCCTCTAATACTTAGATTCTATACCTGGAAAATTATAACAAATGTATACATTTTCCATACATAAAAACTAATTATTGGGGGGGGGGGTCTTATATCCAGGGTCATCCTGTGTTTGAGTAAATATGGTAGTTAACTTAAATAGTTCAGCTTCAGCTAAGTGGAAAAGGATGTGTACCTCTAATGTGTGCTAGCCTTCCTATCCTTACTCATAGATAATTGAAGTATCGTATTATACAATGAAGCTACCAGCTTCTAAAACCTTTAAAATACCTACAGGGTAGTAAGGGATTGGAAAATAAAACCATGGAGAGCTGAGAGAGATGGTATAATTGAAAGCACTTTTCATTCCATTAAAATATGTGCTTTCTTGGATGAGGGTCATACCTTGATAGAATCACCAATGCCTGAAAACAGAAACCAATTAAAGTTCAAAACAAAAAATGACTCTGGATTTTAAGGGGCAGACTGGCTTTATACTTCTTAAAATGAGCCCAAGCACCCATTTTCTTTTTTACCTTGCAAACAAAATAAGACAGTAAAAAGTGTAAAGACTGTATTGTAACAAGTTACAACAAACACAATTCACCACAGGTCACCGGCAAGGTTAAACCTATAACCATCAGCACCAAAGTACAGCTAGTTGGGCTAATGGGAGTAATCATTAGCTTTTGGGAACAGTAAATTGTTAAACCCTGGGCCAGATCTTATTCCAATACTTAGACACCTCCATGACTACAGGTGATCCTATTCTGCCCTACTCAAGTCCCTGAAAAACAATACAAAAAGTGAATTAATGCTTCTTCAGGAATTTGAGCAAGGTAGAACAGGATAGCACCTAGAAACTTAGGGTGCAGGCAGAAGTGTAGCTCCCAGCTGTAACTCAGAATGATTTCTGCAAAGTGCTCTGAGTTATAACGTTACCCCAGACCAAACAGAATTTCACTGTTAGGTCCCATTCTGAAAACAGCAACAGGCTGGGAGCTCCACAGACACAAGTTATAAAAGATGCAACATTTTGAAATAGTCTTTATCTGATACCTCATGCAATGAGGGGTCAGATTTTTACCCAATTGACCCTTTTTGAAGCTGTCTGCAGCCTTGCACTTGCATTTGGTCACAGCTATAAACAGTTTTCTGTGGTCAGACTGGGTGAAAATTGTCACTTCTATCTGGACCCTTAGATGCCTAATAAGGCCAGATTCTGTTCCACCTATTTGTATTAGCCTCTCACAAGGAACACAGCACAGAAAATTTCACAAGCTTATAAGGTAACCACATATCATTTTAGAGAAGACACAATTCACTGAAAGAAATGCTACTTTTAATTTTCCACCAATCTGAAGAGATAAAGAAAGATGTGAGGATCTTAGATGAAAAACCTGGAGGTAAAGCATGAATAAGTGGACTCTCTGTGCTTTGTTATGTTACATTTAACAAGTGCTATATTTAGATCATAGTAAGCCTTAGTATGACATGGGAAGTTTTCTGAACAGTTGTATGTTAATGCTTACTACTATCTAAATATAGATCATAGTACCTCACTGGAGCCTTTTGTTTTTGACCTTAAGTCCACTTCCTTTTTTCTTGTAAGCAGATTAAAAGAGAACAAAAATTGAGCAATGTGCATGAAAGAAATCTGCAAAATCTCTGGAATTCAAAGTGAATCCATCTTCTTGTAAATTTTTGTTAGTGTCATTACAAAAGTCTGAAGACTTAGTGATATACAAGACTCTGAATCCTCTGGATTTGCTTCTTATGAAACTTTCATGAGCAATAAATTCCACATTACATTGAAATGTCTGTGAAATAAAGTGAATAATTGAAAAGATTGCTCAGTTCAACATTGTGAAACAGTGTCTTGATTTTCTCTTGTAATTTCAGCAAATATTACTTTTACGTTATTGGTAGCTACTTTTATAAAAAGAAGAGGTAATCAAGGAAAGTTATATAGCCAGTTGTATCAACTGAAGGTTTTACTAATATCTAAAAATATCTGAGAACTAAATACAATATGCTCTGTTGGAGAATGCTTACAAAGGATTACAGGATCCAAATACACTAAAGTTCACTTAGGTATCCAAGTATTTTGTTTTTTTATATTAAGTCCACTTCCTCTCGTTTGTTAAACATAAGATTAAAAGAAAACAAAAATCAAGTGGTGTGCATGAGAAAAATCCACAAAAGAGTCTCTCTTAATAGATTCAATCATACAAGTAAGCCAGCTGATTCAGACAACTAAAACACTCCATCTACACTGGCAACCAGTAACAGAGATTCCTGCACCACTTCAGAGCCCCAGTGAAGCCTAAAGGAATCTCTTACAAAAAATTGATCCAGGATCTTTACATGGACAAAATTTCAACTGAAATCAATGGGAATTTTGCCTTAGTAAAGACTCTAGAACGTGGTCCATACATTGTCAGATATTTGCAGCAATATTTGGCTAATTACACGATCTACTTATTAACTAAACATATTTTACTGTAAGATGTCGCTATAGAAAGAGTAAATGTCACAAGGAATATTCTTTTTACAGTATTTTCAGCTAAGATCGGAAGCAAGATATTCAAAATTATATACCAACACAACGTCTTCGGCTGCATACACACATTCAAATAATCTGGGTGAATTCTTCTGTGTGTTCTTCTGATAGATAAATTGACATGGAGACAAATGTACATTCAAATGACGAGGACCTGAAGAGTGGAGGGCTTACAGTGCTGACACTGCAGCCAACCAGGGGAACTGTGTAGACATCTCAGCATGCTCTGCAGGTTCCCTTAGGCTGCCTGGTGACAGATGACAACAGTGCGTAGGAAAGCCCTGATTAGCTGACCCAGAGTGCCCATGGTCAGCCTGTGTTTCCCTGTAACATGATGTGGGGCTTGTGAAGGGGGTGTGTTTTGCTCCCTGATGGAACAGCAAAGTCCAGCATGTGACACATTGTCTCGCTGGGGCAGGAGATGCTGGAGGGCAATGTTCTTTTCCGACAGCAGCCATTGCATGTACAGACATTCACTCTCCTAGAAGAAACTCTGCTGCGAGTGATTTAACCCTGGTTGTTCCTAGGTTATTTTTCCCCTGGAGTGGCCATTTTTACCCCAAGAGAAAAAGCCTGAACATCTGTAAACTTGTGGTTTCTCCTGGGAAATCAGTGACTCTTCCAAGAGAAACTGAATACATCTGTACAAGGCCTATATTTCACACCAAAAGACTCACTTTGAACAAGCTAAATTTTGGGTATTTATCTAAATCAAAACTTCATAATATAGTCTTGATTGTGATTATGAAACTAATAAAATATTTGTTTTGGTACAATGTGGACTGTTGATGAAAGTGAATATTTATAGTCAAGCTCTTATAGATAAGAGAGAAAAGACGGACTTTCCATTGCACCTATAGGGTGCATCCAGATGAGCACAGACATTTGGTTCCCTGGGAACAAGTAGCAGTGGAGCACCTTGCAGCGCAGCTACTTGTCCCCAGGGAATGCCTCTCCCACACATGCTTTGGCGCACAGCAAGTTACCCTGGGAGCAATATGGGAGGCTGGTCCAGCACTGGACTGGCCCCAGCAGCCTTACCTGGGGTCCTGGAGGCCTCCCAGTGCTGCAGCAATGGCAATCCTGCTGGTCAGATCCTGGCCAGCAGCCACAGCACAGCTCCAGGAGGCCCAGCTGTGCTTTTCATCAGTGTGTGCTGCCTGAGCATATGCCTGAGCATAGTTTTATAGTTGGTAAGGTTGGAAGGACCTGAGCAGATCATCAAGTCCAACCCACTGCCATGGCAGGAAAAAGTACTGGGGTCAAATGACCCCGGCAAGGTGTTCATCTAACCTCCTCTTAAAGACCCCCAGGGTAGGAGCCAGCACCACTTCGCTTAGAAGTTCGTTCCAGATCGTAGCCACCCTGACTGTGAAGTAGTGCCTCCTGATGTCTAGTCTGAATCTACCCTCTGCTAGCTTGTGACCATTATTTCTAGTCACTCCTGGTAGTGCTTGGGGGAACAGGGACTCCCTCAGTACCTGCTGGTCCTCTCTGACTAGTTTGTAACAGGCAACTAGATCCCCCCTCAGCCTTCTCTTGTGGAGGCTGAACAGGTTCAGGTCCCTCAGCCTCTCCTCATAGGGCCTGCCCTGCTGCCCCCTGATCATGCAGGTGGCCCTCCTCTGGACCCTCTCAATGCTGTTCACATCCCTCCTGAAGTGCGGTGCCCAGAACTGGACGCAGTACTCCAACTGCAGCCTGACCAATGTCGCATAGAGGAGGAGGATCACCTCTTTGGGCCTGCTTGAGATGCATCTGTGGATGCATGACAAGGTGTGGTTGGCCTTCCTGACCGCATCCCCACACTGCTGGCCTATGTTCATTTTGGCATCAATAATGATTCCAAGATCCTTTTCTGCCTCTGCACTGACAAGAAAGGAGTTCCCCAGCCTGTAGGTATGCTGCTAGTTCTTCCTCCCCAGGTGCAGCACCCTGCAATTGTCAGTATTGAAACCCATCCTGTTCTCATCTGCCCACCCCTGTAACCTGTCTAGGTCCGATTGCAGCCTATTCCTCCTTTCTAGCGTGCCTACATCCCCCCACATCTTAGTGTCATCAGAAAATTTGAACAGGGTGCTTTTTACCCTCTCGTCCAAGTCACTGATGAAGATGTTGAACAGTGTGGGCCTGAGGACCAAGCCCTGGGGGACCCCACTGCCCACATCCCTCCAGGTCAAAAATGACCCATCCACCACCACTCTCTGGGTGCGGCCCTCCAGCCAGTTAGCGACCCATTTGACTGTGTAGGTGTTGATACCACATTCCCCTAGTTTTTTAATGAGAATGGGGTGAGACACAGTGTCAAAGGCCTTCCTAAAGTCCAGAAAGACTATGTCCACTGCTACCCCTGCATCTAAGGATTTTGTAACCTGGTCATAGAAGGTGACCAGGCTGGTCTGACAGGACCTGCCTCTAATCAACCCATGTTGATTGCCCCTAAGCATAACCTCCCCTGCTGGCCCCTCGTGGACATGCGCAAGGATAATTCTCTCAAAAAGCTTACCCAGGATCGAGGTAAGATTAACTGGCCTATAGTTTTCTGGGTCCTCCTTCCTCCCTTTTTTAAAAATGGGGGCCACATTGGAGCGCTCATAAAGCCGTGCCAGGAGTCCCGCAATGACCTCAGCTAATTCCCTCAGCACTCTGGGGTGGAGATCATCAGGACAAGCTGATTTAAATATGTCCAGCCCCTCCAGAAGTTCCCTGACTGGATCCTCACTGACCCTAGGCCTGGGTGCGCATGAGCTGCTCCATTTTTTTTTCGTGCAGGTTTTTTTTGACTCCTGGATATCCAGGGGTCAAAAAAAACCTGCAGAAAAAAAAATGGAGCAGTGCACGCACAAGCAGCAAGCCCTTACAGTGTGGAAAACAGACTGGGACCAGACTGTACAGTATGTGGTGCTCCAGACATGTTTGCAGTGCCACATATTGCATGGCTGGACTCATCTGGACATGTCCACAAAGGCTACCAGAGTACGCATGTTGCCAGGGCAAATGTAAGATTTTGAAAAGGAGGGTGCAGATCTGTGGTGCATCATCACATATAACAGCATACATTTTTGTTCAGACAGAAATAAATTAGAAGCTTTAGGGAAGGAGAAACAAATATAAGTTATTAAAATATGCATTAATTTGCTATATTATATATAAAAGACAACAAACTAGGCAAAATAATCAAAACATGGCAAATCTTTATTTCTGTTGTCATTATAATAAAATATTTCAGATTCATAAAATAATCCTGACTGAATCCAATGCTTCACTGAAAGTTATTTCCACACCAGAGTTGATATTCACCTGAGGTAATGTTTTTAGCTAGAGTTAATAACAGTCTGCAGGGCTGTGAAATAGGAGATACATTGCCAGGCACATGTAACAGACATCAGAATTGTAGAAGAAAAGCTAGCTTGATTAGTGAAACATCAAGACCATTAAAAAAAGAGAGCGGGTCATTAACACCTATGGAATGGAGAATTTATTGGAATCAGGTAGATTATAATGAGCCATGAAGTCAAGGTAACTTCTTCACTACTATGTGAATAGAAATGCTGCTGCTGCTGCCAGGCAGTTGGTTCTAAATTTCAGGTGGACCAGGAATCAAAGCAGAGGGAAGCGGGAGAGGAAGGGGAGGACTGTGACCAATTGCACCATTGTACCCCCCTTCGGTGTTGATGCTAAGAAACTGTTTCCGAAGCACAGGAGAAGACATTGCCCCTGCCCTTAAAATAATGACTGCCATGTTCTAATATGCAGACTGCAGTGTTGCTCATCTCACATTATAAATGGTTCTTTTGGAGGAATGTAAATCAGTGGCATTGGTTTGTTACAACCTAAAAATATTCCGGCCTGAAAAGAGGATTTGATGGTTACCCTGGATTAGTCATGATTCTTTTTACACTTCAGGATACTGTGATGTAAAACCATTGTGACAAACATTCATTCTTATGGCTAGAACAGGGACTTTTGCATGACTGGAAGACAGAGAAAAAATTATTCAGACTTTTTCATAAAATCTTTCCACCTGTGCTTTCACTTATGGTAAATCTAGAACAAAAATGAGGGCAATCCAATTCCAAATGATGCTATGTTGGGTCAGGGTCATGTCAAAGTTGAAGTTAACTGAATGGAAACCACTCTCTAATGAGAAGCCTATTCAAAAATCAGAAAAATGTTCTCTCTCATTATTTCCAAAGAAAATTAAATAGAAGTCAGATGCTTATCTCCAAAGTAAAACAAGAATTCTTGCCTCTCTTTAAAAAAAAAAAAAAAAAAATGATTGTGGGTGATGTCTTTTATTGGACCAACTACATGGCTGGGATGGACAGAGACAAGTTTCAGGTATCACAGTACCCTCCCTTGGGCCTCTGGGAGAGATTTTCTGAATGATGAATCCATTCTCATGCTCTTCTTTCAAAAGGTGTTTGATAAATTTCCTTTCATCATGAGAACTGTGAGGTCAGGCAGGGAGTGATTTTTCTATGAAAAATATTCTTCTACCAGTGTTCGAGTGTCTTTGTCCTTTGTCTTTTTTTGGTGATCAATCATTATAGTGCATAGTTTTTGTTTCATGTCTCCCTCATAGTTGCCATGAGGGCATTTGGTGCACTGGATGAGGTATACCACTTTCTCAAATAGAGATACATGTATGATCCATGGATTTTGATCATTCTTATAGCTTTTTGTGGGGAGTGTTGATTGCTGTGGCAACAGAAGTGAGTTAACAGGTCAGGTATTTATCATTAAGATGGGGCTTAAAAGAAATTCATTAGCCTATTGAACCCTAGGGGCATCTAAACACATGATGGACCTCTGTTCCAACATGTACTAATTAGCATGTGTCAGAGCAAACTTGATCAATCATGTCTTCTGCAAGTCTAATAATTAGCATGCTCCAGCACCCTCTGTGTCATATGTATTAATTTTCCCTGAGTTTCAAAATGGTGGTGGGAGTGCTTTAACTAAAGGTCACCAAACAAGCTTTAGCTAAAGCACCCACACCATCATTTTGAAGCACAGAACGAGGAATACACGTGACGCTGTGGCTCAAGCCACTCTAATTAAAGTGCTCCCCCCTCACCCCAGAGCATGTGTATAGCATGTGTATAGACACTCTAAATTCCAGTGACTTAACAGAGACAATGACTTAATGGTCCATGAAATGACTTCAGGATTGATAATCTTTGCACTTCACAGATGATAATGATCCTCCATTATCAGGTTTTTACTGCATCTCTCCTGTCTGTTGGCTACCTGATAACTGCTCTTATATTCTGTTTTTATTTATGTGGGATTTTACACACTTTTGTTCCATCTACTACTTAGCTCAACTGTGTCTACTTTTTCCCCAAAGTCCTGAGGAAGGGGTTTTGTGATATCCAAAAGCTTGCCTCTGTCTATCCCAGCCATGTAGTTAGTTCAATACAAGATAATCACCCACAAGAATTCTTGCATAATTTCTGGACCATCACAGCAATACCATCACTTTAACACCATTAAAAAAGAATGATTAAGGAGGATAAGATGTGTGTGGAACAGTCTGAAGGATAGAATAAACCTCTAAGGCAATGACTCTCAACTTTTTTCACCTCTCATTTTACTCAAGGTACCCATCAGAAAATGCCAGCTCTTAGCTTTCAATCATATTTTGACTATGAAAAAATAATAGGGCAATTCTTCTGTTGCAAAGAACTCAGAAACACTGCAACAGGTCAGAATATTTTCACTTCGATCCTTCCAGTCAAGAGCAAGGGCCCAGGCAGGAGCAAGTGCACCCTGCAGATCAACTCCTGGCTGTGCAGGTGTTGTTGCCAGCAGGGCTTTGGCTTCTTGTACCATGGGATGTTCTTCTGAAAAGTAGGTCTGCCGGGAAGAAATGGGATCCACCTGATGAAGAGAGGGAAGAGGGTCTTTGCAGACAGACACACTAACATGGTGTGGCGGGCTTTAAACTAGGTTTTCCAGGGGAGAGACCAAAGCTGTGAGGTAAGTGGGGAAGCGAGTGACCTGGAGAAAGAGCAAGCAGGAGGGGGTTAAGTGGGGAGGTGCTCTCATACTTCCTGAGAAATCAGGGCAATCAACTAGTTACCGTAGGTGCCTGTACACAAATTCACGAAGCCTGGGAAACAAGCAGGAAGAATTGGAAGTCCTTGCACAGTCGTGGAACTATGACATCATTGGAATAACAGAAGCTTCATGGGATAGCTCACATGACTAGAGCAGTGTCATGGATGGATACAAACTGTTCAGGAAGGACAGGCAGGGGAGAAGAGGAGAAGGAGTTGCACTTTATGTAAAAGAGCCATATAATTGCTCAGAGCTCCAGTACGAAACTGGAGATAGGCCTCTTGAGAGTCTCTTGATTAGGGTCAGAGGGAAAGCAACAAGAGTGATGTCATGGTAGGAGTCTACTATAGACCACTAAACCAGGAGGAAGTGGTGGGTGAGGCTTTCTTCAAGGAGCTAGCAGAAGTTTCTGATCACAGGCTCTGGTTCTCATGCAGGATTTCAATCACCTTGACATCTGCTGGGAGGGCAATACAGCAGTGCAGGAAGTTTTTGGAGAGTATTGGGGACAAATTCCGGGTGCAAGTGCTGGAGTGGCCCACTAAGGGCTGTGCTCTTCTTGACCTGCTGCTCAGAAACAGGGAGGATTGATGGGGAATGTAGTGGCTGGCAACTTGGGAAGCAGTTACCAGGAGATGATTGAGTTCAGGATCCTGAGAAAGGAAGGATGGAGAGCTGCAGAGTAAGGACCCTGGACTTCAGAAAAGCAGACTCTGACTCACTTAGGGAACTCATGGGCAGAATCCCCTGGGAAGCCAGTCTGAGGGGGAGAGGAATCAAGGAGAGCTGGCTGTAATTTAAAGAAGCCTTATTGAGAGTGCAGGAACAAACCATCCCAATGTACAGGAAGACTAGCAAGTATGGCAGAAAACTAGCTTGACTTAGCAGGGAACTCTTCAGTAAATGAAGTCACAAAAAGGAAACTTGGATAAATAACTAAGGAAAAATATAAGAACATTGCTCAGGCATGCAGGGATGAAGTCAGGATGGCCAAAGCACAATTGGAGTTGCAGCTAGCAAGGGATGTGAAGGGTAACAAAAAGGGTTTCTACAAGTAGGTCGGTAGCAAGAGGAGGATCAGGGAAACTGCAGGTCCCTTACTGAATGAAGGAGACAACCTTGTGACAGAGGATGCAGAAAACACTGAAGTGCTCAATGCCTTTTTTGCCTCAGTCTTCATAGGTAAGGTCAATTCCAAGGCTACTGGCACCATGCAGCACTGTTTGGGGAGGAGGTGAGCAGCCAACAGTGGCAAAAGAACAGGTTAGGAACTACTTAGGAGAGCTGGACATATACAAGTCCATGGGGCTGGATGGGATGCACCCAAGGGTGCTGAGGAAGTTGGCTGAGGTGATTACAGAGCCACTGGCCATCATCTTTGAAAACTCATGGCAATCAGGAGAGGAGGTCCAAGATGATTGGAAAAGGGCAAACATAGTGCCCATATTTAAGAAAGGGAAAAAGGTGGATCCAGGAAACTACAGACCAGTCAGCCTCACCTCAGTCCCTGAAAAAATCATGGAGCAGATCTTCAAGGAATCCATTTCTAAGCACTTGGAGGAGAGGAAGGCATTTAGGAACAGTCAGCATGGATCACCAAGGACAGTCATGCCTGACCAACCTGATTGCCTTCTATGTTGAGATAACTGGCTCTGTGGATGTGGGGAGACTGGTGCATGTGGTGTACCTTGATTTTAGCAAGGCTTTTGACACAGTCTTCCACAACATTCTCACAAGCAAGCTAAGGAAGTATGGGCTGGTTGAACGGACTGTAAGGTGGATAGAAAACCGGCCTGGAAAAATCAGGCTCAGGGTAGCAATCAATGGCTCAATGTCTAGTTGGCAGCCGGTATTGAGTGCTCCAGGGGTAGGTCCTGGGGCCAGTTTTGTTCCATGTCTTCATCAACAACCTGGAAGATGGCATAGAGTGCACCCTCATCAAGTTTGCAGATGACACCAAGTTGTGGGGAATGTTATATATGCTGCAAGGTAGGGCTAGGATTCAGAGTAACCTAGACAAATTGGAGGATTAGGCCACAAGAAATTTCATGAGGTTCAACAAGGACAAATGCAAAGTCCTGCATTTAGGACAGAACAATCCCATGCACCAGTACATGCTGGGGGCTGACTGGATGGACAGCAGCTCTGCAGAAAAGGGGGTTACAGTGAACAATAAGCTGAACATGAGCCAGCAGTGTGCCCTTGTTGCCAAGAAGGCTAATGACATACTGGGCTGCATTGGTAGGTGTGTTGCCAGTAGGTCAAGGAAAGTGATTATTCCCCTCAATTCTACACTGGTGAGGACACAACTGGAGTACTGTGTTCAGTTTTGGGCCCACCACTATAGAAAGGACGTGGACAAATTGGAGAGAGTCCAGTGGAGGGCAACAAAAATGGCAAGGGGACTGGGGCACATGACTTATGAGGACAGGCTGAGGGAACTGGGCTTATTTAGTCTAGAGAAGAGAAGACTGAGGTGGGATTTAATAGCAGCCTTCAACTACCTGAAGGGGAGGGTTCAAAAGAGGATGGAGCTAGACTGTTCTCAGTGGTAGCAGATGACAGAACAAGGAGCAATGGCATCAAGCTGCAGCAAGGGAAGTTTAGATTAGATATTAGGAAGAATTTTCTCACTAGGAGAGTAGTAAAACCCTGGAACAGGTTACCTAAAGAGGTGGTACAATCTCCATCCTTGGAGGTTTTCAAGGCTAGGCTTTGGTTGTGATGATCTAGTTGGGAATGGTCATGCTTTGAGCAGGAAGTTGGAACAGATAACCTCCTGAGGTCCTTTCCAACTACTGCTGACATATAGGGGTTGTATGTGGGTGTATGTGCACCCCCTGAGCTTGGTGGTACACTCCCTGCAAAAAGTGCTGCCGACACTGCCGGTGGCGCCTCTGGGCAGTCGCCACTTGCTGCAACACCCCCCACACCCGCCAGCGGCATCTGCGGGCAGTTCCTGATCACCGCTGGCCACTCTTGATGTTGTCAGCAGCACCTGTGGGTGGCCACCGACTGCTGGTTGGTGGTTGCCACCCCCCAACCTGATGCTGATACCACCGTGACCACCTGCAGGAGCTCCCTACTTGCTGCCGCCATGCCCATGCTGCTGACACCGCTGCCACTGCCTGCAGGAGGTAGCTGTGTTCCCCCCGCCTCTGGTGGCACGTGGCATTCATGCTTCCAACCCTAATTTTCTATGATTCTACCTATTAGAAATTTGTGGGTTTATCTTCTAAGTCATGTGTAGGTCATTGCACGGGATCCCACAACGCACTTAAAAA
Source organism: Alligator sinensis (assembly GCF_000455745.1). Lineage (NCBI taxonomy): Eukaryota > Metazoa > Chordata > Crocodylia > Alligatoridae > Alligator > Alligator sinensis. The sequence continues at coordinate 1,996,403 of NW_005842085.1, read as the reverse complement.
GATCGTACAGCACCCTGGTTGAGAATCACTTCTATGGGGTTCAAGTGATCAGTGATAAGTTATAAACCCCAATTACTCACAGGGTTACATGCAGTCATGTAGTCTGATCAGTATCAATGACCCCTCTTTCACTATTCCATATTTGTTTCTTTACAAGCAATAATAAGGTGATTTTAGAAATATACAATAGAAAAGAATGGAGAAATATCTAGGTACCTGTGAGACCTCATAGGCCTCCGGTAATTTCCTAGAAAGCAGAAACAAACAACAACAGAAATCCTCCAACACTTTAAAGTGCTACCAGTGAGTAAACTGCAGAACCTTGCCCTGCAGTGTCAGACAGGTGGCCTGGACAATTTATAGGGCAAGATGTTTTCAGTGTGTATGGTAAGTGCCCAGCTGGGTAGGCAGCCTAAAAAACTCAGTTACAGAATCAACATCATCCTTCTGTGTATGTTAACCAGAAGGGTTAGAATCAAAATATGTAGACTGAAAATCTCCCATGAGCCTCCAAAAGTCTCCAAATTCAGGAAGGTTTTAAAAGATTCCATACTGAAGAATTATTGAATATTTTCTATTTGTTTTGCATGAACATAAAAAGAGGCCATAAAAAGAGGCCATAAGTACTACTTTTCATGAAGACTTCAAATAAAGTGCTAAAAACTGTACCTAATGTTTATGGTAGGTAACTCTGTAAAATGACCCTTTTTCCCAACCTTATAGACTTTTTGCTTCTTTTTAAATACATTTGATGTATGTTGTTGCCTCAGGTTTTAGATTCAACACATTGTGCCAATTACTGAAAGCCCTTGACCCATTTGGAAAACTTGCATATGGCATGATAATGCCATATGAGAAGACATCTACCTGATCAGCAATTAAAAGAAGCTCTATTGAGCTGAGAGCAGGAGCACTGCTACCATAAGGACAACTGAGCGACTCTCAAATAACAATAATTAAAAGTAATAATGTGTACCTCCTCTTTGGAGCCACCCTTCAGTTAGTTAAAGGCTGCTATCAAACCCCCTCTTAGCCTTCTCTTGTCCAGACTAAATAAACCCAGTTTCCTCAGTCTTTCCTCAGAAGTCATGTGCCCCAGTCCCTGAACTATTTCCATTGTCCTCTGCTGGACTCCAAATAATTACAGAGATAGCTAGTTAGCTCATTTAATCAAAATCCATGAAATTAGTTACAGACCAGGTCTAAGCAATACAGTAAACTTCTTTGCTTTTCTAGAAGTTAAACAACCTGTTAACAGTAGTTTGCATCCACGCTGAATAACATAAGAGTCTAAAAGAGCCATTCATCTTCTTCCCTGAAGTATGCTACTGCAAAGATTTGCCAAAGGCACATACAGGACAGTGCAGCAGGTAGGTTTTTTAAAACTTACGTGAGGGTGGAGAAGGTGATGGGCTGCGAGCCACAGGCTTCTGGGCTCTTGCAACTGGGTGTTCAGATTCTCTGAACCGTCCTTCTTGTTTGCTGAGTGTTGCAGACGTTCCCATAGGCTTTTCCCTGCCAACTAAAACAACATTTAAAGTATGTCACCATTGCAAAAAATAATTTACTTTTCCAACTTAAAAGCTTGTGTATGTTCAATGACAAATACTAATAATAGGTCTTACAATTGTCCAACTTACAATATATACCAGAATCTTTTCTCTGTGCATCAAATAGCTGCAAGAAATGGGCTTTTGTTGCTAGCCGCAGGCCACAAAAAAATTAAAAGATGGCATGCCAATAAAAATCCATTTACTGTTTTGAAAAAAATCTAAGTAACAATTTAACATTGATGTCTGAATCAAATGACTCGTTCAAATGTAGTTTTCTTGAAGATAAGCTCCTCTATCTCCCCCTCCTGATGTTTTCTTTCTTAAAAAGGAGACTGTCTGGGATGCCTTTCAAATGAAACTGTCAGTAGCCATTACTGAACCATGAAATAGCAAAAAGACAAATCTTAGATGCTTTCATAGACCACATTAGCTCCTTTTTCCTTTTTTTTTTTTTTTTTATTTATTAAC
>NW_005842085.1:1993104-1994372 GCF_000455745.1 Alligator sinensis | reverse complement strand
GGGGGGGGGGGGGGGGGGGCAGGGAAGGGAGGGAGGATTTCATTTGGGCCCAAAATGGACTAATACTTACTTTTATTATAGTGGTATCTGTGTGTAGTGCTTTAGTTAAGGATTGTTATTGAAACCTTGTTTTTTCCTGTGGTTAAAAAAATTCTCTCTCTTCTGCTCATAAGTACCGAATTTAATACGTATTGAATCTAATATTCAGTCTCTTACAATATATGTATTGAGTTCCAAGTAATGTCAATACAGTGATGACTTATAATAATGCTTATGTGTATTGCTACCTATGTATAAATAAATTATAATGAAATGATTGATAAGTGTATACTAAATAATCTCCTGTCTCTGATGAATGAGACTTTCTACATGGCTAAAATATGAGAGTTCACAAGTTATAGCTAAAGCCTGATGACCAATTCATCATTTTCATGGTATTTTCTTTTTAATCTGGAACATCTACTGACCAGTGTCCACAAGATTATAATTCTATTGGGTTCTGCTGTGTAAAAATTGACCATGTGACCAATAGCTGTACACCAAATGGAAAAAAAAGGGAGTTGAATGGTATAAATTGCTATCAGATTACTTATACTGGTATTTGTATTTCTGTTTTCCTTGCCAGTGAAACACATATGGTATTTACAGTTGGGAAGAATTTACAGTTGGGAGAAAATGTGTAAAATATTGCGTGGCATGCCTGAAATGCAAACTGAGGGTTCCAATCCTGCTACAGGGCCTGGTGCTATGATACACAAACTGCATATGATGAAATCACAATAGTGAATTACCATATCAGAGCTGAGAACTGGTCCTTTAGGAAAAGCATTCAGGCTAAGTACAAACATTCAAAGAGCCTGAGGCAGAAGTGATCTAAGTTTCACTCTTTAAGCACCTTAGGTTAGACCAGGAGTGAACAGAACAGATATTTGTCCTTTGGTGGAGGGGCACACAGGCAGCCTGTACTGGCTGAGGTCAGTAGGTCAGGGGCAGTCCCGCATGCTTCCCAGCAGGCTGCCAGACAATGCTGAGCCTTGTCAAGCAGCCAGCCACCCCTGACCAGTAGCCCTTCCACCCCTGCCAGTGGCTGTCTGTCAGCAGTGGAGGAAGCAGGGTGGGGAAACAGAGGCCCCCATCCTGGCCCCAACCCTCCCAGAACTGAGCTAATACGGCTGGGGGGGCCTGAAAAATGGGGGGCTTCCCACCTGCTGCCTGACTTGGCTAGCTAACACGGCTCCTCAACCCCCCCTGCATCAGCATCCAACTAT
>NW_005842085.1:1970737-1993040 GCF_000455745.1 Alligator sinensis | reverse complement strand
CCCCCCCCGCCCCCCCCCCCCCCCCCCCCCATCTCTGACAGCCAGCTGCTCAGGGAGGGGACAAGGCAAGGGAGAGGAGCCATACTGGACATCCAGGCTGGGCAGCAGGGGAGGGAGCCTGGCTGGCTCAGGCCAGGGCCAAGTCTGGCTGGGCCTGGTCCCCCACCACCCAGCCGCAGCTGACACCTTGCCCCTGTGCCCCACTTCCTGCCTGCAGCTGGCTCTGCAATTTTCTGTTCAGCCAGAGAAGTCAAGCTTGGCCAAAGCTACTATGTTGCCCTGTGAGGTGGGAATTAATGGGTACCCATAAAGCAGCCTGGGATGCCAAGGGACCACTACTTGAGTCAGGAAGGGATCTGTTATAGAAGTTCAATACACTGGTCTAAATAGCTTAAGTCTGATACTACTACATCCATCCAAGTCTATCTCAGACTGGGTTCTTCCATTTTTAAATTGGTCTATGTGCACCAAATTTCTGTATGGAAATATGTTTAGATGGGTTTTGGATCACTTATAACGGTTAATGTGTAATGTCTATACCTGGCCTAAAACTGGGGTTTGCAAAGAAACTTCAAGGAATTACAGATACAGCAGGTGTTTTCAATTGCTTATTCTGAGTTTAGTAGCTCTCGTCTTCTACCCCACTGAAAAATATCAGAAAACAATCATCAGGAGAACTGCCAAACCTAGTTATGGTGGTTCTTGTGTGACAGAACTAGAATAGGAGAAGATACAGGAAGGTTTTTCCCCACCAGTACAGCTGCTCAGGAACGAAAAGCCAGGCAGTAATTGATTGACCAAACGAGGACATGTTTAGACTGAGCAGAGCTTCAGTATCAGCTATGAGGAAGTACTAGGTAGGCTGCCCTGAGGGGTAAAGTCCAGGAGGGTTTTTCCCCTCCCCATTTTTAAAGAGATAATGCCAAATCCTGTTTCATTTTTACATGCCTAGAGGGGCACTAAAATACCACAATGAGTTTGATTTTCAGTACTTATATAGAGTTTAGATCTACTTCAACTTACATAACTACGCTTGCCCATACCAATCCCACTCCAAGGATTCCCAGTACAGAAGAATCCTTAATAAGCGCAGAACCAGCACAGCAGAACCATAAGTCTTTTTTGGCTGTTCCTAGCAGTTTGTGGCTAAGGAAGGATATGGCAAGGGTACGTTCTGGTTATGCTTAGCTTTAGGTCAGTCTCTTGGGGACTCTTGCCTGCTGGCACATTACAGAGCAGCCCTCAGACTGCTCTTCAAGTGCCCAGATTTTCCTCAGAGAATCAGGAAGTAACAATTAACTCCTTAGCATCTCCCTCTCTGTTCTGCACTCAAATGCTGTTTGTTTATTCAGGCAAAAAGTCAACAGTTTCTTTCTCATTCCTTGATTGGTAAAATGAGAGATGAAACTAACCAGGGGATCTGGAAGGAATTGTTGGTTAGTAGGATCTGCTGCATAGACATTAGGGCTGGAAGGGACCTTGGAAGATCATTGACTCCAGCCCCCTGCCACAGGGGCAGGAAGTCAGCTGGGGTCATAGAATCCCAGCAAGAAAAACATCCAGGTTTCTCTTGAAGGCATTCAAAGTAGGTGCTTGACCCACCTCCAACGGCAGTCTATTCCAGACCTTGGGGGCTCGGACAGTAAAGAAGTTCTTCCTTACGTCCAGCCTGAAACAGTCTTGCAGGAGTTTAACTGTTCGACTTGGTCATTCCTTGGGGTGCTCTGGTGAACAAACATTCCCCCAGATCCTGGTGAGCACCCCTTATAAACTTATAGGCAGCCACCAGATCACCCCTGAGCCTGCGCTTTTCCAGGCTGAAAGTTCCATGGCTCTCAGCCTCTCGTCATAAGGTCTGTTTTCCTGACCTCTGATCATGTGTGTGGCTCTCCTTTGGACTCTCTCAAGCTTCTCCACTTCCTTTTTGAATTGTGGAGCCCAAAACTGGACGCAGTACTCTAGCTGCGGCCTCACCAAGGCCGAGTACAATGAGAAAATGACATCCTGGGATTTGCTTGAGAAGCATCTGTGGATGCAAACCAGCATTTTGCTTGCTTTACTGGCTGCAGCATCACATTGAAGGCTCACGTTCATCTTGTGGTCAATCCTCACCCCCAAGTCACTCTCGTCCGTAGTGCTTGTCAGCGTAGCACTGCCGAGCCTATAGACATGCTGCAGGTTTTTCCTCCCAAGGTGGAGAACCTTGCATTTTTCGGTGTTAAACACCATCAGGTTCTCGTCCGCCCATTTACTGAGCCTGTCAAGGTCAGCCTGGATTACCCCCCTGCCCTCAGGTGTGGATGCTTTACCCCCAAGTTTGGTATCATCGGCGAACTTGGCCAGTCTGCTTCTGACTCCAATGTCCACATCATTAATGAAGAGATTGAACAAAATAGGTCCAAGGACAGAGCCTTGAGGGATCTCACTAGTCACAGGGCACCATGCCGATTGACTTCCGTCAACCACCACCCTCTGGGTCCGACCACGGAGCCAATTCCCCAGCCAGCGGATCGTGGTGGACCCGAGGCCACAGTTGGCCAGTTTTGCCGAAAGGTGATCATGGGATACCAGATTGAAGGCTTTTTTTAATGTCACAGTATATGACATCAATCTCTTCTCCCTTGTCCAGGTGATAGGTCACCTGGTCATAAAAGGAAATGAGATTGGTTAAGCACAACCTACCCGCAACAAACCCATGCTGGCTGTCTCTCAGGGTGTTGCCATCGGCCAGTGCATTGAGGATGGCCTCCTTGATGATTTTTTCTAAGACCTTTCCCAGGATTGAGGTCAGGCTGATGGGCCTGTAGTTTGCTGGACCCACTTTCTTCCCTTTCCTGAAGATAGGCACCACATTGGCCTTCTTCCAATCATTGGGCACTTCACCAGAGCGACAGGAGCTCTCGAGATCTGAGCCAGGGCTGAGCTATGATGTTAGTCAGCTCCTTGAGTAGTCTGGGGTATAAATTGTCAGGGCCGGCTGACTTGAAGGTGTCCAGCCTCTCAAGCTGTTCCTTCGTAAGGTCAGCATTGATGGAGGGCAAGGAACCACCCTCGCTTAGGTGTCCATGTCCCGTAACGGACAGGGGCGTCCCATGGGACTTGTGAAAGACTGACGCAAAGTACCCATTTAGCAAGTTGGCTTTTTCCTAGGAATCAGTTGTCAGTTCTCCCTTTCAGTTTAGCAGGGGTCCAATGTTGCCCTTGCTTTTCCTCTGGCTCCCCACATATCTAAAAAAGGACTTTTTATTGTCCTTGATACTTGTGGCCAGTTGGAGTTCAATGGCAGCCTTGGCTTTCCTGGTTCGCTCCGTGCAGGTCCAGACCAGTGCAGAGTATTCCTCCTTGGAGGTGGATCCAGTCCTCCATCCTTTGTAGATCTGTCTTTTTTAGACGCAGGAGGACCGCCAGTTCCCTGGAGAGCCAAGGGGCTCATTCACATAAAAGCAGGTTTTCAAAGTCTGGCTTCTATATTTTCACCTAGTTTTCTGGTCATAAACATTTACATGTGTAGCTATAAAAAACTAATATACAAGCAAAACACCAAGTATTTTGAAAGCTGCATACATTTGATGACTTGTGGGTAGAACAAAATATTTTTCTCTCCAGTGTGAATAACTGCTTTGCTCTGACCATTTGGTAGAAGACCAACAAATATTCCTTTGTTTCGCACAGACTCCAGACTGACAGATCCATTTTCTAAGTTCTTCTCAATTTTAAAGTGACAGTACACATCACCTGTGCCCTAAGAAAAAGGAAACAGAGAAACACAAGTTCAACAATTGAATGCAACACAAAGCTGACGAACTTATTTTAAACCCTGAATATTTTCTCATTTCTGTCATTTCATGTCATTTTTTGGTTTTTAGCACATTGCTAAGTTCTCTGACTCTTCAGTCTTACAAAGATCACTTGATGTTTGGCCCTATTTATTCCTTTGTGCTTAGCAATAGCAAAGCAATTATCTGAATTTATAAATATAATCATGCATAAGACTGAATTCTGATTCAGGTACAGACTTAGACAAAGTCTAGGCTTTTCAAAATGGGGGAGTGGAGAGGAGAAAAATCTTCATACTAGATTTTTAAAGACAGTTTTTCTGCTTTTTCTATACTTTTATTGCCTGCATCTAACACTTTTTATCTTTATTTCACAGGAATTTCAAGACCAGCACTGAAGCCTCTACTCAATCTAAGCTCCCATTCACTTAAAAGTCAATGTACAAATATGAACTTTAAAATGAGGACTTCTAACATCAACAAGTTAGAAAGCCTCATTTTAAAGATCATTTGTTTGCTACTGCTTCTGTTCTACCCTCCTTGCTGCCAATAGAGCTGTTGAAGGGAAGGTACAGGCTGTGGGAAGTAAGAGGGGAGAGGATGAGAGGTCCCCCAGCTTCAGTCTAGCACCCCCTCCACCCCCCGCTTAGTGCGTAGAGTTGTGTCCTGCTTACTATACATTGTTAGACCATTATCCTCTTGTCTCTAATCCACAGCCCACTAAAGTCAATGGAAATACTCCCATGGATTTCAATGGAAATTGGGTCAGTCCCTTATTAAAAAAGGTTGAAAACCCCTGGACTAAGTGTACCCCTCCTGACTCAAAGCTTCAGCTCCTGTACCCCCTTATATTCTTTTCTAGTTTTTGGTGGGGGGAGCATAGATTGAGGCCCACACAGTGCAGGAGGGAGTGGGGCTGGGGCAGGCACTGCACAGCCAGGGTGGGACAGGGTGCAGGATGGAGTTGCAAGCAGCTTGTCTGGGGGGGCATGGGGAGGAGGGGGTTGGCTCCCACTGCTGCGCACATCGCAGGAGGGCATGGGGGGCATGTGCCCCCAGATCTGCATGTGAGGTGGGATGGGCTGGGCTGGGCTGCCCCAGTGATGGGAGAGGGAGCGAGGCTGGGGCAGGGGATGCCCAGTTGGGGTGGGACGTGGGAATGAGCAGCATGGTGGGGGTGGCTCCTGCCACTATGTGCATCCCCAAGAGGGAATGGGGGTGTGTGCCCCTGGATCTGCATGGGGCAGGGTGGGGTGGGCTGAGGCCTGTAGCCAAGGTGGCACTGGGCTCTTCCCAGAGGGGGCTGAGCCAGGCTGCACTCAGGGCAAGTGGCAGTGGCCTTAGGAGGGAGGTTGGGGTGGCTATGGCGAATTCTGGAGTGGCTGCAGTCCCCTGCCCCGTACCCCTGCTCCCATAGGCCCCCATGGTAAAGGAGGGAGTGAGGCACGGACAGGTGCTGCACAGCCAGGTGGAGCCCAGAATTGAGCTGTACATACCCTGGGAGGGCATGGTTGAGCATGTGCCCCCGGATCTGCAAGCAGGGTGGGCTGGGACAGTGCCAGGCTCTTCCCAGTGGGGGAGTTGGGCCAGGCTGCGTAAAGGGCAAGCGGCAGTGGTGCTGGCAGGTGGTCTACAGGGGGGCTGCAGGCACTTCAGAATTCGCCATAGTCCCTCCAACCCTCATCCCAGCATCACCACTGCCTGCCCCGAGCACAGTGTAGCCCAGCCCCAGCTTGTCTCTCATTGCCCCATAGACACATACGCCCCCATGCCCTCCTGGGGTGCATGTAGTGGCAGCACTGGGAGGAGGGGCCAAACAGGGGGAGAACTTGCACATGACTGCTGCCAGCTATTGGCTAAGGGCAGCAGCCCAGTGGCCAAGCAGGAGAGCAAGCTGGGGTGCGGGGCAGGGAGGCGCTGCAATGTGCTGTGCGGGATCAGCAGTGCCTCGTGCACCCCCCTCCCCTGGGTAAGAGGCAAAGGTGCCAGGGAAGATGCCACTACCGCACTCCAGGGTGCACTCCATCCCCGCCAGCCCACCCACCCACGCATACCCCCTGTGACCTTCCTAAGTACCCCTGTGCTAGATAATGGATTTGTATAGAAAGGTTTGGATAGGAATGATCCTGCCTCAGGATTAGATGACCTCTGGAGGTCCCTTCCAGCCCTACTTCTCTATGATTGTAACCCAAACACGACATTTTTAAAACATTTTTAATGCACTTGTGTCAAAGGTTTTAACAATACAACATAAGCATATCATTAAAATCAACCATAAATCACACATGCCACAGCACATCTCACTATATTTTCCCAACTCCCCATGGGTATATGAAGGATGTTTTGAAAAGCACAAATCATGAATAATATTTTGTCAAATTTTTGTCCCTTTCCCTAATGTTAGGAAATGTTTAAAAGTCACTTTCTCCTCTCACTGACAATTTACTTAAACATTTGCTGAAGAAAATATAAACAAGAACTGCTTACTTTTCCATTACATTGACCATCCTTGATCCTGAGATACGTTCCTGGGTTTTTCACACACTCAAACATACAAACCCCCGAGCTGATTTTATGCACTTTCCAATAGGATTCTTCAGACTGCTTTCCTACTCCATTGCAACTCCCATCAGATCTAAGGCAGAGAGCCTGGCAGAGACTTGTGGTAAGCAGAATGATAGCACCATTGTGAAACACTCCCTTTAAACCGAGAAACAAAGAAATATATATAAATAGCACTACTTCTCACTTCAATAAAATCCACCATTTCAAAGTAGTGTGTTTAAGGCAATAACTAAAGGACAAGATACTATTTTAAACCACCACAAGTGCTTTAATTTTAAAAAGGTGATCAGTAAAAAACAGGTAAATCACAAGTAATTTAAGTGTTCCTTCAGTCTTGTCATGTTCTGTCTCCCATCCAGCTACTAGCCTCTGTAGAAGTCTTTAGCAGGGCCCTAGGCAAACAAACTCATGGGCCCCTACTTTTTTTCACTGAATAATTATAATATGTAAAATAAGCACAACTGGGCCCTTTCTTCACTTAGGGCCCTAGGCGTGTGCCTAATTTGCCTATGCATTATCCGGACCTGGTCCCTAGAATTAATTTTTAATGCTCAATCAGTCTGTTGATCGTCCTACTTTCTCTTATTCAGCAAGGTAACATATATTCAAAGGAAAGGAGTTGCAGCAGGTTAGGCTATTTGTATATGCTTCAAATTATACACACACAGTTCTTCATCTAGCTGTTTTGGATGTGCTGCCCTGCTTTTGAAAAGTTCTCTTATTATTTCACCGATTCATCTTTCCTTTATATGTCACATCACTGAAGTAAGACCCAGTGACCTTTGCCAACACAAGCCACAGTAGTCTCATATTCTCTTTAGATTTCTCTAAACAAATCATTAAAGAAAAAACTTCTACAGGATTTGTACAGTGACATCTCGCTGTTGAACTGTACCTGCAGTCTGTAGCTCCACCTAGTGGGAGGAGATCACTGCTTCAGTTTTCAAACAGCATCAATTTCACATGAAATACATACTCGGTTCATTACTCTCTTTCCACCCTCCTCCCATCTTACCTTAACATGAACAACAAATTCTTTTGAGAGTCCTGTGTAGCTTGACACTTTGTCAGCTACTTTGCCTTGAAGATTGAATGTGACTGTGTCCCCCGGATTCCTGCCTGATTCCAGAACGGCACAGTGGTTTGGCCAAAGGTGGACCTGTAGCTCACAGAGATTCTCACTATTGTCCTAACACACATAAAAGCAGGAAAATCAATCATATGAACTATCTGACATGATGTAATCTGAAAAACAGACCAGTGACATGACTTGTGTTTATGCATCACTAATTTCCATGAGCAAATAATTTATCAATATACTGGTGTTAACAATGGAAATCAACCTAAATGGAAATGTACTAATGCTGTTTTCAAATATGCTTTTGGAAACTGCAATAATTCTGAAAAATGTGTACTGAAACGGTGCACTATATGAAAATCCAGACAATAGAAGCAGCTTATCTTGAATATAACAGCTATTACAAGTGGGTATTTTACCCCCCTGAGTAGCCTGGAATCAGTTGCTGCGGCCGAGAAAGTGCGCTGACTCAGATACCTCCCTGCTGCCCTCTACCAGCTGTACCACTGTGGTCCCCCAATGTTCCCACTGAATAATGTTCCCCCTGCCTGAATGCCTAGAGAAAGTAGCAATGGGATCCACAAGGATGAATCAGATTCCCTATACATATTTGCTCAGTCAGACTGTGAAATGATGTTGGGATCATTTCAAATGAAAGACATTGTATACAAAAATATATGTCCCCTTGTCATTTTTCTTTTATCTAGAGCATTATTAAGTTTCTTTCATTTACTGAAAATTGGGGTTGAAGTAAATGGAAAATGCCAGTGCATGGCTAATAATGTCTTTAAAACACTTGGATTACACCAGTTTTCACAAGAAAACAAAATTTTAGAAGTCATTTCTGTGTTTGCTTTCAAAATAGGCCCCCCCCTTTTTTTTTTTAGGTAAAAGCTTTTCATTCAAAAACAAAATTTCAACCAGCTCTAATTGTAGACTTCAGGAATAAACGAAGCCATCAAATAGATTTTAGAAGTGGCTATGAACTAGAGCCAAATAACCATTAGAGCTCTAATTAAATATAAATTTTATAACAACCTTTTTCATTTCAGTGACACTTTGCATATACACATTATGTTTCTTTTCAAGATTTCAAACAGCTTTACACATTAATTAAAGTTCACAGATTTCCATGAAGGGGGCAATACAGAGTTTGTAAATTGTGGCTTGCCTATGGTAAAAAGGTGATTTAGGCAGAACTAGAAAAAGAAATCTGGTACGCAGGTGCACAACCGGTCCCCTAAATGTAAAGATATTTATTGCATTGAAGTCAGTAAAAAGAGAGAAATGTTCCACCTATCGGAGTCATTTCAAGGAACAGGAATACTAGAAAGTATTGGAAGATGGTTGGACAGTTTGCTCTGAATGTTGAAGCTATTCCCGGATAAAGCCCCAGTACTATACGGTGTCACTGTTTCCATTGTAGCTAATGTGCATTATATATAAAAAGGAGCAGGGTTTGCTCTACCATTTAAGTCACTATTTAAATTAGGGAAAATGAAACACTGCTTTTTCCATCCTCTATAAAACAGTTCCATCAAGAAGAACCAGCTTCCATAACTCTATTTGCATTGTGATATGTTACAAGAGCTGAGAAAGAGAAGCAATTCTGAGTATAAAGAGAGGGGACAAAAGAGGAAAGGATCAAATAAGGCTGGGAACAATCCAACAAGCTCTTAAAAGGCAGGTGATTTACAGAAAACAATAGGAAAATAAATGGAAGTTTACAACTAGCCATTAGCACCAACAGTCATCCAAAGAAAGGATATGTTAGGCCATGCCAGATATGTCGTTAGCATTTGAAAGGTTGGTACAAAGAGCAAAAGCACAGATCTCAGTTCTAGTTTTCATAAACCAAATCCTTCTCAAGAAGTGATGAACTGTAAGCTAAATCCTGAATCTATAAGTTACCTAAACTTTGGCAAATTGAAACTCTAAGTTGAACCTTTGCTGCTTGGCTCCATCTCTAATTGAAAGTACTGTCTACTTATTCTATTTAATAAGATAAAATACTGTGAAGCAATTAAAAGCAAGAGGTAATTTCATACCATTCCAGTGACACAGCCTTTGTCCAGAGCAAGTGCAAGGTGTGGCATTTGATGACTGCAAAATACGTGTGTGTTTCTCCCTTTGATGGTTACATCAAAAAGACCTAAGGAGTTTGGGGGAAAATATAATGAAAATATTCAATCCTATTTCTTTATTTAAAAACTGATTAATGACTTCTCATTTTACAAAGATGTTATATGGCAGGTTAGAGCCTAAATTAAATGTTCATTAATAAAACAAAAGTAACAAATTATGAACTGTAATCACTGGATTTTCCCTCCCTTCATCTGGGAGAGCTTATGAAGGCACAGCTGTCCATTCCTTAGGTTTGTGAAAGAAAACCCTAAGAGCTAACAGCAAGAAACAAACTTCTTTGTGTGAAAAAATATTTATAAAAGAAAAAGGGGAAAAAAAGAAATCAAACCAAAGGCAACAATAAAACATAACTCCACAAGACAAACTATTTGGTACCTTAAAAAAGGGAATGACCACTCAATAGCTTACCATGCCAGATTGTAGCACCTTTACATATGCCACATTCCTCCTCATGCATTAATTTCTTAACTGGAAGTACACAGTGCTGCAGGCAGGCTAACCAACTTTCCCACAGCACCATGCAATGCAACTGCAAATACATGCCTTCCAATTCAGAAAGTGATGTGGGCAGAGCAATGCAGCATGGTAGAGAAGACTGCTGTCTGGCCCAGCCTAGACATTCCTTTAAATGAACTAGGGATTTGTGGTAACTATTGGTATTATGTAGAAAACAGTCTATTCTCAAGGGTTCATAGAAAATAGGTGAGAAAGGGTCCTCAGGATTCACTTAGTTCAAATGATCCTAGTTCAGAACGGGATCATCCATATCTAAACCATCCCAGCCAAGTATCCGTCTGTCCTAAACATAGAGACTTTCAAAAAGTCCAAGGTGAAAATGCTCTAAGTTACACACTTTTCTATAAGTGGTGTAGTTTAGATCGGTAGCAAACAGAACATACGTTTGCCCTTTGGGGGGGGGGACGTGCAGGGGAGCGAAGGCGAAACTCTTAGACAGGGTTCTGCCATTTTTAAACCAGCCTCTGCACACTAAATTTCTGTTCTGTTGTGGGTATAGACTGGTTTCCGATCACTTATATCAGTAAAGTGTAATGTCTGTACCTGACCACAAACTCCCTATGACAGAGATTCTACCCATCTCTCTAGATAGCCTAACCACCCTCAGAGTTAGTTATATATTCAGAGGAACTTTGAATATATAACTAACTCTGTGTCACTTGAAGCCCATTACTTCTTGTCCTGTTCCCAAATGAACATAGAGAACAATCCATCATCATCCTTTTTCTACTTCAAGATTGTTAGAAAAATCCTCTGTTTTTTCCCCTCCAGATCAAACAATCCCAATTACTCTGTACTGTGCTTCTTACGGGAAAGGGTACAAAGGTGTTTAGCACATGGAAGCTCTGTTTCTTAATGGGCACATCTAAGCAATACTGCAGGATAAGTAAATCCATAAATCATGCTCTGCTTTCTCTAAATGCATCCAGCTCCCATTGCTATCAATGAATCTAAGAAGTCAAATTCATCTCTGGTGTAATTCCACTGTGTTATTGCTCTCCCATAAGCCTATTCTGACACACTAATGGGCTTGCTTGAAATGCAGGATAATAGTCAGTATGAGTAAGGATGGCACAAACTCGCCCATAGATTTCTGTCCATTAGCCAATTCTTTTTTTCATTCATAATGAAAATGATCTGTTTCAGCCTGTTGTTTACTCGTTGAAAATTATATGCATTTATTCAGTGAGGCAAGGCTGGATATCTAATTAAATGATTGTTCTAACTAGATCAATTAATGTTGCATGCTGGAAGTGTTCTTAAGTGCCAGAATCAAACCATTCAGGCTCTTCTCTACTTGTTTCTTATTAGGGCAAAAAAGTCCTGAAAATTAAAAATCCATTAGCCAACTCCTCAGCCAGTGTAAATGGCAGTCACCCCATTGAAAGCAGTGGATCTACATAGATCTACACTAGACTGAGGGAACTGGGCTTATTTAGTCTGGGGGTCTGGGACAGACATTGCATAAACTGGTTTGAGCCAAATCAGTTAAGTCTGATACTACATTCAACCAGGGTTTTCTCAAACTGAAACACTGCTTATGCACGCGGAACATCTGTTCTGTTACAGGTTTAAATCATTTTCTGATCACTTAAACTGGTTTATGTGTAATGTCTATCCCCAGCCATTCAGAAATTTACCAATCTTCCCCTTAAAACTAAACATGCCCTCATTCTTCCTATTAGCGGACTAGAATCAGAATCTCACATTTGTTTATTCCTGGGCCATTTACACATATTTGTTCTTGAGATCATATTGATCTTTAGCTTACCCTGGTTTGCCCACAGTCCCCTCTTAAGCATCTAAATGAGGCATGAGCTGTGACTATCAGAAAGCTGTGGTACTAGGAACTGTGATGCCAGAAAGCTTGCTTGTGTTTATACCAACCATAAAGTTGGTCCACTAAAGGATATCACCTCAAGATTTCTTGCCTTTCAAACAGCTCCTGGATCATCATGGCAACAACATCACCTCAACACTACGAAAACATCTACATAGTCATATAAATGAATATTTATGGTAGTTTTATGTACAGGTGCAACAAATGTATAATTGCACACAAGCTGGTAATATTGTTCTTTGAATCAGACAGAATCAGTGTGACCTGTGTTACACTTTTACTTCCAATGTGTGAAATTAAACTAGAGAAACTGATTAAAAACAAATGTATTCACATGTTTAAACTGTACTGTTTGAAATCTATTCATGTATAGAACAAAAAGTTTGCATAGATGCAAGATGGGTAGCAGCCTGAAGTGCAAATTTGGATTTTGTGTGCAAAGTGATTATGAACTCTGTGTTATCCTGTGAAATTGAATCAGATATAATCCATCAGCCAAAAATACAGCAATAAAAATTGAACAGATTTGTGCGCTGACTCAGTACAGTCTTGAAGTCTGTATTGGGTTCACACAAGGAGAAAGTTTATTTTGGGTTTTTTGCCTTGGTAGTTCTCAGTTTGTGATCCTAGAATGAAGCTCCTTGTGGGATTTCCAAGACACATTCATGCTGGGTAAATGCTTTTAGGCATTTGGAATTCTCTGAAATGGTAAAACAATACTTAGAGAGTTAAGTAATTCAATGTTCTGAGTCACTGAATAATTGAACAAGAAGACCAAGCATGATAATTGACAGGGGATCTTTCCAAAAATAAAAGTAAAACCCATTTGCTATGCCTATGTGATATTACTGATCCACCTGTACAAGGTCCTGGACAGAAAAGATTTGAGGAATTTGGGTTTTTTTCCACTGCAATTTTTCAGAAAAGTGCCCAAGGGAATTGCTGAGAAATTTCTCATTGCCCTAAACCACCCTCTCCAACATGTCCTATAAGTTACCATTCTGTCAGACCATGTGTCAGCAACTGGGAAAGCTGAGTTGCACCCTCATCCTGTAGATGGCAAAAGGCTCTGCACCTCATTTTGTCAAACCCATATGATACAAGCGGGCACCTCTTCCTTGGTAGATGGGCTTTGGAGTTTGAGAATATTTAGTTGATAGAAGCTCAGTTAGACCAGATGGAAACGATACTAGTAGAGATTAAATGGTGTTTGGGGCACATACTTTCCTAATTACCAATTCCACTTTTGAAAGGGGGTTTTCCACTCCTATAATGACTGACCACATTCTGAATGGTTAAAATTGTATGTGAGAATTGATCCTGCTTTAAAAGAAAACCAAACAGAAGTTGCTTCCTAGGATCTTCCTTTACAAAAAAAAAAAATATTGGAAGTTTTGAACCCATTTAAATATACTAATGTCTTAAAAAAATATTTGTGGTTCCGTTTACCCATTCCCATTAGAATCTATTTTAAATCTTACAGATAAAAAGTACAGTGAGCTGATGAAGCTCGCTTGCCTTGTGCCATTCACCCACACACCACAATCTGACAAGTATTTTACCATATTTGTCCTTCTTGTCACCAAGTGCATCGACTGTGCCATCTGGACTGAGGCGTATGAAGCCATGGGTAAGCCTGCTGTAGAACTGAAGCGTGTTGCCTTTCTGAAACTTCCACCTTTCAGCAGCCCACTATTTTCATTTTAAAAAGGGATACAAAGGGGAAAGAAGGAATAAAAGAAAAGAGACTGCATGAGAAGATAAAAAAAGAGGCATCTACATATACATAAGAATTATTGATCTGATTTTCTCTATAGAACAGCCTGAATATTGTTTAATCAGTTTTTAAAAAACAAAATTTAAAAAGTCTTTACGGTTTCCTCTCTCCTGAGTTCCAGTTCTTGCCCTGGAGAGATAAAGAGAATACGATTAGTTTATACAGTATCCTGACTGGTTTTGGCACAGTTGCAATGATGTCAGATTATCTTCTCTTGCTTCATGCTTACTTGCTGAGAAGGTGCTAGTGTCTGCCCCATTCAGTTCTCTTACAATTTTACCATCATCCTCCCCATGATCTAGCCATCTAGGAAAACAGAACACATAGCAATTTAGTCTTGATACCCAAATCCACCAATATTTTAGTCACATTGTTTATATGTAGCAGTTTAATGAGTTTTGCACTAATGTCCTGAATCTGCAAACCACTTAAGTATATGTGTAGCTTTAGGCATGAGAGAGCATCATGGCAATAGGACTGCATGACGTTAAGTGAAATGCATACTTAAGAGCTTTCCTGGATTGAGGCCTGAGAACCAAAGCCAGCGCAATGAATGGGGAGGCTTAACTAGGAATGCTAGGTCAGAGATCAGTAATAGTGGACCCAATGGCTACAGTGTCTGCTCAGCTTGCTCCAAGAAAGCCACTTCAAAATCCAAATTGGTTAGATTCTCAAATTCTCCTGTCTTATCACACCCTCCATGGTAGGAACAATGCCTTTAATAACAACATTATAGCATATTCTCCTTGTATTTCTCCTATTGTAGAAATGATGCAAACAAAAAGGGACATCAGGCCCTAACAAGAGCTAGCATGCACATTGTATTTTCCTCTATGAAGTAGATTTGAATTCTTCCTAAATTATTTATGAAACTAGCTTTATATTTCAAGACCTCTTTGTAGCAGTTCATCTACAATATGGATTTAAAATTAGGTCAGGCAAAGATGCGGTGCTGTATCTGTTAGGCGGAAAGCCTTTATTCAAACATAAATCAATTTTAGTGTGTGCATCACTCACTCAAAGCTGTTTTAGGAAGTTATTTATTCACTTGGTAAAAGAAGAAACTAGAATAGAGGTGCCACTGACAAGCTGTAGGTAGATTCATATGTGACCAGACTTTCCTAACTCCTCAAATTTACATAAAAGTTTGTAAATTAATTGACAGTAGATACAATTGTGAAAAAAATGAGCCTTGGAGTAGTAGATTCAGAGCAGAAAAGACTACTAGAAAATCAGAAGAAAAAATGGAATTGAGTCAAATTCTGCTGCTTCTCAGTGACAAGTCGTGACGGGCAGAAGAAGAGGCAGGTGCTCAGTTATACATTAGTGATGTGTGTATCTTAAGAACACATAACCTGATCTTCAGTCCACTGAATGAGATGACAAAGCCTGCCTTGAAATGGTACAAGATCATATGTTGTAATGGTACAAGATCATATGTTATCCTGCCGCCTCAAACAGGGGACTCAGCTCCATTTTCAGTTTCTCAGGCCAGTTTTATACCACACCCTCTGTCCTTTCCAGACACTAGGAGAACGGAGCAATTTTAGCTCAGGACTTCTCTCCTTGCCTCCTGGAGTTCTTAAGTCTCTTTGTGGCTCCACTCTCATTAGCTGATCATTACTTCTAGCTGTCTCCAAGCCTCACAGATGGGCAGAGCCCTAGAGGGCTCAAGCACCTGCATACAGATGCGAGGGCTGTGCGAAACAGCACAGTTGCGTTTCCACTTCTGTTCTGCTGTTTCAGAGGGACAGTGTTTCATTTCATCATTTCATTTAGTTTCAAATCACCGTTCTGTTTCATTTCGTTGAAACTGTTTCACTCTTTCAACAGGTTTCGACATTTCGCCCATAGATTATAATGGGGAATCACGAAAATGCCTATAACTTTGTCATTTCTTGTCGGATTCAGATGGTAGCCCCTTCTGAGGGCATGAAGCCTGACAAGTTTCAAGGAGTTTCTGGGAAACTGCATCTCAAACTGCTAAAAAGCAAAACCCATGTCCACTTGGGGGCAGCGGCAGCCTCCAGTCATCCTGCATGCAGATCTGGGGACCCACACCCCCGGGAGGGCTGTGGGGTTGTGCTGGACTCTTCCTGGGGGTGCGGGCCCCTGGATCTGCGCTTGAGATGACAGGAGGCTGCTGCTGCCACTTGGGACCAGTGCTGGGTGCAGCCCACAGCCGTCACTAAGCGCCAGGAAGACTGGTGCTACCACTGGTCCTAGGCAGCAGTGGCAGCCTCCTGTCATCCTGTGTGCAGATCTGGGGGCACGTATCCCCGGGAAAGCTGTGGGGCTGCACTCCAAGCATCTCTACTGGCCCCACATTGCTGAGCCTTGTGGCAGGAGGCAGGGGAGAGCCACTGGCCAGGGCTGCTTTCTAATGCCTAGAAAGCAACCTGCTCCTCTGAAAAGTTTTGCCTTTGATATTAGGGAGGACTAGACCAACAAGTAATTCCCAAAGATTTCAAGAGGCATTGGATAGAAAAGATAATATGTAGACTTTTAAATAGCATGGTCAGTGGTTCAAATGCAGCACAGTTCTGAAGTGACCAAAAACTGCTACCTAACTGATAGCTGTTTGCTAAATTATGTAAGAGGAATCAGATGGTTTCAATTCACTTCTGAGGGGACAAACCATACATGAGTGGGAGTATCAGAAAAGAAGCTATAAACATAACCTATCTGAAACCACTAACCTGTGACATAGAAAAGCATAATCCAAGTCAGAGACAGGATCTTTGACTATAATCTTGTCCAGAAACCATCCATTTCCTAAGACAAAAACATAAAAAAAAAAAACCCTGAAACAAAATTTATTGTAAATCATTCATACATTTGGAATTATGACAGCTTCAACCACCTCACTGAATTTAAACAGATCTACATCACTGTAAAACCAATTTAAATCAGAAACCAGCTCAATAAGTTACAACATAAGTGAAAGTCAGAACTATGCAGGGATTCATTCTATTTTTTATAGTTGCATCAACAAGCTTACTGCAAATATGTTAGGATTCTACCCATTGTAAAGAAGTGAACCACTTTAAAAACTCCCAATTTATAGTAATATGCAAGAAGCAACAGAAGTCAACAGTGCTGCTTATTCCTTTCATTTGAAGTCTTAATTTTAATGTTTTTTCTCCATTTTTTAAAAAGATTAACTTGTAATTTTATGAATATATTTTTGATCCAAAAATCGATACAGTTGGACCTCTCCTTGTTTGGGATACTGTACAGCTAAAGTATGACCAACAGCTTAAGAATTATCATTGCCAGCAAAAGTATTGCCCATCCCTTGCAAGTTCACAGGGTTCAATATTACAATTTTGCTTGGTGGCTATATATTGTAAGAGGTATTTTACTCTTATGGAATTTTTTTTTTTTTTTTAAATCAAGAAATTGACATAGTAATCATTAACCAGTCTAAGGGTACACACAACTACCTATGCTAATAGAGTGTACTGGTTGGTACAAAACAGAAGAAAGTTGATTGTTTGTCACTATTGGTTTTGGCATACTGCTGGGAATGCAGCTTGTCATTAACAAGGGTCTTTATAGTAGGCCCTTGTTATAGTGTTCTTTAAAAAAAAAAAATCAGAATATAATGGGCATTCATTTCTGAGAATGAAAGTACAAGTGGATCAGCATTGCAGTTGGTATGTTTGGGATAAATTGTTTATTTATATTGTAAGCTGTCTGAGACAGAGACCCTCTCGCAGTGTATTTATACAGACTTAACACAATGGGACCACAACTCTGGCTGGAACTTCTAGGTACTACTGGAGTATTACTATTTAGTTTCTCAGAAGAGGAATTTTCTCAATAAAGGTTCAGACTGCCTTTTAAAAAACCCCCTTGGCAGGTGGCCTTGATTTTCTTAGGCTGCTTTCCCTCCCAACCATCTGATTCCTATGTCTCCATAGGAAAGGAGCAGGCTATAGGAATGGTTGGTTGTTCAGTATGTTCCTCTTCAGCTGACACTTGGTTCAACAGGAACTATTTTTTACTAACCAAGTCCTTTCCCAGAAGCTTAGTAGCAGCAAAGAAAAGATCTAGAACACATGAATGCAGTCCCAAGTCTCTGGCTCTCAGCCTTCTATGTGAAAATCTAGGAGCAAAACTAAAAAAAAAAAAAAAAAAAAAAAAAGAGTTCTGCGGAGAAAGACATCTTGATTGGTTCATCCTTTCACCCCTAAAAGGTTACCAGCCTCCAACTAGAGAGAGCTACAAAGGGTTAGGCTATGTGGGAGATGTGCCTCTTCTTCCCTTCCATGTATAGAGAAGCTGGGATGTCACATGGGCAGGAAGATAGAGAAAAGGGAGCATTAACTGTATTATGGCCAATAGCTAAAATAACAAGAGAGAATATGCTGATACCTGTTTAAGACATTACTCTCTCACCAAGTAGGCATGTCTACATGAGATGTTCACTGCACAGTAGACTGCTTAGCTGAGCAGTAAATGTTTTGGTGTCTATAAATGCACCCCTATTAGGCTGGAATAAACTAATTTACTCTGCAGGAGGATAGTACAGGCAGTCCTCGACTTACAACATTTCAAGTTACAACATTTCGCACTTACAGCGTTTATAAATTGACACCCTGTTTCAACATTATGACATCAGTTTCAACTTTACAACGCTTAATCCGATGCGATGCCACACCAGCGAAAAAGTTCACTGCATCAGTCATCTCCCTGGAGAACATCTGTCTAAACTTTCTTGGATACTTTCTTTAAGAAAGCAGACAAGACTCCAGAAAAACCTGCAGCCAAGGCTCCTGAGAAAACTCCAGCCAAGAACCCTTCAAAATGTCCAACTAAGAGCCTTTCAAAAAGTCCAGCAAAGTCACCTTAAAAAAGTCCTTCCAAATCAATATGATTGCTATTTACAATATAAATATATTAATATAGCTATATTACTCATCTATAATTGATCAAGTACAAAATTCTGGGGTATTTTTGGTGAAAATAGGGTATCAGGCCTTGGTTCAGGAACCAATCCCCCACTTATAATATTGTTTCTTATGAAAAAATTGGTTCCAAGTGGCAACATTTCAATTTAAGACAAGGTGTTTAGGAACCAATTTTATTGCAAGTCTGAGGACTGCCTGTACTTATAAATACAAGTACTATCCTACTGCAGAGTAAAAAACTCCATGGCATCGTATGTGTAGACACTGCCTGGCTGGCTGGGTTACAATGGTGCTTCAGTGTAGGGTCTGTCTGTTGACTAGCCCTACACTAAAGCTCCCTCATGACCTATCTGGCCCCACTGCAGTACACTGAGCCAGAGGTAGCAGCCCCAGGCTGGCAGGCTGACCCCCATGGCCCCCTGCAAGCTGGGGCTGCTCCACATGGGCTCTACATGATATACCTAAATAAACTCTGGAGATTATTACTCCAAAGTTAATTGCTCCTGGGCACACATGCAAATGGCACTCCCAGGAGTAATCAACTCAGGAGCAATTAGCTTTGCAGTATATTCAGGTGCCATAATTGCGCATGGAGACACACCCAGTTTATACTGATCTGCTACAGTGCACAATGTCTAAGGTCAGATCAATCTAAATTTCACAAGTGTAAGCAATTTGGAGCATATGCCATCTTTCCATTAAGTGTATATACAGTATCCAGCATAATACAGCTCAGCAAATCCCTGATTGCAGCTTCTAGGCACTACCTCAGTACAATTAATAATGAAGATAAATTGAGTACACTGTGCTAGACTCTCTCACCCAGAATACAGACAGTACAATGAAATATTCAAAACTCAATAGTGCGGGAAAGAAAAACAAAATGTTATTCTGGAATGACAAAACTGTAATATTCAGTATTTTTTCATTTACATTTTTAATTTTATACAATTATGTGGAATGAAATGGTGGTTAAGACAGATTGCTTGAAATATGTGATGGTAACAAAACATGATTATGCCAATTTAATAGCTGATATTCCTGCAAGTCTTTGTTTCCCAACTGTAAAATACCATTGTCCTATTATTTTATACCAATACAGGTTTCCCTCGATTTATGCTGTACACGTGTTCCTGCAGAACGGCGCATAAATCAAATTCACATAAAGTGAGCCCACTTTACAATGTAACAAATAGGGATAGGTTCCCATGGCGGTGAGGGAGGGAGGGAGGGACTAGTGAAGGGGGAGGGGGAGGGGTGCCACTCCTGGGGCTGATCAAGGCAGCAAACCAGAGGGAACAGAGCAACACTTACCCCAGCCCTGGCTGCAGCAGCCCCAGGAGCGGCCACTGCCAGCTGTCTGCAACCACTGGGCTGCACCATGCTCTGCCTGTGCCCACTCACCTCTGCTCTTGGGCTGTGCTGTGCCCTGGTGCAGGCAGCTGGTGTCGGCTGCTCCTGGGGCTGCTGCAGCCAGGGCTGGGGTGAGTGGGGCCACTGCCCTTTCCCCTCCCCCCACAGACTTACCTGCTTGAGTGGGGGGGCATCTATGGTGATCGTATAAGAGCGATTTTACCTCTCATATAACAAATTATGGATCTAAATATGCTCATTGTATAGAAGCAAATTAGCATATAAAGAACCCACATACATCGAGGGAAATCTGTATGTTACAAATGCTTCCTCTATTTCAAGAAAAACTGAAGAAATGTGTGTTCAATATTTGAAAAGTACACATAGAAATTCCTGACCTGATCCAAGTCCATTGTGTCCTATAACAATCTTGTACAACTTTCCAAGGTGTACAGCCTCCAGTGGAAAGATGTCAGTCTGCAATCAACCCACAAAAGTGCAATTAGATCTACTAAATAAGAATCACCATCCTTAGGACCCATAACATCTACAATGTAAGACCTGTCTGATTCTCTACCATGAAGCATGAGTTTCCTCGTATGCTATGAAATAACATACAGTAATGTCAAAAGAGATGACCAAAAGTGTTTCCCTAGAACAATGTGATTAAAGAACTAATCTGGATTGCTTTGCTTACAGGAGTGATCCGTTTCAAAACAATGGGCAAATGAGTAAAGTGAGTAGAAACTGACCTTAATTTAATTAATAATGTGACCACAGATTGCAATATGTTTCAGTATTAGAACCACAGTTAATAACGTATTTTATATATTATTTTTGTTTTCTTAACTGTTTTAACTAACACCCTGAAGTTTTCATATCTAATAACTATATTTTAAAAACTTCTCCCCAAAAATGTCAATAATTATGCAGGGGAACTTGGCTGGATATTAATGACCCTTTTTAGTAAAGTTAGCACCTTAGCCATGGATAGTCTCACATGGAAGAGAATTAGATAGGACAGATGAACAGATCAGGAAGATCTGTCACTCACTTGTCCTTTTAAAAACTTTGTAGGTTTCTTTGACCTTCGTAGCTGTCTTGATCCTGTATCACCGTTTTCCCCATAGATGGAAATATACACATCAGCTTCTGTTCCAGCATTCCAAAGCTCTCCTGTTATCACGTGCACCTCATAGACAGTCACTAGCAAAAAATAAAATAAAATAAAATAAAATAAATGACAGACTTATAACTATATTAATCTCTGAGATGTTAAACCACATCTTGTTGTAATGCAGACTGACAATACAGTCTAAATTCATCTGCATCAAGGATCAGCCATCACATACTTTTCAGTTCCCAAATATTCCATTCAGTATTAAAAAAAGATGATACACAAACTCGTTTTGATTGTGTGTGCATGTTGTTTACCCCAGGTTGTCACAGTGGGGAATGCAAATAGGAGATCTGCTCTGAATGCACGGCAGTGTGTCTTTGTCCTGGAGCATCACTTATAGTCATTATAGAAAGGAGAAACAGACAATGCAAATCCAAGATCAGGGTCAATATAAGCTGTTGCACCAAAAACATACTAGATAGAAGCTGTCATCAACCCTTTGATGGCTTCTTCAATCATTTTGTAAACTATGGAGCTAAGGATTAAAAAATAAAAATGTTAAATCTTTTGGTATTCACACAAAATGCACAAAAAAGATAAAACAAAAGTTGTGTTCAGGACGCAAACTTGAAGTAAGGCTGGGAATATAAAGCTGTAATTCATCTGTTAAAAAAAAGATAAAAGATGTGGCTTTTTTCTTTCTCAGTCACAATTGCACAAATGTGAGGCGCACAGATAATTTAGAATTAGATTAATTTAAAAGAAACCTGAAATGAAAGCACAGAGTTGTATTGTTCAGGAATCCAATCTATATAGGAAAACAATACATTCCATGGTTAGAATTAACACCCTTAAATTTAAACCCTTATGATCTGATTTGTTTTTGCTTGTGCTTCCATTTAAACTGGATCAGCTCCTAGTTGCTTGATCCATACCTTTTTTCCCTAATTAAATATGGATTTGGTCGGGCAGTGACAGGGAACGGAGAAGAGGTGGCAAAGAGACTGACTGGCATTAGCTCAGTGATTGGGACATCTACCTGAGATGCAAGAGACCCAAGTTCAAGTGCCTGTTCCAAATAAAGCAGAGAAGAAATTTCTCCCACATCCTCAGACCACCAGGCTATTAACTAAACTGGGTCTCCCTACTCTATCCCTTAAAGTTTTTTAACAAATGATGATATACTTTGATAACTCTCTCTAGCCATAGGCTTGCAC
>NW_005842085.1:1963198-1970706 GCF_000455745.1 Alligator sinensis | reverse complement strand
CTGCTGAAAGTGCAAAGTACACAGATTCAAATAAATAAATAAATAGTCTAGACTTTTTTAATACATATATTGATGTTTCTTAGAAGCTGGTGGGTCTGGTATTTCTAAATCCCTAGTGGCCAGACTTGCAAATACATCTACATTTGTGAAACCTTCTTTTATCCTATACAAAACCCATCCCATGGAAGCAGCATCCAGATTAGGAAATCAGATTAAAAAGACATACTTTATTCTAATAACACAGGCAAGAAATACATTTCAGGAACACAATTAAGATTGATAACTTGAGCGCTAAAAAGTTTTTAAAAAATCCCTGAATAAGCTAACCTGGGCATCTTATGTTTGCCACCTATGCATGAGAAGAATCTTTAATTACATCAGGGGTAGCAAGCCTGTGACGTGCCACAGTTGGCACGAACAGCCTTTCTGTATGGCACACAGCAGATCATGAAAGCGGTAGTGCATGCAATAGCAGATGGGGCAGAAGGCAGAAAGCAGAGCAGATGAGGGGCAAGGAGCACAAGGCAAGGAAGCAGCTTGTGCTTCCAAGCACAAGGCAAGGAAGCAGCACAGTTGATTGGGCAGGGGAAGGGGATTGGAAAGGCTCTTGTAAAGGGTGCAGGACTAATTTGTGGCACACTTACCAAAAAAGATGTCCCCCACTAAATTATGTAATCATTTTCTACTTTTGCCAAAGTATCCCTGCCTTTTTCAGAGCAAGTAAAGGATTGTGCTCATTCAATAACCTGCCATCCAGCATTTTGTAGTCCATGCCTCACATACATATGCTATTCAAACCTTGCTCTGAAAAGGAGAAACTATTACATCAGCTCATCTCCAAGCGCTTCAGAAACATTATCTTCCCAACACCTAGGTGGGACAAAATACCCAGTATCATACGAACTCTACAGCAGAGACAGGGCTAGAATCTGTTCTCTAAGAAAGCTCTGAACTGTCTTAATTTATCCATTTCCTTCTCACAATCCCCAGTCTTATACACTACACACTTTCCAAATTCTGCAACCAAAAAGACAGTGATCCTATAGACAACAGCCTTCACTGTTGCACAGAAATGCTTTATTCACAAAGTAATGCAAGGTATATCCTCAGCTCTAATGGCACAGGAAGAAAATAGTATGTGATTATGTAATTTAAGACGGTGTCATAATGCAGATTCACAAGGAGAGAGGTTATAGTTGCACAGGCAAAATGTCAAAGGGAGCTGAGGGTGCTTGGGCCTGCTGAAAGTCAGGACCATGGGGTACCAAGTCAGCATATATTATACTATTTAACAGTTCACATGGGTTTTATGGAATTTACAGGGTTATTCTGTGAATTGGGAAAGCTGCTACCCAGAAAAAGCCTAAACCTGAAAAATGAATGAAAACAGAGTTGAAGAGTTTCTGGTCCTCATTAGGACTGTGCAAAATTTCAATGGATGTTTCATTGAGAAGGTGTTTTGACGCGTTTTGAGCTCAAAACACCGAAACTGAAACAAAACATAAGGCTTCAAAATTAAATGAGGGACTCGAAATGTTTAAAAAATTTTGAGTTTCAAAACCAGTCTTGCAGGGAAATTCAAACTAAGGAGAGAGAAGGGGAAGAGGGGGGAAGGATTGCTCTGATATTGACTGTGTAGCTGGCTAGTGACTGTGATCCTTCCCTGAGGTCCCTTCCAATCCCAGTGTCCTGGGGGAGAGACAGAGAAGGAGCATAAAAGCATTGTTTGAAATGAGCTGTGTCAGCTGTGCCTTTGTCAGCTGACTGAGCTGTGTCCTCCAGCAGCATCAGGAAGGCTCTCACTTCCTACTTGCTAGTCTGTTTCTAGCAAGTGGGATCCAATCCTTTCCGAAATACCCTAATACCCTTTCCTAATCCACTCTTTTGAATTTATTCCTCCCCCAAAATCCTCTTTTTGTTTCTGTTATTCTCTGTAATTCTTTCTTCACAAAGTGAGACACCAAGCGACAACTGCACAAAGGGAATTTACAAACCGCTTTTCACAGACGAGACTATGAACTCCACTTAATCAACCTCTTAGGTACAGAAACTCATGGACTCAATATAGATATTGGATTTATGACACACTACAACCTGCTGGACATCCGACTCCCTAGGTACCTCTCCACTTTTATCTGCTACATCCCCTTTCCCCCTACCCTGATGCCTTCATTTCCATTTTCACTGACTGGGTTTCTTGCCTGTGTTGGTCTACTCGAAGATATCAGATTGACCCGAAGAACCTTGTCTGCCATGTCCTTAGACCAACATGGCTACAACCTACATCCCTAGCACCTGTTCCCAGTAAACTGACCAGAAGGAGACAGGGCCCTGGGCACATCTAAGCCCCAGGGCTGGGGCTGGCAGGGAGGGCTCTCTGCTGGATAAGAAGCTCCTGCAGGAAAGGAAAGAAAGGCTCTATGCCAGTTTGGCTGCCTGAGATACTAGTGCTACTGTGCTGCTTTCCTGTTGTTATTTAAAGTGGTGGACTGAGATAAGGCTGTAGGGGAGAAGGAGACATCATTGGGGCACACTACTGTGTTCTGTAGAGGCCCCAGCACCAGTGAGGGTGCAGCGACAGGGGCATAGAGAGCCCAGCAACAATAGAAGGTAGAGTGAGACTGAGACCTCATTACAGGGACAATATTGATATACTATCTGCAAGGCATGGGGAAAGATGGTTGGAGCCACGCATCTTGCCCATAAGGCTTCAGGCATCCCCTTGAGGCACCTACTTAGAGCTGGTCCCATCAAGGGGTGCAAGAACCTTCAGGGTTTAGTGGGGTCTGTTAGGACCATGACTGAGCTGAAGCTCAAGGGCAGCCTCCCTATCTATTATCTTTTCCAACAACATGTGGTGGCAGGCGAGAAAAAAAGGCACCTGCAGGGTGGGGCTGGCACGGTCACAGGGCCCTAGGGGTATCATGGCCATCTCTAGGGACCCTATTCCATGACAAAGTACAGTTTCCCAGAAACCTCTGTACCTATCTCCTTGAAAGCTGACAAGCTTCATGGCCTCAGAAGGGGCTAGCATCCCTTCTGTTTTCATCCCCCTGTGCCTTCACAATCACACGTCATGAGTTTTGCTCTGAACAGTTTGAGGTGTAGTTTCCCAGAAATCCCCAAACCTATCTCCTTGAAACTTGGCAGACTTTTGGGTCTCAGAAGGGGCTAGCATGCCTGCTGTTTTCATCTCACTGTGCCTTCACACTCACAAGTGACACGAGTTTTGCTTTCAAGAATTTGAGGTGCTGTTTCCCAGAAGCCCCTGCACTTATCTACTTGAAACTTGGCAGACTTTGTGGCCACAGCAGCAGATACCATTCCTGTTGTTTTCATCTTCCTGTGCCTTCACAGTTACAAGTGACATGAGTTTTGCTCTGAAAAGTTTGAGGTGTAGTTTCCCAGAAACTCCTGCACCTATCTCCTTGAAACCTGACATGCTTCATGGCCTCAGAAGGGGCTACCACCCTGCTGTGTTCATCCAAATCAGGCAAGAAATGACATAGTTATAGGCATTTTCGTGATTCCCCATTATACCTTATGGGCAAAACGCCGACATGCGTCAAAACAATGAAACAGTTTTGGTGAAATGAAACAGAACAGTGCTTTGAAACAGTGAAAAGAAACACTGTCCCTTCAAAATGGCAAATCTGAAATTGAAATGAAACATTGCTATTTTGCACAGCCCTAGTCCTCATCTCCCTTTCATACTGAGCCTAGATCTAGTCACTTATTCTTTTATCAAACTATTTTCTCTCAAATTAATAACTGTTCTCTCTCTCTCTCTTCCCTGCATAAACACAACAGTGGCATGAAAGTGGCTTGCAAAGTCCAAATTAAATATTTTTGTGTCCCGGCATGACTGTTCTTATACCCTGGTTGGTACTCTTAGACTCTGCTTTTCCCTCTTATTTGAGAAGGAGAGACTGCCAACCACAAAATGCAGCATGAAATGGTACTTTAAGTGTGTGTCTATGTCCTAAGGCAAGATTATTTGACAGCAAAGATCTTTCTCTCTCATGTTTCATAAATGAACTGCACATCTATACAGAAGGAGGAAGCTGAAAATGAGATCACAAAATCTGTAGAAATCAATAGGGGGAGAAAGAGAGATCTAACTTGTGATAAAGGGGCCTTTCGCATGTTTTATTTAACAACAAAACAACATACCATTAACCAGATGTGCATAGCTATCGCTAGGGATCCGGGTTTTCTGTTCATGACAGAAAAGCATGGTAAAACCTGGATTTTCACATATTAAGGAGAAAAACTCAGATTGTCTCGTTTTAAGGAGAAATACCCAGATTTTTGCCTTTAAAGGAGAAAATGAAGGTAAGGGTGGGTTTTCCCTTGCAGGCTGGCAGAGTTCCAGCCAGCTGGGGGATGGGGGAGAGGGAGAAGGGCGATCAGGCAGGGGGCACCAGTTGCATGTGTGCATGTACACATGCATATGGCCACCAGGCAGCGTGGAGAGCAGCTCCCTGCACATAAGTCTGGCGGGAGCAGTTGAGGCCCCCATAGGGAGGAAGGGAGTTGGGCAGGGCTCGGACTGAGGCTGCCGCCCAGCTGGGGAAGTGCATGGGGCTCAGGGCCCAGAGCCATTCATGGCCGCAGGACCCCGGTGGGGAGTGGGATGGGCCACAGGCAACTCAACTGGGGGCAAGTGGGGAGCAGCTCCCCGCTGCTGTGCACACTCCATTGGAGGGCATGAGGGGTACATGCCCCCAAGATCTGTGCACAGGCTGGGGGCAGGCTGCCCACTGCAGGCTCAGGCTCCCTATCCTGCTACCCTCCCCATGGGCCCTCCACGGCCCAGCGGATGGGACCTGGCACGGCTGGGCGGGGAAGCTCAGTGCTGCTGCTGTGCGGCCTATGCTGCCATGGCAAGGTGCGTCCTGCCCACCTGGCATTAGCATGAGGCACAATTCCTTGCTGCTGGTGCCAGGCCACCCGGAGGTGCCTCACCAGGGTGGCGTAGGGCTCATAGAGGTGGCCCTGATCTTGGAACTGTCATGCCATGTCCCACCCTCTGGGCTGCGGAGGTCCCAGGGGAGGGCAGCAGGGAAGGGAACTTGAGCCTGCAGCAGGCAGCCCACACCTGCCCCAACCATGGGCTCTGCTCCCGCTGTGCCTCCTGTCAGGAAGGGGGAGCTTGGCTCTGCTCCCTGCTGGGGCCAGAGCAGCTACCACTTCCCATGGGCTGCAGTCAGGGTTCAGGCACTGTTGCAGGAGGCAGGGGGCTGCAGACCTGGGTCCCTGGCCCTGTAGCCCTAGCAGCTGAAGGCCATCCTCCGGCAGTACCGGAGAGCAGGGAGGCGTGGGTGGGGAGTGAGGGGCAATGGCAGGGGCAGGGACCGGCATATCAGGGCTGCTCAGTGCCACAAAGCAGCAGGGGGGACAACTGCAGTTGCACCCATGTCCTGGTGAGCAAAGGAGGTGGGGGTAGCTCTGATTTTCCATAATAAAAAACCCTAAATCAAATGCCAAAATATACAGGTGTTTAGAATTTATTTTACTTTAGTGATTGAGGCACTGGTAGGCTTCCAAGTTGCTTTAAAATTGTAAATATATCAATAAAACATTGTATTCAACTGACACACACATATACATATATACATACACACACATACACACATACACACATATATACACATACACACACATACACATATACATATATACACACATATATACACATACACACACATATATAGCGGCATTTTATTTTAATTGTGGATTTTGGATTTTTTAATCAGAGAATGTGTGATTTTTTTGTATCACAGATTTTTCAATTTTTAAATAGAGAAAACCCGGATCCCTGGCTCTCTCTGTCACAAATACTTTGCTTTTATCTTGCATCACTTTTCCCCACCCTAATGATAAGTAGAGGGACACTAAATCATGACTGAAGTAAGGGCAATGAAGGAGCAAACATAATGTCTCTGAATTTGGGAGAGAGGATTTAAGATTGGTAGTGCCCACACTTATTCTAATATATAATAGGGCAGTTCTTTGCCCTGAATGGTGGCTGAGCATGGGGCTGTGATAGCTGGCTGACAGCTGTAGTGGCCTTGGCAAGCTGGTGCCCATGTCTGCTGTCCTGGTCACCTCCCTTTAGTTACACTACTGTCTGTTGTTACAGGATAGTGCACGAGCATGGTTAATGTTGACTAGCCTTCCCACTTAATGTGCCCTCAGCCATTAAGGTCTGACATCTGTATGTGTTGTGAATTAAAGGCAGATAAGTTCTTCCCCCACACTGCCCATTCTCTTCTTCCTCAAGAGTAGCAATAATTTATTTTATCTATGAGAATACAAGAGTCCTCCAGTACGTGTGCTTTCTCTTCCTTTTTCCAGAGGTTAATCACATAAATAGCACGCCTTCCTGCTACTCAGTCCTATGTTCCCAGTCCACTCTCTCATCATCATGCTCCCTGTCCTTCATTTCATCATCTCCTACTCCCCGCAATCTATGCCAGTCAGCAACAGATCCATTTAAATTTATGAATGTTTTAAAACATGCTAGCATAGCTCTGTGTAAGTATAGTGCATCTATTCTTTAGCTGCAGGTAACAGGAAGAGGAAAAAAGCAGCAATGCTATTAGTCAAGACATACTGTATATTTACAAAAACACAATTCCTGTGATATCTATAGCCACCTGTGATCTCTCTCACGTGTGATGGAATCAAGAGTTATACATTTCTTGTTTCACAGTTTTTATAAGAACCAATGCCTGTGAGATTTACTCACAATTCTGCATGTTTCCACATGAAAAGTAAACAAGGATGTCAGTATCTCACTTATAACAATAAAACAAGACTAATTTTTAAGGGACTTTTAAAGCCTTTGAGCAAAGATTTTGTAGTTTGCCTTTTTTACACTTGACCATTTGGGACCACACACGTCCAATCACCACAAAAGGAAAGAATGGATTAAAAAGACGCTACAGCTGCTAAATCTAAGAGGTCATTAATGAAAAGCAATCAATACACTGAAGTCATTTGGTAGCACCTGGGGGCCTAATGTGTCTGGTGTTTTAGTTCACCTACCTGGAAGAACAGGCTGACCCTGTCGCAAAACAGGAAGCTCCCGAGAGATTTCACCATCATCCTGGTCCTGCGCCAGCCACCGGTGGACAAGGAAAGAAAACTGTTCCCCTGACTGAACATTCAGTAATTGCACCTAAAATAACAATGATATTTAAGTCCCAACCAGCTCTGTGCAGCTCCTAGACTCCTACTGAAGGCAATGGGGTTTTACTTGGGTACAGATTTTTGGCATAGCCTGCGTGATTGCAAGGTCAAGGCTTAAATCAAATTGTGACTTAATTTTCAGTCATCAGATAAAGTAAGATTCCAGATTCTGCTTCCTGGCATGGCCCTTTTACACCTCTTATGACATAAGGGGGCCATTAAACCAATAGGGCCAGTGAAGAGGTGAGGCAGGGATGGCATCAGTGCAATTTCTAATAAGAAACAAGTCAAGGGTGAGTTATGACATGACA
>NW_005842085.1:1959932-1963167 GCF_000455745.1 Alligator sinensis | reverse complement strand
GAAAGAGCCAGGTTATTTATAGGCATCTGTCCGATGTGGCTCTGTATTGCTGTAGTCCATGGACTGTTCTAATTTACAATGAAAGATGTACTAGCCCTGACACCAACAATTAAGAAGATGCCAAGGTAGCATAAAGCAACCTCTGCCCACTACTCCCTAACCTGGGTTGAGTCTTTGCTCTAAGTCAATAGTGCCTCTTTCATTAAAATTTCCAAATAAACCCAGTCTTCTTGGACACTTCTACACCCTTCTCCAATCTTTCACTGTCCAAATACTATATTTAAAAGAGAATGACTGTGACAGATTCACCAAAGCTCTCCAAATTTCTTGAAGAAAACTGGCAAACCCAAAACCTATCATCACCTCCTGTGGCAAAACATATGGGAAGGGAAAGCTCACTCAAAGTTAGCAAAACAGCATCCTACACACAAAAGGGGTTTGCGGTTACACAGAGATCCTAATCTATCAGAATATCATGAGATCTGCTATGAAAACCACAGATACTGGGGCTTATTCATGGACAGTTAGTACCTCTGCACCACAACACAGATCAGTAGTGGGTCATTTGCAAAGCAAGAATAACCCAATATTATCACTCGATTTCAATTCTGCAGAAAAATGCAAGGAATTCCAAGGGACAAAACTGACTAATTTGTTTGACCAGCCAAAAGCTGCTCCTTCACTTCTGTGGAATCCCAAAAAAGTGGTGAGACTATATGTTGGGTCTCCTCCACACAAAGTTTTAGAATTCTTCAAGCGGATAGTCAATTTGATTCCTTTCCTCAAAGCTAAAAAAAAAACAGGAATGATTGAACCCTCATTAACAGGCTGCTGCCTAAAATCTGTGACTGATTGATGATTTAAATCTGTTGTTTTCATTTTAGAGACAGAACCAGTAAAGAGATAAAACAATCTCTGTAAGGTAAGAATCAATAGGATGCATTGAAGCGCTGAGGTTTTTTTTTTTTTTCTCTTCCTTTCTTTGAGATATTGGAATTTAATTAAGATCTACCACCTTGTAAACTTAGAAGAAAGAAGGGGAAGAGGGAAAAAGTACCTCCCCTCCTCCTGCCTCCCCACTCCCCCTGCCTTTTTTTTTTTTTTTTGGCTAGGCTTCTCTAATCTCTGAATTTAAAGAGATACATAACACACAAAGCAGACTTTGTGGGACCTGCTCAGGGAGGTCCATTTTGTAAGTCACACTGTATGCAAATCAAAACCTTCAATAAACATAAATATGTACTTCCATAAGGCACATCTTAGGTGTCAGCTTTTCCACCCCTAGCCTCTCTCCTACCCATACTTACCTCACCTGACAAGACACTGCTGGCCGCTCCATTGTCATCACTGAATATAAGAAGTAGTGACCCTTTAAGACTTTTCTTAGTACTTCAGCGCCAGGAAGGCATAGCTTTTGCACTCCAATGGGAGCTCAGGCTTTCCATATTGCCCTAGAAACTTTTGCAATATTGCTCTTAGATTAGCATGAACTCTCCATAAGAACTGTCCACCTAAGTCATTTTCCAAATGCCACAATAAGCATCAATATCAGCTAAGATACTTTTTCCCAGGATTTTTCCAATATTTATATTTTGCAACTTTGGAATGTCATGATAATTATTATTTTACAGAAGAGTCAAGGCTTGATCAGAGTCCTCACCTCTTCGCAGTGCCAGGAAGGTGATTCTCCAGAGTTGTTGTGTCCTATGCGTATTTTATAGAGCTCTCCTATGTATGCAGTGTCAATCTATAATTGGAAAACAATGGATTAAATGTATCAAGCTAGAACATAGAAAAAATGCTATAGAACAATTAGTTTAGTAGATAATAGTAATGTTTCTTTTTAAAAAGAAGTTTGTAATCAAACATCTTTGTGTTAAAAATGGGGTCTCTTGATACAAAATGTTCTGTTTTACAGTAATTATCTCATAAATCTGTGTTTGTAAGATTAACTCTTATGAGTGCTATTAATGCTTTCAGTTCTACATGTAACCACAGTGACCTCAGTGAAAAAGCTTGGCATGCACATTATTTAAGAAACCCAGGATGAAGTAGGGTGCTCTTATAAAAAGACAGTTCATCCTTTGAATTGAAAACTCTCCACTGACTCCCTCATTCTCTGTTGTATGATTTCTTTTCATGATCTCCTCTGCCCCCTGGAGTTTGCTTTATTTTTCATAACCTTCTAGAGAGTTCATTTTTTGATCTCATTTGTACTAGAAATCTGGATGTGACCCATATCCCTGGGTACAAATTCCCCTGGAGAATAAAAAAATATCCTTCACTGAGACACAGCGGAATAAGAAGAACGTCCACATTGCTCCCCTTCTTCTCTTTCACTCTGGCATGGCAGTCTTATCAGAGGCAGACCCAGGGGAGAAAACCCAAGGCAAAATTAAGCCAAAGACCACCATTTACATCATAGATTTTTTTTTCCTCTTGAGAGTATAGTTAGATACATAATTAGTATAGGGAACCTGCAGAAATTAAATATTCCTGGATATTCTAATATCCTAGAATCCTTCCCCTAATATCCTAAAATATGTTTTACAGACAGACAGATGTTTTACTTATATATATGTTTTTATTGGGTGCATATGTGTGCGCACGCACGTGCGTACACACACACACACAAAACTAGTCAAAAAGAATTCTAGGATATTAGCAGCCCATGGAAAATGCAGAAAGGAACCAAAAAGCATCCAACAACAAAAACAAGGACAACAAGGAAGAACTGGGTTTGCTCTAATTGTAAGGCAATCCCAATTCATTGGAGGCCAACAGAATCTCTGAAACTGTTTTGGGTTTCTGAAATCTGTCATCCATAATGGCCATTTTCAAAGCTATTGGTGGTGTATGATCATTTGGATGCAATTGTGCTGATAATTGGCTGCAACTATATTATTACCAGTTTCCTTTCCTGCAGGTCCCCTGAACACACACAGAATTCATGACCATTAGGTTTCTGTCCAGATGACTTCATGTTAAAATACCCGTTTGTGCCAGCTGCCTATAGAGCCCCTCCTAAGTGGATGTGACCATTTTAATCTATTTCTCCTCACAGCTTTAAGGGATGAAGTTTCATTGCCCTTATTTCACAGCTGAGAAACTGAGGTGCAGACAGGATGTCTCAACCACAGTCCAGGAAGGGTCACATCACAAGTTCTGTCCATCTTTTCTCTTGTTAACAGTAATGATAACCTCCTATTTTCCTAGCAGCCTCCACACCC
This sequence comes from Alligator sinensis, assembly GCF_000455745.1. Taxonomy (NCBI): domain Eukaryota; kingdom Metazoa; phylum Chordata; order Crocodylia; family Alligatoridae; genus Alligator; species Alligator sinensis. The sequence goes on along the minus strand of NW_005842085.1, from coordinate 1,959,937 downwards.
CCCCC
>NW_005842085.1:1951268-1959734 GCF_000455745.1 Alligator sinensis | reverse complement strand
CCCAGAGGGGGAGGAGCGGGGGGAGGAGGGGGAACTGGGGCAACTTGCCCCAGGCCCCTGCAAAGCAAGGGCCCCCTGCCTCAGCTCCTGTGTATACCGTTGGCCCCTGCCCTGTGACATCGCTCACCACAATTCTTGATATTTTGTTTTCATAAAAAAAAGAGGAAATTGGTGTATTCGAGTGTGAGATGACACTAAATCAATCAATCATTCTCAACATGTAATTGTGACATTATGGGACCTGTCGCTGACCATGAAGTAAATATACATTGTTGCGTTGATGTCCAAGGGGGGGTGGGGCGGAGAGGTCTAAACCAGTCACGGTAAGGTAACATCTTTCTTTATTTCTGGGAAGCAATAGAGACAAGATTGATCAGGCAGGCTTATGACTGGCCTAGTCTAGGGCCTAGGCCAAGTAGCCCTGGTTACAGAGTCTGTTGAGAGGAAAGAAGGAGAGGACCCAAGTCAGAAATTAATTTGCAAGAATATAATAAGTAAAATTATATTATTTTTATATATATATATATATATATATATATAGTTTTCTTTATATTTGCCAAGGAAAATAAGAACATTGGACATAACACATATTCAGGTTCACACATTTCCCCACTTCAAAAAGTACTTAAAGGGAAAATGTCTATATATCTCTTGGGAAAAAAAAATAAAGTCCTTCTTGATTGAAGAAGCCTGTGCTCCAAACTGCAAATCTTGCTTTCAGTATTGCAGAGATGACTTACTCTCTTCTCATCCTTCAAACAGCAGCAGTTGCTTACTAAGGCCCATAAGAATATGACCAGTCTCACAATGCCCTTAATCAAGGGGTTAAAGGCTAAATATACAAGTTTATTCTCCAGCAACAGTATAAAGACAATCCCCCTTCCTCTGTCTGCTCTCTCAGCAGTTACTTTCTTTTTCCTTAAGCAGGGGCAGGGCCTGCTTATTCTCTGCCACACCCACACGCCTGAACCAAATACAGCCCAGTTTATGGGGGTTGCATGAGCACCAGCTAAAATTTCCTGGCAAGATCCCACTGGAGAGTAATTTTCTATGGCAGGTACCACATGGAAAAGGTCTAGGAGTGGTGTGAGGCTAGGCCTTAAGGGAGGAATCCTTCCTTCCTGAGTAGTGGAGGAAGCTGACCAGCAGGCCACAACCAGAAGACCTGGGAGACTGAGCCAGGTCCCAGGAAACTGGTAGGAAAGAGAAGCTCTGTCAGAAAGGGTTTGGAACTTGGAGGTGCTCAGGAGAAGTACAACCCTATTCCTATCCTCTTATCCTCATGAAAGAAAAAAAAATGAAGCACGCCTATCAATCCAGGGCATCAAAAAGAAAGGAGACAAAGGAGAAAAAAAGCTCAGGATGAAAAGGGGAGGCAGACACTGGATCAGTGTGGATGGGTGGTGAAAAGAAATAAGGAAGTTGGAAGTGGAATAGGTGATGCAGGTGGCGCGTCACTTGCAGGGGATGAAGAATATTCTGATCATGAAAATATCATAAAGGAAGCAAGCAGTGATGTAGCAGAAAAATGGGAAAATGAGTCAGGTTTGGTGGTGCAAGCTGAAGGAGACATAGCATCAAATGAGAAAAATGAGACAATTGATCTGGTTTCCGGATCTGCACCTGAGCTTCACCAGTTCTGGTCATCTTCAACATTATTTACAGTGGAAAGATCTTGTAAATGCTCTTAGTGGAAAAGGAACCATTGATAATGCTCTTGAAAAAGGTATATATTCAGAGAAGGAAGAGTGGCATAAAATGTTGCGAGGTCTGGTTGATGTTACCCTGTTTCTAGCAGAGCAAAATTTGCCATTCCGAGGCGTGACGACTGCAGGTCTTCCTTTTTACTGTACAGTTCATCAGTAAATACAATCAAGATCTGAACTGCCACCTTCAAACTGTTACAAAGCATCGAATGGCTGGGGAATGAATGCAAGCACACTACATGTCCATAGTCAGAATGAGTATTTGGAGGTTTGTGTCAAGAAAGTACTAAATACGATTCTTGAGGAGGTGAGAAATGCTCACTACTATGGAATCATCATAGATGGAACACCTGATGTCTTGCATACTGAGCAGCTGGTATTTATCGTGAGATATGTACATGAAAAAGATGGAAAATGGGAGGTGGACTGAAAATGGTGGACTGCGATAAAAAGAAAGGAGAGACATGATGGAGCAGATAAAGAAAGTACTGGTGTAGTGTAAGGTAGAGGCCAAGGGTATGACAATGCTTCAAATATGTTTGGGAAATACCAGGACGTGAAAACTAGGATACAGGATGAAAATCCTCAGGCATTGCTTTCACCCTGCAGTGCACACTCTCTGAACCCATGTGGTACTCATGCCATGAAGAGCCCTGAAGTGAAAACATATTTCAGAAATGTACAGAAGCTGTATACTGTATTGTCATGCAGTCCTGCAATATGGGAAATTCTTCAGGAAACTGCAGGACTCTCTCTTCACTCCATGTCGACAACTAGATGGAGCTCAAGAATCAATGCTGTTTGTCCCCTCATGAAAAAACCTAAAGGGATGCTGGATTCTTCAAAATTGAAGAAGAATTGGAGTTGACCGCAGAAACGCAGGATGATGTTTCAGGTCTCACTGAGTGGATGCAATCCTTTGGGTTCATCCTTCTGACTACAGCGTGGTACCAGAGATTGCACTCCATCAATATCCAAAGCAAGCTTATCCAAGGATCCAAGATCACCATGAAAGAAGAAGTACAACATGTCAAGAGCCTCCTGGAAGAAATTCAATAGTTGAACGATTCCTGGCCAAGTCTTCTCACAGAAGCTAAGGTCATTGATGAGAACCTAGGTATTACCACCAAATTCAAGAGAACACACAGAAGAATCCGAAGGACAAAGCGTTTCCATGATGAGCCAGCCAATACAGAACACAATTTCTTCCCTTGAAGGTAAATTCAGGGTTGAAGTGTTCATCGCAGCCATGGATATGCTCCTCAGATCTCCAAAGCCTTGCTGAGACCATGGGGAAACTCTCAAGCTTGTTCTCAACCATATTTGACCCGCCACCTGTTGCAGAGGATGAAGAAATTGCGAAGTTTACGAAGTCCCTGTCCACCACATACCCATGAGATGTGAACAAGGATGAGTTGCAAGAAGAACTTTGCCTGTTTTATGAAATCAGGAAAGACTCAAATTTGTGCACCTCTGAAGGAGTCATGGGCACTGAACTTGAGCTTCTCAGTCGGATTTATGGCAAAGGTGTAGAATCTGTGTTCCCTTAAATATGCATTTGCTTGAGAATGCTTATTTCCTTGCAAGTCTCTGTTGCATCCAGGGAATGCACTTTTAGTAAGCTTAAGATTATTAAGAACTACCTGCAGTCAGCGATCAGGGAGGATAGGCTGAACCATTTGATCATGCTCTCAGTGGAGAACACACTTGCAAAGCAAATAAATTATGATGATGTAATTGAAGACTTTGCATCCATGAAGGCAAGAAAGAAATACTTTACTTAAACTTTCCTCTTCTCATAAGCATAAGTTTAATAAATGTTTCACTTGCAAACTGTTAATGTCATTTTACTTTAGTAACCTGTCTCCAAGGTAAATTCTCTCTGCCTAGCCCTCTTTGCCATGGGAACAAGCAGGGAAAACCCACTTGTTTCCACTTCCCAGGGCAAAGGAGGGAGGAGCTGCATGTGAGAATTCTCACATGATGCGTGCATGCGAGAATTCTCTCATGTGGTCCCCCAACTTTGCGCACACATATATGGGTCCTTGTAGGGGGCAGTGGTAGGGCCCCCAACATCACATCTGCCCCAGGCCCCATAAGCCTGGGTGGCCTTGCTGGTAGATGGAACTTCCAGTAATCTATTTCTTGCCCCCTCACACTCTCCAGCTGCAAGGGCACACAAATTGGTTGTGGGATGCAGGAGGCTACACATATTAGTGAAGAAAGGAAGGGTCCTGGGCAGGCATAACCCAAACCCAGTTATAGCTGTAAAATCTTTATTAACTTAAATGGGGCTGCAAGGATTTCACACAGGTATTTCTAAGCCCAACTGCTTGATTTCAGATTTAAAGTTTTGAAAACTAACCCCAAATTAATTATAAGTTTTCATGTATGAAATCTCATTATTGGAGGATCACCTTAAATTTGTCCCCCCACCCCCCCAACTCCCCACACCACCACTGCAGCAGGGAAAACAGCAGCCTGACCCCAGTCCCTTGCCTCCTCATACATTGTCCACCACCACTTGCCCCGCTACTGCCTGCCCATCCAAGCATCTCACCACAATGCCTGCTATCCCCAACCACTTGCAGCCCCCATACCTGTGCCATCCAGTGCCTGCACCCCCTTAGGACTGCTCCCCCCAACCACTTGCCCCCGCTGCTGCCTGTCTCCGCACTAGTGCCTTCCTCCCACCTGCTTGACTCCTCCTGTTGCTTGCTCCTCCTCGCCACTACTTACCCTCTGTCACAACTCCAATACTGGCTCAAGCCCAGGGCACAGAGCACATACTGGGTTCCAGCCCCTGCCCAGCCCAGAAGTAGCAGTTCTGGCAGTGGCAATGGCACTGACAGCTCCAGCCTTGGTCCCAGGCCAGGTCAGAGCTGGGGCAAGGGCTGGAGCTGCCACCACTGCTGCTGGGCTAGACATGGGCAGAGCCAGGATGTGCTTCATACCCTGAGCTGGAGCAGGACTGGAGCCACAGTGGAGGGCAAGCAACAGGGGGAGGAGGGCAGAGGTGTCAAGGAGAATGCAATAGGGAGCAAGGAGGGGGAGACAAAGGTGGGTGGGGGACAGGCAGGAGAAAGAGGCAGCATGGGCCAGAGGCAGGTGGGGCAGCAGCTATGGCTCCAGCTCTAACCCCAAACCCAGGTTGGGACCAGAGCTAAAGCCAAAGCTAGAGCCACAGCAGTCACTTTTTCCCCCATCCTCTCAGCCTTGTACTCAAATCCAAGACAAGGGGCTTGTTTCCCACCATGCTGAATGAGGAAAAACAACTCATTTTGGATTCCAGTAAATATGGTACTTTATCATTTATTTTATTCTAGATAAAGTAATTGATCATATCTCCTCAAGAAATATGAATATGACGCATTTAACTGGCTTTTAGAAAAAATAGTATTTCTTGTTTCCACGGCACAAAAACCGACTACTCTTCTAACCACATAACTTTATACATTTTATGTAGCTTGATAGGACATCATAGACAATAGGACAATAGTGTGCTGATTTTTTATTACTTACAGTGAAGATGTCTTCATTTCCCCTCTGAAAGAGTTTCCTTCCATCTCCATAAAGAAAGATGGGTCCTGAATTACTGCAATCCCCATACAATGTAATATAAACCTTTGAGCTGGTCCCTGCAGATTGCATATCACTGGTAAGGATTGACACTTTCCATTTCCCAGCTATAAAATGATTAAAAAAAAAAAAAGACTGATAAAATTACTTGAACTTATGATACCTCAGCAAGATTTGTTTCAGCAATTAGAATTGCAAATAATGTCAGACAAATATGTGCATGCATATGTATATATGCTTCATTAAAAAAACAAAAAAAAAACCCTACAATCAAGTTGTATCACATCTTTAATTCTTCCTCTTGTGCATAAGCCACGTGATAGTCTATTGACATTAATTAATATATTATCTCACAAATTATGACTATAGCATTAAGTAAACTTTCTATTACCTTAGATATACATGTACACCCTTAAACTACTCTCACTGTTGAAAGTCTACTATTACTACATCTTTATTGACAGAGACCTTTTTAATGGAGTTTAGGGTCCATTTACCTAAAATAGAAGATGGGCTCCTTAATGCCTTAAAATCTAGGTTTTAATCTTCTTATATAGGTTCTCTTCAGCCTATAGCATTTATTTTAATAATTGAGCCTGGAACTTTGCACAAGAACTTTGTGATCTATTCCTTTAAGAAGGTGCAGCCAGTCATGCTTAGGAAGGTCAGCTCTGGGGCATTTGAGAAAGTTTTGAAAGCCCCCAAAAGAGAAAGCAGGGGAAAGAGAAGTAAGCTGTAAGGAGTAGCCAGTGTGGAAAGCAGCTCTTCTCCTAATATTTAGAGAGGCTAGAGGATGTTGGTTTGTTTTGTGTAAAATAGATCTGAGGAACTTAGAGCTAACTCTCCTAAAAACTGCAACAGGGTGCACAACCTGCTAACAGGCAGCTAACTATGAGAAAACTCTCCCCTAAAGGAACCCTGCATCCTTGGAAAAGGCTCAGACCAAGTCTTTGTAGCCTTTGTGCCATCACTGCCAGCCCTTCCTGGGATCCTGTAAAGAACAGGCAAAGGTGTGAGGACTACACAGAACCAGTGTGGCTATGAGCTGCCAGAAAGTTCAGCCCCCAACAGTCCCATGGAAGTTACCTAGAAAAGATGTCTCTGTCCTAAAGAGTGCTGAATTCAGGAAGGCTCTGGGGCAACTGGTCAGGGAGGGAGAAGTTGCAGAAACAAGGCTCCACTTACATCCTACCACTTCCAACACTTGGCTTGAAGGATGCTGCAGGTATTGCTATTTTGGGAAGCTATTGCATGATAAGAAATTCTTGCACCCTTCAGAAATTACTGGCACCCTTCCTTCCATCATTGTGGGCCTACATAAGGGTCAGACACCTAGCCCACAGTAAGCTGTGTGTGATATAAAATATAACTTTGCACTACTTAAACACCATGCCATAAATAACTGGAAACTGAGTAGGTGATAATCTACCATATTTTCTCCAATGTAAGATGATTTCTCCCCCCCTCAATCAGCATGCAGGAATAAGCCCTTTGTCTTATATTTGCATATTAAGTAGAGGGGGAACAAGTAGCTACTACGGCTCTGACTCCAGCCCTGAGCCCACGTTGGGGCTAGAGTCACACCCACGGCAGCCTCCTGCCCTGCTCCTGCTCCCCCTCCCCCTTCCCTTACTGTTAGGCACAGCTCCGGTTGGGCTGGGGCTGAGGTCTCTCCTGGGCATACTTTCCCCTGCCTGGCCAAGCAGCAGTGCTGCCACTGCTATATTGTCTGCCCAACCAATGAACAGCACTGACACTGCTGCATGGCCAGGCAAGGACTGAGTTTCCAGATCCTGTGCTCGAGGGTGGAGCTGTTAGGTTTGACCTAGAAACCACTACACATAGCCCAAGCAAAAGTCTCTGTTCTGTAACTAATGCTCAATTGCAATGATAAGGAGAAGACAGTCTTAGATAAAGGAGGCTTGAAAACAAAAACAGAATTAGTGGAGTAGGGCAAAGAGCTGATTTAAATATTAAGATTCACACCCCTAGGTGGGGAGAAAGTATGCTAATGAAACATACATGTATGGAAATGAGATACATAGCTAAAACACAGGTACAGAGACACGCTCAGTAAAGAACTCCTTGCGTCACTCCCTTATAACCAATTAGCAAACAAGAATGCTTATGAAGGTCCAATACTCCTGTATAAAAGATGCTCATAATTAAGAATCTGTGTGCTTGTTACGTGAAATTATTCCGCTTGCACCTTGTATTGCTAGCAATAAATCTTTATACTTTCACCCCTGGTATCTTTATTGGCTTTTGCATACCGGGCACGATCCCAGACTTGAGCTGGGGCTCATCAGAGCTATGGAGCAGCATCTAACAATAAGGTTGTGGGTGAGGTGAGGAGAAGAGGCAGAGACTGGGGAGTTTGGGGGAGGGGAAGAGGCAGAGGCTGAAAGTGGGGGAGGGCTGGTGCAGATGGCAGATGAGAAGGAAGGCTGCAGGAGAAAGAAATGAGGGGAGAAGAGGGCAAGGGGTGTTACATCTCAGCTCTGTGTTCTTGGGCAACCCTGGCACAGGATGCAGTCTGTCTGACTCACAAAGGACTCACCCCCCCTCCCTCCCCTCCTCTACCTAAATGAAACTGATTAAGATGCAGTGAGAGACACACCTAAAACTCTCCAGATAAGGGTGACAAGAGTGAGCAACTGCCCTAGGTCTCATTTACATCCGAGATGGAACCAGATGACCATTCATTTACATGAGAGATGGAGAACAGAAAGCCTGAAGCAGAGACTGCAGTGAATTCTGGGACCAGAGAAGCAGGGGAGCACTGCATGATGGGGAATCTGTGCTTCAAATGTTAATCAACCCATGTTCACACACACACCCAGCTCAGCATTTATCAGACCAGTTCTAATCTGGATTTGCTAAGGACTTTTCCCCCCCCAGACACACACACACAGCTCTAAGTTTAATAGGCATCTCGGGCCGTACATTCCCCGGTCCCACTATGGGAGGCCTATTTAAACTTGATTGACTAAAACTCGGTTGCCGGGTTAGGGAATGCTGAGGCAAGAGACCGAGTCAGAGGGGGTATGGGCAACATTTGAACAATGGTTAAGGGTTCATCACAGCATCCAGCCTGCTGGAGCCCTAATCCCAGGTGTTGTCATATCTTTCCTGAGATGACTGGTGGGAGTCCTCTCCACAAAAGGTTATGAGCACCCCA
>NW_005842085.1:1945942-1951075 GCF_000455745.1 Alligator sinensis | reverse complement strand
AAGAAGAAAACTCCTGTGCTGACACCATCCCCTGTCGTTCTTGGGACGCTGGAAGAACAGATCATCTCTCTCTTCAAGGATTGTGCTACAGACTGTGCCTGTCAGCTTTGCAGCCTGAGTACCGTGGACTAGGTGAGATCCCAGCGTTCTCTGTCTTCTTTCTAGGCATAAACTTCTGAACCTGAACTGTATCAGTTAAGCTCGAGCTAAGTTTCCCCAAATACTTAGTGAAACCAGGGTAGTATTGTCATTGTTTGTGTTTGTTTTTCTTTTGCATGTCTATTACTACTAGTACTATTATATATTTCATATGCTTAACAATAAATAACTTTTATAGTTAAACTGGTAGTAATTGGGTATATTTTTCTTTCTCTGCTTCCCTTTCCTCCCGTGCTCTGCAGCAACGCTTCTTTTACCTATGCTAAAGATCCCTGTGAAGCCCAAATTATTGTGGGGTCTGCTCATCAAGAGACCAAAGATTGGGACGTGCTGAGTTTGAAACACATAAGGGGATCAGCTTGTATAGGCTGATTGACCCAGTTTGACTCAGACGTGCCCTTATGAACTGAATGCTGGCCCATGAGGGTGTCAGCTGGACACCCAGCCGGATTCAGAGGGATTCTGTTTACCTGTGTGCTTGTGTCTGACTGCATTTTATTGTTGCTCTTATGAACTGATTCTTGGCATATGAGGGTGTCAGCCTGTCCATGCTGATCAGCCCGGCCAGGTCAGGCGTGTCACGTTAATTTGTGTGTGTTTGTGTGTATGACTGATTTGGTGACTGGAGGAACCCAGTCCCATTGAGATTGAGTCCTGCAAGATAGCTCCACTGGGGGTGAGGGCTTGCAGAAGGGAGAAATACAGCTCCGTATAGTAACACAAGCAGCACATTGACAGAATCACCAAGACCCTAGAAACTTTCCCTAATAAATGAGCACACCCCAAAGTAATGGGCAAATTTGGTAACAGGGGGCCCATCTCATTCCCCCTGCCACATGACCCTGCCCCCCCCCCAGCCACTGCTTTCCATGCTATAGCAGTGTTGGGGGCAGGATTCAAGACAACCATCCAATACTTAGATTCTATACCTGGAAAACTACAACAAATTTACAAATTTTCCATAAATAGAATCTAATTATTGCAGGGTTGCCTTAAACTCAGAACTGTCTTATATCCAAGTATATACGTGTCACAACCCAAAGGGTGTGATTTTTGTTTTGTGTGCTTCAGCACTGCTAAATTGTTCCCGCTAAATTATGGCTTCTTTGCACGGTGGAGTTTTCTGCTGCAAAAGAGAACCCCAGTGCAAGGGAGAATTTCCCTCCAAGTTGAAGCTTTCTTTGCAGGGTGCATTTCTTTGTTGCAGCACAGAAATGCTCGTTGCAAAGAGTTCCCGCCATTTGTATGCTAATTCAAGTCCCATTATTGGCCAGTTCGAAATTATTCACACGTAGCGGCTAGCGATTGGCTTGCTAGCCGTATAAGAGGCTTGAGTGGTTTCCGCCCAAGTTGGAGGACTCCACGAACACCGGGAGGAGGAGGCTTCACGCTGTGTGAAGGTCTCTAAGTGCTGTGGATCCTTACGGACCCAGCGCATTTCAAGCAGGCAACAGAGGTCTGATCAACCTCTAGCCTCTCCCCGTTGATCGCAGCCTAGATGTATCCCTTCCTGCGTACAAAAGAACCGGACCCACAGAGCCTAGCAAACTTCGTGCGAGTCCTTGCCAGACGACCAACCTCAGAGCTCTTCTACCTGGGTTCGAGTCCTGCAGGTTTATCTTCCCGTCGCCAAAAACCCCTTGCGACGTACCCTCATGTTTTGCATCTTCCCATCGCTGAAAACCCCTTGCAACGTACCCTCGTGCCCTGCAGGTTCGAGTTTTGTTTTGTTGTCCGTCTGTAACCGCAACTCAAGCAAGTTTTCCAGCCTACACCACTGCCATCTTGGTGTAAGTAAACAATCTTTTAAACTACCGCTAAGCGTTTGTGCCTAATTCCAGCTCATCAGCCTTCCCTCTCCAACCCGGCGTGCCCGGGCTGCTGGCCACAGCCCGCGTGCAGCACGGAAAAGGGCTCGGGTCACTCCCGGCCCGCACAATACGGTATTTTAAAAGACTGGAGATTGGGGAAAAGGGAGTATTTGGCAGCTTCCTTGGGGTCAATTAAATACAGATTATACATGTTGGTATGTGCTATGTCTTCTGTTATTTATCATGTTTTCAGCCTATACTGGAACATCTCTTGCTTTGTGGCCTTGGAGTTAAGTGTGAAAGGGCCTCACTCATTTTCGCATCGAGACCCGGGATAGAATATCAATATGAGAAATAATGCATTAAGCTCAAATGAAGGAGCATTACCAATCAAGCTGCATTTCTCACACAAAATGCTATGTTCAAACTGAGGTACCATCTCTTTGCAGAAGTCTGAAACAATGATTAGGAAAGGATGATGATTTGGCAAACGGAATGTATTGTTGTGAGTCCTGTCTTGAATCTTGGGTACTGGTCCTAAGTTCCAGTGCTATTTATGTATTTCATCTAATAACTATTGAATGCATATGTATAAACAGTCCTAGGGGCCAGACTCCCTCTTCCCAGGACTACAGAGCTGGACTTCCTCTTGCTTGCTGTCCTTTCTTTCATGGCTACCCTGTGGGTCAGTGGAAGAAGCAAAGGATGCCCTTATCTTAGCCCATTCTATACAGGAGGTGAGGATACTGTTCTCACCCCATCAAGCTGAGGCTGTTCTATAACCCATATCTCCCACTTCTTGGCTAAGTGCCCTCACTACTATGCTATTGGTAAAGGTAAATGGGCCTTCATTCTCTTCCATTAGGCATTTTGTGTATCCCAATAGACCTTAGGCAGGATTCAAAAGCTAACCGGCACAACTCATTCAAAACAGTGAAAGTACATTTTCAAATGCCTTGGTCTATTCTTGCCTAGATGCTAGAACACACAGATCCATGCCCAAATGTGTGGGCCTTTACACGTGTCTTTTTATTTTAGTGGGACTTTGCTTCATCATACATCAAAGTAATGGCACATAAAAAGCCCAACTAAAAAGCAGCCAGTGCACACAAATCACTTTGAGTCCAGGCTTATGTGCTTCTGGAACTCAATAATACCTTTGTTCTATGTCAATGTATTTCAAACAAACCTCTATTTTGAGACAATGGCATTGTATATCAATAGTATAAAAACATTAAAGATAGTAGGAAGAACCAAAGTGAGACTGCACCAGCTTTGAAACAAACATCAACAACACAATAAAAGAGGAACATGTCTCCTTTATTCCCCTGCTGGCTGTGCCTCTGTTGTAAGCTCCCCTTAATAAAAGCCAATAATTGTCTAAATTCCTAATGTAAACGATAAAACAAACTATCTATTACATGAAGCTTGATTAAATGAGATAAAAACTAGGTACTCACAGAGAAAAAAAATCTTCCCTTTGCCACTGACTACAGACCTGAGCCATAACTGCCTAGTCAAAATGTTTGAGAAGGGGATTGATTGCTGGCACATCACAGTTATGGATGCAGGGCTCACCACTCATTTGCCACCCTTCCCTTCCTCAATTTTGTCTTAATTTTCTCTATCCCTGTCCCAACTCCAAGCATTGCTCTATGTTGGTGATGTTGTCCAACCTTTTCACTCCACAGGCCAAATGAGCATCTCCAGGTCCATCTGTGGGCCTCATGTGGTCTGTAGGCCCAATCCAAAGTACAGTGCTGGTCCAGGAGGGTCTTGATCCAACTACATGGAGCTGGGAAATTTGGCAATGGGAGAGTGGTGGCAATGTTAATTGCCACCAATGCCAAATTTCTGGACCTGTGGAGAGCCCTGAAGGCTAGTGACATGGCTTCTTAGGCTGGATCTGGCTGGTGGGCTGGGGCTCGAGTACTCCTGTTCTACATCATGTCCTTGCACACATCCCTGCATACTTCCATAAACTGCTTTAGTGTACAACAAAACATTTGTTTAGCATCATTCAGGGTGCATCTACATGAAATGCTAACTGCACAGCAGCTCAATAACACTGAGCAGTAGCATGGCAGGCAAAATCCATGCTAATGTCCTATTGCACAATAGTATTAGGCTACTGCGAAGTTAACATCCAAAAAACCCATGCACTGGTGCTACTGCACAGTAGTACAAGTTACTGCACATCGATTTAGTACTTCATTATCCAACAACTACAGCACATTTTGTAAGGAGGGCATGCTGGGGCGGGATGGGCTTCACCTCTCCCCTAACAGCAGATGTATCTTTTCCTCTAGGTTGGCTAATCTCGTAAAGCGGGTGTCACGGCGGAGTCCTATAGGAGGGCCATGATCTCCTTACGGCTCCCTCACCGTGCCAAGTCGGCCCAAGGGCACCCTCAAATTCTTGCCCGCCACGTCTTTGATGTTGAGGTAAAGTTGGGAGGAGGCCTTACAGCTCCCTGGGCACGGTTAGCTGGGACCTCTGTCCCCGTGTGTTCCCGGACCCCCTGGGGGTCCCCTGGTATGAGAGGTGCTCCCCAGGCCCCCTAGCCTTATGGGCTATGCGTGGCTCCTACCAACCCCCAATACCACGCCCCAAGCCCTCGGGCCTCCTCTACGTACTCTCGCCCTTTCATGGGCTCTCTGAGCCCACTCGGGGCCTCCCTGTAATGTGGCCCCTTTCTGGGGCCTTCTCTATAGTGTTGCCCCCTGTCTGGGGCCTTTACACTAGTGCCCCCTCCTGGGACTCCCCCTGCAAAGTCACCCAAACTCAGGCTTCTAAAATACAGCCCCCTGTCTGGGGCTCTCTGCGCCCACTTTGGGGACTTTTTGGTAACACCCCCTGACTCTCAGGCCCACCACACTGCTACCCCCTTCTCCCAGGGCTCACCGTGCCACTACCCCCTCTCACCGGGGGCAACCGCAGCACTCTACCCTGCTCCAGGGTTTGTCACAGCACTAGCCCTTCTTCAGAGGCTCACCGCACCCGCACTGGGCTTCCTAATAATATTGCCCCCTCTCTGGGGCTTGCTGTGCCCATCCTGGGCTTCCTCATAACACTGCCCCCTCTCTGGGGCTAGTCATGCCCATGCTGGGGCTTCTCAAAGCTGCCCCTCTCTGGGGCTGGGGTCTACGCACCCCGCAAGTTG
>NW_005842085.1:1944045-1945709 GCF_000455745.1 Alligator sinensis | reverse complement strand
AGCCCTGGGCTTTATAAGGGCCAGGCCCTGCCTCCTACAGGCAGCTGGCTCTCCTTAGTTGCCCCGGCAACCCGCAGCTGTGCTCGTTACCCTGGCAACCCTCAGCTGGGCTCGTTATATCCTGCCAGGGCTCGCTCTCTCTCCTTGGCAGTTTCCACTCCCTAGGAGCAGAGCACTGAGGTGCCCTGTGACAGCGGGCTTTAAACTAGCTTCACCAGGGGAAGGGGCCGCTTTGAGTGGAGAGGATGCTTCACCAGCACGCAGGGTGACAAAAGGAAGGGAAGCACAGGTAAGTATAAACGTCTGAGGAGCAGGAGACCACAACTGTCCTGGGAGTGGGAGGAAGGCGCGAGCACCCTCAGGAGGCCTCAGGTGCCTCTACACTAATGCTCGGAGTGTGGGGAACAAACAGGAGGAACTCACCCTCAGAATAGCCAGTTCAAACCCAGACATAGTAGGGATCACAGAAACATGGTGGGATTCATCCCATGACTGGGCAGTGAGCATTAGGGGCTATAGGCTTTACAGGCAGGATAGAAAAGGAAAGAAGGGAGGGGGTGTGATGCTCTATGTCAAAGAGCAATTCACATCTTCTGCCAGCAAAATGGGGTCAGAGGAGGGGCAAGCTGTAGTGCTTTGGGTCAAGATACAAGGGGGTCGTGGGGAGAGGAATGTAACGGTGGGGGTCTAGGTATTTACAAGTGCTAACCTACGGCGGAGTTAGTTTACTGTGACCTGATAGGGCCCCACATTTATATGCAGAGAGGTTACTGTGGAGCTAATTAGGCAGTTTTTCAGTGAACATCTTGTGTAGGTGCACCCACAGTGACTTGGACAGCTGTTGCGAGAAGCCCTGCAGGCCAGCTGATGCACCTCTGCAGGGTGAATCCTGCTGATGCACCATATGTTTGATACTCCTGGTCTAGGCTAATGCTTTACCTTGCTTCTGTACTATAATACCTTGTATCAAGACTTGAATATAACAAGGGAAGATGGACGTGTTCCTCAGTGTGGAAAACTTTTGGTCTAGAAATGACATACATTTTGTTTGCATTTTTTTCCTTGGTCATAGATTTCATAGTTTCGTAGACGTTAGGGCTGGAAGGGACCTCGAAGATGATTGTTCCTTAAGAAGATGATACTCAGGGCCCAAGAGGTGAAGATCCCAACTAGAAGCAAGGGGGACAAGAGTGCCCGAAAGCCTCCCTGGCTCACCAAAGATGTCCGGGAATGCCTGGTTGCCAAAAAGGTGGCGTACACCCGGTGGAAAGGGGGGGCGATCTCCAAAGAGGAGTATACCTCCACTGCTCAGGCCTGTAAGGGGGCTGTTAGGAAAGCTAAGGCGGACATAGAGCTAGGACTAGTGTCCAAGATCAAAGATAATAAAAAGTCCTTTTTCAAATATATAGGGAGGATGAAGAAGGCGCCAGGAAATGTGGGGCCTGTGCAAGATACGCTGGGCAATCTGGTGGTCGCGTCAGAGGAGAAGGCAGACCTCTTTAACAAATTCTTCATCTCCGTTTTCTTGTGCAGGGACCAGGACTCCCCCACCGTGATTCAAGATGGACTCGAAGGGAATGCCTCACAACCTAAGGTTGAGGAGGACCGGGTTGGAGTGCTACTGGAGGGGCTGGACGTGTTCAAATCAGCAGGTCCAGATGCTC
>NW_005842085.1:1942036-1943216 GCF_000455745.1 Alligator sinensis | reverse complement strand
CCAAGGAGGTGATCCTCCCCCTCTACGCGACACTGGTCAGGCCGCAACTGGAGTACTGTGTCCAGTTCTGGGCACCCCACTTCAAGAGGGATGTGGACAACATTGAGAGGGTCCAGAGGAGGGCCACCCACATGATCCGGGGACTGCAGGGCAGACCCTACAACAAGAGGTTACGGGACCTGAACCTGTTCAGCCTTCACAAGAGAAGGCTGAGGGGGGACCTTATGACCGTCTATAAACTCACTAGGGGGGACCAGATGGGTTTGGGGGAGACCTTGTTTCCCCTAGCACTCCTCGGGATAACAAGAAATAACGGCCACAAGTTGTTGGAGAGTAGGTTTAGATTAGACATCCGTAAGAACTACTTCACAGTTAGGGCGGCTAGGATCTGGAACCAACTTCCAAGGGAAGTGGTGATGGCTCCTACCCTGGGGGTCTTTAAGAAGCAGCTTGATGCCTACCTGGCTGGGGTCATTTGAACCCAGTTTTCTTCCTGCCCAGGCACGGGGTCAGACTTGAAGATCTGCAAGGTCCCTTCCGACCCTACTTCTATGATTCTATGACATTAATAAATGTGTAGACTCACCCACTGGGTCTTCTGAAGCTGTTGTTTTGGGATGTTGACTTCACTTTGACCAGAAATACCATTTCAATGCTGGTAATAATGTTTTACTTTCTCTTAGGATAGTATAGCTAACCTATTTGAATGAATTCATTGTTTTCAATTATTTCATTTTTGTCACACTATTCATCTTATGACAGTGCTCTGAGATTAAGTTAATTGTAAAGTTCTCTGAGAGTCGTGTTCTGAAAATGTTAAAATAAATTGTAATATGACAGGTAGAACATGAAAGAAGCTGTATCGTTTAAGAGTAGGAATTTAAGCACTCTCATATTTGTACAGAAGCTATGTGCCTATTACAAAACATTTACAATGAAACCTCACATTGAATAACTTTTTAAAGAGATGCTTGAACTAGATACCAACAATGTCTTCAGAAGTACACTGTGTGTATGCCAATTGCTGTGCCAAGGACTTTCTAAATAATTATATGATCATTATTAAATTATAAAATAAGCTGCTGAACGGGCACTCTTATTGTCAGGTTAAAGTCCAGAACTTCCCAGAACTGTCAGAGTTTGAACACATTATTGTAAGGCAGTGAGGAATAAATTAAAG
>NW_005842085.1:1936003-1942005 GCF_000455745.1 Alligator sinensis | reverse complement strand
CTGAACCCAGGACAAAATCCTGCATGTTTCTTTCCAAAGTGCAGCTAGGTCCTGATCTGAAAGGCTGAAAAAATTAAAAAACGGCCAACGGCACAGAAACTAGATGAGAAGATGCCAGAGGAAAGTGGGGACCAGGAGTAAACAGAATTACAGTCTGCAGCAGTAGAGGAGAGAGTGATCCAAATTAAAAACTGAAGTAATCTACTTTTACCTGGTCTGAATTCAGCTCAGAGTGAAATTACACATTACATGTATGCCATACTAAATCTGGGGAATATTAAGCAGTCTTAAAGCTAGAATATGCTATGAGCATGTTAATATTATTTCTTGCCTGCACAGCTCTGATTTGGCTATGGTGCCTAAGCTCTATCCCTACTCTGAGGGAAAAGGGAGCTGAGAGCAGTGCATCCTTGGACTGCAAATTACTCATTTCATCTCTAGAGCAGACTGAAGTTACTCTAACACAAGCTAGGTAACAAAGCCCAGAGTTAACCTTACCTGAAGTGACATCACTTTGAGACACTCGGGGCATGTCCCCACGTGCAAGGGTATGCGCTTGCAGCAGCAAAAAAAGTTGCAGCACAAATTTGTGCTGTTCCTTTTTGCCACTGTGCATGCCCCTACACATGTGCTTTGGTGCAAGGCAAAGTGCCCCACTTTAGGGAAACTGCTGGTTTCCTGTTCCTCCCAGCTCCCAGCATGCTGGAGGAGCCAGAGCAGAACTAAAGGAAGGGAGACACTGGCTGCCAGCAGCAGCCAGAACATCTACCAGGAGGACTGAGCCTCCATGGCTGTTGGTGCATGCTCCCATGACACGTGCAATGCCACTTTTTTTGCAGCATTTGCGGGGGAGAGGGGGGTGGCTACTGGGAGTACCCGGTAGCAAATTTTGCCTCAACACTTACCATTTGCAACATGGGGCACAGTTTAATGTGCCAGGCATGTGGTTTGTGGCACTGCAAAGAGGTTTGAGGAACCACAAATCAAACATGCCTGCACGTTTGGATCTGGCCCCAGAGGGCCCTTAGATAGAGTTAATGAGCTTCAATGTGCAGAAGTTCACATTTTAAGTGCTCTTAGTATGGGCTAAGTGTAACATGTAACCTCACTCTCAGTGTTTCTACTCCAGCATTCTTATATTATCAGAAGTGCTGTCCTTCCTGTAATTGTGTCAGCACAACTACAAGGGCATTAATGCACTGTAGTTACTGTGCATTAAGTTTAGTATCTCTAATAACAGGTATTAACTCAATGCACAGTAACTGGCACTACTGCTCAGGAGCACTGGCACACACCCTTTTGTGACACTAATGTGCAGTAGACTAATTCTACTACAATAGTGCAACAGCACAGCTTTTGCCATGATCCATTAATGCGCAGTAGAATTAGTCTCCTGTGCATTTAGTATCTCGTGTAGACATGCCCAGTGAGTAGAAACTGATGAAAGTCATTCAGTCATTACAGCTCTCCCCACCCAGCAGAATTATAGCATTATTCTGCTATAATTTATAAGCATTAAGCTGGCAACACACAACTCAGGTTATACATGTGTACCTAACACATCTTAATTCAGTCTCTTAAGGCTAGAAAAGCATTGGTTTCATTAAGTAATCTCAGTTCTTACCATGGATTCATATGGTAATTGTACTAATGCTATTTGATAATATCAGTGCTATAAAAGTTAAAGAACTTGCTTAAGAATGATAAGTTAGGCAATTAAATGGCATTGGTTCCTTTTGACTTATTCATAAGAGTAAGGGGAAATGTGCCTTTGTGAATTGGAAAGTGAAAACTGATAAATTATAGTGAACTATCTATTCATGCAGAAAAAAAATCTGTGCTCTCAAAATGAAAAACAGAACATTTCTGGGAAATTAGTCATTGTTCGTTAGCTCTCGATTACATTACTTCCAGTTTTATATGCACAGAGCCATCTCATCCATCCATATACTATATCTCCAAATTATCACAAAATATAGTGACTTCCACTCTAATATGATACATTCAAAAGAAAGATGAAAGATGAATCAAAATCTTTCAAACTGACATTTTCTAGGTTTTGTATCTGAACAAAGGTGAAAACTATTCAGCTATTCTTCAATACAAAGCAACTCTCAAATATCCAATTCTTTCAAGTTTAGGGTTGTTACCAAAAAAAAAAAAAAAAAATCACTTCCTGGAAGTAGCAAACGTTGGGCAATTGGGCAATTTTTTCTGAAATATTGGAGACAGTTTTCAATGACTAAAACCAAAAATTTTAAATGGAACATGTTATGTAATCTTAACTAAAGTGACTGTGAATGTTCCCTCGATTGATGGTTACATGTTAATTGCTTACCAAAATATAAATATATTAAAACTCATGGCACTAGCCTGCTCCCAGCCTCATCCAGCCCTACACCACCTACCTGCAGCAGCTAAGGAGAGCTGGAGGCTCTGACCACAGCTGCCTGTGACCAGGGGATCTCTTTAAAAGCCAGGCTTGTGCGATGCTTCCCAGCCACCTGGGTTTGTGGCTGAGCAGTCTGCAGTGTGCTAGCACAGCCATCTCTGACTTTGTCTGTAAAGCCTACCGTGTGATGGCTCTGCCCTGCCCAGGCCCAGGGATCAACTGCTTGCACCCCGGGCTCCTGCTTGTCACCCTGCTCACCATGCTTCACTGCCATAGTGACTGCCAGCTGTCCCAAGTCAATCTCAGCCCTGCCTGCCCCCCGGTCCTATGCAGACACATGGCCAAGCTTACCGCTGTGTCTGAGGCCCCCTGCCCCCATGTTAATGCCACCCAGACCCTGAGCTGCCACCTAGACCCTGGCAGGGAAACTGATGACATGCACATGGACACCACCACTGGCACCATCCATGAGCTCCTGGGGCTCCAGCCCCACCATCTGTGGGCCTGTCCTGTCAGCCGGGACTGGTGGCTGCATGACATCCAGTGCATCTGGGATAATGAGCAGTGACTGGAGTCCTTTTGGATGACCTGGACCACCTTCCAGGAGCTCCTCAATCAGCTCTGCCCACACCTATAGTGGCAGGCCACCACCATGTGTCTGCCCTTCCCTGTGAAGACCCAGCTGGCCATCGCCCTGCTCAAGCTGGCCACACCTGCCAACCTCCACTATGTCAACCAGCTCTTCAGCATGGGCATGGCAACTGCTAGGAAGGTCATCCTGGAGGTCTGCAGAACACTCCAGGACATGATGGGGCACATCATGCTCCAGGTATACAACCCCCTGTGAACTCCACCCTGACAGCCCTGGTGGAAAGCAGATACTTTGCACTTTGAACTTCCAGCTGGCTGAGATGGCGGTCCTACCCCTCCTCATCGGGGATGCCACCTACCTGCTCATGTGGTCTACACCAGCCAGCCAAACCCCAACCAGACACATTTCAACAGGTGGATGGGCCAGACCCATGCGCTGGTGGAGTGCACCTTCGGCCACCTGAAAGGATGCTGGCACACGCTCACCACCCACCTCAAGGTCACAGAGGCTAACATCTTTCAGGTCATCATTGTCACCTGTGTGCTACGTAACATCTGCAAGGCCCAGGGTGGGGGGAGCTCTTCTATAAGGTTTGGGTGGAGAAGGCACATCAGGCAGAGAACACCTGGCACTGGGAGTGCCAGCTGCAGCAGCAGTGACAGTGATGGGCCTCCCGCCTCAACCAAGGCCCCAGGTGACCTGTACACCTGGCAGCAAGGGCCCAGGCACAGGGTGTGAGAAATACAGGCAAACAACCTGCTCCTGCACTTCCCTCTGTAGGCCACCTGGATGGCCAGCCATGAACCTCAGCCCCACCATGCACCCCCAACACCATGCTCACTGTGGACAGTTTTCTGGAAAGCACTTTATTTCCCTCCACAAACATAGACCCCGTCCCACCCTCCCTTCCGAACAACAGATCCCATCCCCACTCCCTCCTGAACCACAGAGGCCCTCCCTCCCTTTCAACCCACAGGGTCCCTTCCAGCCTCTGACCTGCAGAGCCCCACCACCAACCACTCCATGCACCACCAATAAAGCATCCTCTTCCCTGTGCAGAGTATGTACAGTGCTCTGTGTACCATCCTGGGGTGGGGGACAGGGGTGGGAGTGCCTAGGGGTGGACCCGAGGGACAGGTGCCCAGCTCTCTGGCCTCTGGCCACATCCCCATAGGTGCATACACCGCAGCAAGAATGGGAAGTGGGGGGCTTGCCCATGGATGGCAGTAGCTGCTGCTCTGC
Source organism: Alligator sinensis (assembly GCF_000455745.1). Taxonomy (NCBI): domain Eukaryota; kingdom Metazoa; phylum Chordata; order Crocodylia; family Alligatoridae; genus Alligator; species Alligator sinensis. The sequence continues at coordinate 1,937,779 of NW_005842085.1, read as the reverse complement.
TGGCATGGGTGGCCCCCAATCCTGCAGCAGGGCCAGCAGGGCCCATGCACACTGCTAATCCCACTGCAGGCACCCCTGGTCAGGAACCACATGGAGCTGGGGAGAGCAGCAGGGGAGGCATAGGCAGTGGGGCCAGCTGGTGGGAGACCCAGGGCAGGTGCTAGGGCAAAGGAACCTGTCCACAGGAGGTGCCACTGCACCTCAGCCCAAGCCCACTAGGGGGCTTATGGCTGTATGGCAGGCAGCTTCCAGGGGGCAGGTGGGGCTAGGGGCAGGGGCAGGGAAGTGGGTGGGATGAAGGTGACTGCCAGGGCCAGAACTGTATCCAGCATCCAGCAGTCCTTCTCCATAGCCTCCACTGCCCAGGTCAGCACAGCAGCCTGCTGCTCCTGGGCCTCCACCATCTTCTCGAGGAAGGCAATATACCTCTCCTCGAGGGCCAGAAGTCTGTCTCAGAATGCCTCATGGACCAAAGGGTGCCTGAGCCACTATGCCCTGCTTCTGGTAGTCACCATGGTGTGCCAGATGCACCTGAGAACCTGGTGCAGGACCCTGAGGTTTGACATTCCGACAAGCAAGCCTGCTCTTCCTTGCAACATCCACTGCCACCTGAAGGGGGTACCTATGCCTGCAGTACACATCCCTGCCCCCCACAGGTAAGGATAACATCACCACCAGCATTGACACATTTCTCCACATGTGAGAGGCCTGTGCCTGCACAGCTGAGGGGGCACTGGCTGCTCAATAATTTTTGGACTGCCTCCTGCCTCTCTGTGTGCAGTGGGAGGGAACTCCAGGGGCCAGGGAGAGGTCCCTGCCAGGCCAGGCAGAGAGGGTGGGGAGGGGAAGTGGCAGGGGAGGGGGGGCCCACGTCCCAGTGTGGGGCTTACCAGGTATGTGTGGCAGGTGCCCCCAGGGGCCCAAGTCTGTCCCCACTGGCAGTGATGAGATGCTGCTCCCAACAGCTTCGTGAGATGCAGGTGTGCATGAGGTGTGGGTGCCTGGCCGGGTGGCTGGCCAGGTAGGGACCCCCTCTGGTGAGGAGTTGGAGCTTGTGAGGGCAAATGGTGCCATTCCCAGAATGGCCTCCTGGGCAGAGCTGTGCATGAAGAGCTAGTGGGGCAAGTGCTGCCCCAGTTCTCTGGACCTGGTGGATGATGCCAGGGGCAGAGACCACAGCAGGATGGATTCATGGTGCCCTGAGGGGCCCTCCCCTGCTGTCTCATCACCACTGCCAAGCTGTGGTGGAGGCTCTGGCAAGCCACCTGTGCTGGAGAACATGGTGCAATTCCGCCCAGGGTCCCAGGGTGCAAGGATGTGGTCCAGCTGCCGTAAAAAAGGCATGGTCCTGTGGGTAGACCCCAACCAGTGATTGTGGTCAGTGACGTGGATCCACTGTGCTCTCAGGGCCTTGATCTTTATGAAGCACTGGTGCACCAACTGGTCATGCCATGTTCCTGCATGTGGGTCGCCAGCCCCTCATAGATGTGGGCATTGGAGGGCCTGCCCCAAGTGAACTGTCTCTTTACCTTAGTCTCACCCCACAGTGCTACAAGGTCTGCAGTATTATCCTGGGACAAGTTAGGCCCCTGAGAGATGGTGTGGGGCTCCCTCGATGGTCCTCAGGGGTTGTAGGCAAGAGCCTGGTCCTGGGCAGGTGCCTGCAGCGCACAGTGCAAAGGCACAGCATGGCACAGGCAGGCAGGCAGTGGGACTGGGCCAGGGGCCACTGCGAGGGTCTGTGCAAGCTGCTGTGGCTGGGCCCCCGCCACCCCC
>NW_005842085.1:1859061-1935972 GCF_000455745.1 Alligator sinensis | reverse complement strand
GGGTGTGTGCAGGTGGGTGGGGCGGCCCGGGAGCCACTGCTGCAAGACCCAGTGGCCAGAGGCAGGCAGCAGGTGGCATAGCCCCTCAGGGTCCCCACAGAGTTTTAAAAGGCAGGTTGTACTACAAGGTACTAGAGAAACTCCAAGCCTCATGGCCCTGGGGCTAGCTCAAGGGTGGCCTCCTGGTGGTGGGGCTGACCAGGAGCAAATTTTCTTCAATTGGTATTTATATGTGCACTACTGTATGGTTACTACGACACAGTTAATTTGCTACCTGAATTTGCAGGTAGCAAATTGGTTAATGCTTTAGACTAATTTAGTGCATAGTAAGCACCTGCACATATATACACAGCAACACTTTCCTGTGCAGTCAATTAGTCAGCCGTGTGGTAAAGCATCTCATGTAGACATGCCCCTTGTAAATCATCTGTTGCAAGTTAGTTGATTTCTTCTTTTCCTTTCTGCAGTGGACATAGATAAATTAATGAAAATGTCCTTTTTCTAACAAGCTCCAGTGGCTGGTCATAATTTGTTTCAGAATAGTGTAATGTGGGATGTAATGTATGGATATTTTAATCAATTATATAAATGTCTAATCTTTTTCCAAGCCTGCTGAGCAATTGTTGTTTATATCAGATATACTGCAATGAGATTCATGGGTTAATGACTTGTATAAAATAAATAATTTCAAGTTCACTGGATGCTCTGTTCTTCTTACACTATGAGAAAGGGTCAATAGAAATACGCCATTTTCTTTCATAAAATACTAGTCACTATTTTGTGTGTGTATATCATGTCCCCTCTCGTCTGCATCCTTCATGAAATAAACAGTCCCCTTCTTGTTAAATATGCTCATATTGAAGCTTTTCCATGCCTCTAATCATTTTTACAGCACTCCTCTGAGCTCTTCTAGGTTATCTTTTAGGCTCTGGAAGGAAAGCAGAACACTAGAAGTCCTGTATCCTGTTCCCAGCTCTTCTCCTGATGCATGGCTTTGGACAATAACTTTAATCTCTTTCTGTATATCTAATAATTAGGCAACAACACTCCAACTCTAATAATTAGGATATTATAGGTCCTCTATCCACACAAGATGGGGTTGTGGGCCTTAATTAAATGTTGGTAAAGCTCTCTGAGATGAAATGTTCCACCACAGTTAAGGTTCTAAATATCATTTTAAATATCCTGGGTGAGAAATTCTATAGTGACAAGTGAGGGGCTCAGAAAACAGGATTAAGAAAACATGGGCATTTGCAGGAGACCAGTCCTCAGAGAGGTCTCAGGAGGTCTGACTTGTTCATTGCTTGGGGGTTGCCAAGATGCAGTTTGTAGTTTGCAGTCCAGTTTAGGGCTGTGTGTTACGGACCAGAACTGAAGCCCTGAAGGAAGATACTCTGCCCTGTTCACAGCTGATCAACAGTAAACTGACAAGCCTAAACAAGGGGGTGGGATGACCTTCAGAAAAGGCTTAAAAACCAAGCAGCCAGCCATTACAGGAGCAAGCAAATACAGGGGGTTAACAGGAAGCAGGAAACGAAACTTTGCATTTGAGTTCATAGGGAAAGTTTAGGGTCTTGTTTTCCTTAAATAGTAGAGATTACTGAAGCAGCAGTGAACATATCCCAAGAGAGGAGGAAACAATGAAGACGTCTGGATGAAGAAACTGCAAGATGCACATATCTTTGAGGGAGTGCCTTACTCAAGCTATGTATGTGTGGATTGTTGTTGTAATTATACTTGGGGAAGAGAAGATCCAGGGATCAGAAACGCAGCTGAGAGGACAATGGGGTTTAGAAAGGAGCCTAAAAATATGGGAAGGAATGAAGTAAGAAGGCTTCATGGACAGATCAGGATTTACAGACACCATCACATACAAGAGAGCCTGCAGCATAGAGCACCAGACAAAAAGAATGGTCCATGGAAGTATATAACAATTAACAAGACAGAGGGAGAGCCCTGGTAGAACTGAGGTATAGTTTTACTTCACTGGACGATGACAAGGAAGAAGGGAAGGGATTCTACAAAAGAGTGAAAAGATGATGGGTCATAGACTGGAAACCAAAAAAAGGAATGATGACCTCCTGATGTCCCTTCCAATCCTAATTTTCTATGATTTGATGATTCTGACTGGGAAGACACAGGAGCCAAGTTACGTAGAAAGCTGATGTAATTCATATGGGTATATTAAGTAATTCAGGCTGTCTCTGCTAAGAGACTTCATCTCCTGCAATCCTGATGTTATTTTGTCACCAGGTTCAGATGAAGCATGTGGATAAGTGGCGGAGTGATAAAACCAAGAAAATTTATCTGTATGATGATAAACATGATATGAAAAGATTTTAAGACTCACTAAAAACAGTCTACAGCCCCTTGCCTGGTGACTATATGCTAGGAATCAGCAACGATGGTTCCAACCTGATGACTGATAAAACACAACTTCTGGACAGATGGGATAATCATTTTTTGAAATCTGTTGAATCACCAGTTCAGCTTAGAAAATTAGATCACATGCCAGTTATCACAAACTGCAGATGTGGAGTCTCTTGTTGAAGAACTTTCATTTCCAGAGACTGTGTAGGCAATAAAATTCCTCTCCAGTGGCAGGACATCAGGTTCTAACACAAGTGCGATTGAGATATACCAAACTGGAGGACTATACTTAGCTCAAATACCAACAATTTTTTTCCAGATTATGTGGTAAAAAGGAAACAATCCATGAGAGTTCAAAGACTCATCCATGTGTTCAAACACAAGAACAGCAGGTATGTCTACAACAATCACAGAGGATTTTTTCTGCTTGTTGTTGCGGGAAAGTACTTGTTTGGATTATACTGAATTTTTACATCGGGCATATAACCAATAATTTCTTGTGAATTTATGGAAGTTAGAAATATTGATATGAGTTTTTCCACCAGGTGGCTTCAGGAAAAAATTTCATAATGAAGTCTAGATTTTTGTTGAGCCTTTACTGATCTCATGGGCCATGTCCACATGAGCATGGACGTTTGTTTCCCTGGGGACAACTAGCAGCAGGACACCTTGTGCCGCTACTACTTGTCCCCAGGGAATGCCTGTGCCATGTGCTCTCTAGTGGGGTAGGGGAGGCTGGGCCAGTACTGGGCTGGGCCCAGCAGCCTTTACCTGGAGTCCTGGGGCTGAAGCAGTGGTGATCCTGCTGCTCGGAGCCTGGCTGGCAGCCAAAGTGTGGCTCCCACTGGCCAGGATCTCCTGGAGTCAACACCCCCCCACACACCTGGTGCTGTTACTTTGCAGTGCAGAGAACACCTGAATGCACAGCCACGCTCATCTGTACAAAGCCATGAAGGCTTCTGATATAGTCAACAGGAAAATCCGTTGGAAAATACTGATATTAGCCAAAGTAGGTTGTTCAGAAAACTTCATCCAGATGATGGTGTTGCCAGCCCTGGCCTTTTGCAATGGGCTAAAGCAGAAGACCCCAAAGCCTGTTTCTAAGTGACCCATTTTAAAGTATGGGTAAACTGACACATGAGATGTGGAGGCTGGCTGAAGCATGTTAATTAGCATGCTTCAGCAGACTTGATTAATTGATTAATCAAGTCTGCTTCAATATGCTGTAATTACAGTGCATTGGAGGAGCCTCCCCTCACATGTATAGGCACCCTAAGGCTAGAAATAAACATCAGCAAATGATCAGATCACCTATGCTAGAATGTGTCCCAGCAAAACTGACCCACATCACCAGGTGAAAAATATTGCTCAGGAATCTCAGGAACATGTCCCTGTAACTGGGGAAACCCTGCTTTACCTTGCTTACAGAAATGTGCACTGGAGACTGCACCAGAGCAAGTTCAACACTTCCGGTCCTCCAGGTTTCACATCTTGTGAAAAAGCTCATGTTATGAAACCAAGACTAAAGTCTTGAACAAATATGACATTTGCAACTTGGAACGTTAGGAGTTTATATACATCTGGAGTTTTAAACTACCAATTAGCAGAGATGGAACAACGTAAAATGAACATTGGTTTCCAGCCAATAGGTAAGAGGGCCTGGATGCAGAGATTTTTTTAGGACAGAGTAACAAAAAATTAAAACATTTTTCAGGGGAAGACACGCTATTGATTGATATAAATCCATCCAAAATATACCATATTTTCTGTAATATTTTCTATTATGCCCTTTCCATATCTTAATGTTTTATTTGCTATCCACAATGCTTCTCCAGGTCTTTCTCAGCATATTTCAAGAGCTAAGCAATACGTATGGGTAATTCAAATTGTTCTTATCAATTGTATTCCTTTGGCCTTCATCAAGACTAAATTTCATCTGTCAATATGGTGCCCAGTCAACTAGCTTTGTTATGTCTTTCTGCAACTCCTTAAATTTTCATGAGTCGCAATTCATCAAAATTAATAATATACTTTTTCTTCAGATCTTGACACCTCACTAGTCATTCCTTTCTTAAAATGATTAGTAAACATACAGAACGCTTTGTAAGATACCACTAAGAACTATTTGCCATGCACCATTTAGTCCTTTTGGGATGAATCCCCAGGCCCATGGACACCGGTGACAAAATTTCCAATGAATTCAGTGTCCCAGAATTTCATCCCTTGTTTTTATTTGTGTTTTCTGCGGCATTTTAAGTGAGGAGTTATGGTTTTTGGGTTTGGGGGAGGAGGGAGGGTTGCTAGATTTCTCAGATCTATGAGCTTCCTCACAAACTTATAAAAATCCAAAAGAAAAAAACAGATGATTAGGTGGTGTAAATAGGGAAGAATGTGATGACGGATTAAACAGTGAAAAGGTTATTGGATTGCTTAACTGTTCAATTTTATCATTTAAACATTTTAGAAGTGTAAAAGTTTTGTAGAGAAAATGAAAAGTTAATTTTGTAATATTAGCTAGATTGCACTGAAATATACTTTGAAACGTAACTTTTACACTTTTTTCTTTGTGAATTAAAATGTAAATGGATGAAAAATAACACTATTCTAAAGGGGGGAAAGTGTGAAGATTTACAGTTGAATTGAGAAACAAGATGAGAATAATTTGATACTATTGTATCTTGGGTGCTTTTTAAATACATTAACTGAGATCACAATCGTGTTTCAGGATTATTACTATTTATTTTAAACAGTACAAAGAAACTTAAAGGGAAATATTGCTTCAGTACAAGATAAAGATGTCAGATATTTACAGAGAAACATAGCTGCCATTGGACTTTAGGAAAATAACTAAAGGCAAAATTCTCATACGCTGAGTCCATTTCAGTAGCACCTTATTTCACCAGTGGTGTCAGTGACTTTAGTGGAACTGCTTTTGGTACTCTTTAATAGTAGGATGTTAGAGTCTAGCAGCAGGATCACAACTGTAGCCAGAAACTCCAGTGTAGCAGCATTTTTCCCTCCTAAGACTGTGGTGGGGCAGCCCTGTGGAACCTCATTAGGTACCTCATCAGGTACTACAGCTGTTCCCCTTTGTCAAATTCCACTGGATAAAAGAAGAAGAAACATCACTTTCCTCCCATAGCACAAATCTTGCTTAAGATATAGATGACCTTGGACATGGTTAGAATGTTTGTTTTTATATATCCTGGTGCCCTTTTCGGAATTTGCCTTTTAAGAAATTTAAATGGTTGGTCTTTGATTTGTAACCTTCAATAAAAATCCCATGCATGTTTACCATAAGGAATGTTATATTTCACCATTAAACAACATTAGAGTAGTATTTTCCTACTTTTCATTTCAAACTAACTACTACATTTTGATTTTTATATAAAATCTTTAGGCTACATGGAATTCATAGCTTTTGTCTAAAACAGTAATGAAACATAAGAAGGTTGGAAGTCAAATGGGTACTATGAATTACAAAACTATTCATTCTAACAGGTAATAGCTGCCCAAGACAGTTGAAACAAACAAAAATGCGACATTAATGAGGAAAAGTGATTTTTTTTTTTTTTTTTACAAAAACTGTTGCTCTAGGATAATTGTTTCCAATTTTACACCCTTTCCTAAAAAGCTCTAGACAATTTACTTTTATTCTAACAAAACTGTAATTGTTATGGACCTGTACTCTGTCCTCTATGGGTTTTTTGATTGGACATGGCCTGGAGAGTATCATTATTCCCACCTCCCATTAGAGATGTTTGCACCAATATAATGTTATAGATACTCCCATATTTTTATTAAGTGTCTCTCTCTCCATTGCAGCTTTCATTATCCGTTACACCAAATACATTCTCTTCTTCAGTGGCAAAGTCATGTTCATCTTTCATATTTTCTGAAGCACTGCATTCAATGTAATTTAAAGTATTGCACTTGTGAAACATTCCAGAATGACAATCTTCTGCTGGATCTGTCAACAGAGGAGACAACTTTTCTTCAACAATTTGAACTACGCTTGGTGTTGAGCTTTGGCATATTTTTTCCTTTGTATCTGGTACCTTGTTATTTTTATCTAATGTTACATCTCTGAGTACTTGTTTGGATATATTATTTTCATGGTTGCAGATCTCCAGTGCATTTAAAGCCATATCCTCCACTGCATGTAAGTTCTTTAAATTATTTTTTCCTATTTGAGCTGAAGGTGTAAATATGCCCAAGAAATTTCTATTAATAACATCTAAGTTATTATTGGCATAAAACTTACTAAAAATATTATAGGCAATCTTATTAATACAGTTGTTCTTCAGATGATTGTTTTCATCTTTTATTAAATCTCTGCCTGACAATAACAAAAGTTGATTCAGTTTTGTCAATGAATATAGACCCAACAGGTTTTCAATGTCAGATGCTTTTTGGTAGGCATATCCTCGGTCTTCCTCATTAACTGCTTTTATCATAGCCATGAGTATTGGACAATGTTGGCCACAGATAGCATGAAGCTTATCCAAAGAGTCTTGTTCCTGAACTGCATTCCTGTTGGCATTACTCCTATTAGTTGGTTGATTTTGTATAGGTTCAGCATTTAAAGGCTGTTCCAGTGGATGCACCTTATTATCAGGTAGTCTAAATTCTACAGAGGTACGGGCTGGATGTACTGCATAAAGATGTGGGATATTATCAGTGAGGTTGGGTTTGCTTTTAGTATTTAAATCATCAGAAAATTGCTCTGAATCACTATTATGAGGCATACTAAAGTAGCTGCACATATTTTCAGAGGGTTTAACTATGTCTTCGAGGTCTGAAGAAGATATTTCATTGAGTGGTGGAAACTGATTCAGATGCCCAAAGTGTGAGTACAGAGCGTCATCACTATTATTGTCCAATGCTGAGTCTGTTGATGTTGTGTCCACGTTGCCATACATTCCAGTCTTTCCAGGTGGTGATAATCTTATCAAATGATTTTCTTTAAGTAGCCACTTCCCTTTATCAATTAGTACTCCTTCATCTTCATTAATGCATATGCCAGACTGGCAATGTTGCTTTGCATATTTCCCTGAAGAGTCATCATTGTAGTATTTCTCCTCTCTATTAAGACCAAGATCAGGCACAAGTAAAGCATTTTTGTTTTTATTTATTTCCTCTGAAAATTCTTCTGATGTAAGTGAAGCCCTTTTCTCCACAGACCCAAGCTTTTGTTCCTGACAAAGAGGAATGCTTTCTTTCATCATTGTACATTGGGATTCTTGAGTGTCCTTTTGAAGCACTTTAGACATATATGGAGGTCCAAAGTGAAAGGTAGGCTTAAAAAAAGCTTCTTCTTTACCATAAAGTAGCTCAATAGTTCTTTTAACATGACCAGTATTGTACATTTTTTCAATAATTTCTTCTTCCCCACTTTCATTGGTCAAGTCACTGGATGCCCTAAAATTATGATCACTGTCATCAGTATCTGGTCTATAATCTGACCAGTCAGAAGTAGCAGGGCTTTTTAAACACTTTTTTAATTTAGAAGAACCTGAATGTGTTCCATGCTCTAGTTCTTTTACTTGCAGTTTCTCTTTTATTTCATTCACGTCCAATTCTGTAGTTTGCTTAGACTCGTAACAGAAAGATAATGAGGATGGTATAGAGGTTTCATAGGTTTCACCACAAGTTCCATGTTCTTCCTGTTCAGAGTCTTCCTCATAGTCACATTCTGTAGAAGTTTCAGCATGTGATTTACAACATCCATTTGGTCTTTCTCTTTTCTCTACTGACTCTAAGACGTCTTGCTCTTCTGTATTTTCATCCTCAGTAAGAGGCCTAATATTTTTTCCATCATCTACCTCAGAATGTTCCAAATCTCTTTCATTAGAAGTTACACTTTCAACAGATGAGTTCAGTTCTTCTGAAACCCCCGAATATTCATTATTGAGTGATGTATCTGTGTATTTATCCTGGTATTCTTCTAAAGAGCTATCAGTTTTTTCTTCATTTTCTTCAGGCACTTCTGTATTTGAAGCAAGGATATGATTACCTGATTCTGCAATAGTCTCATTTTTATCTTTTCTGTCAGAACATTCCTGATCTAAAATATGATCTCTATCTTTAGAAGTTACACTATAAACAGTTAAGTTAGATTCTCCTCTAGTCCCTGATTCTTCATTACTGAGTGAAGTATCTCTGATTTTATCTTGAGATTCACTTAATGAATTATCAGATTTTTCTTCATGCTCTTCACATACTTCTCCTTTTGAAGTGAAGCTACAATTACTTGAATTAGTATTACCCATTTTTTTATCTTCTACCTCAGAGGTTTCTTGCTGTAAAATAGATTCTGTATCACTGGACGTTACACTATCAATGGTTGAGTTAGGTTCTTTTGAAGTCCATGATTCCTCATTATTGAATGATGTATCTGTGCATTTATCTTGGTATTCTTGTAATGAACTATCAGTTTTTTCTTCGTTTCCATCAAATTCTTCTATACTTGAGGTAAGGATATAATTATTTGAATTTGCACTGGCCTTATCTTTATCTTTTGTGTCAGAACATTCCTGATCTAAAATATGATTTATATCTTTGGAAGTTACATGATCAACAAATGAATTAGGCCCTTCTGAAGTCCCTGATTCTTCATTATTGAATGAAGTATCTGTGATTTTATCTTGAGAGTCTCTTAATGAACTATCAGCTTTCTCTTCATTTTCCTCATGTACTTCTACATTTGAAATAAGGATACAATTACTTGAATTAGTATTACCCTCCTTTTTATCTTCCACTTCAGCATTTTCTTGCTCTAAAATATGGTCTTTATCATTAGAAGTTAAACCATGAACACTCAAGTTAGGTTCTTCTGAAGTTCCCAGTATTTCATTGCTAAATGATATAGCTGTGATTTTATCCTGAGATCTTTGTATTGAACTATCCCCTTTTTTTGCATTTTCTTCAGGCACTTCTTCATTTGAGATTAGACTACAATTACTGAAATTAGAATTAGTATCTTTTTTATTTACCAGACTTTTGTGAGCACCCGAATCATTTAGATCTGAGGTCATCTGTACCTCATGAGAGCTTTCACATCTATCTGTCATTTCTTGCACTTCAGCATTTGCCCCAAAATTTAACACGCTTTTTGGAATGCAAGTCTCAATGGAGTCATCATTCTCATGAAACCTTGGAACTTTCTGAATTCCAGCTGTGGAAAGGTTTTCGCTGCAATGTGTAGAGTCTGGCTTTTCCATGTCCTTCTCAGAGCATAAGAAACTACTGGCTACTGATTCTTGTAAGTTTAGGACAGCGGTCTTTAAGTCATGAGCTTTTTCTCTGACGGCAATTTGTTTTAGAAACTGCAACAGTGTAAATATTTCAGACCCTGCATGGGTAGTTTTTTGATCATCATCTTTGTTTGTGCCAGTCAAATTCTCCTTTAAATTCAGTACAAGTAGCCAAGCTAGGAAGAGACTGGGGGAAGAACCAAGAAAAGAAAGAGAACAAAAATCTTTAAGACCACATGATTTTTCTATACATCCACTATGAGCACTCTGAATGCTCAGTACAGTTGACTGTATCTGGTGTAGCAACATGCTAGACATACAATCATTTTGAGCATCAGTTCCAATGTTGCCAACAATTTTTGAATCAACCTGAACAGAAACATCAGCCATTTTCCTTTTATCTGCATTAATATCTTGAGTATCAATTTCTGACTGCAACTTCTTTCTATTTTTTTCATGTATTTCATTATACACTTGTAGATTCGTATTTTTTTGGAAATCTGACTCTACTAAATACTTGGCTTCTTCCATTATTGCTGTATTAGCACTAGTCAAACAGTCAGTTTCATCACCATGGGTCTCTTGGGTGGATTCTTCAGTTGCTTCCATTTCACTGAGAGGCATTATTGACCTTTTGGCTAGATTACATTCAATCACAGTGTTTTTACCAGTTACATGAACCTTATTTGCTATAAGCATAGTATCTGTATCTGAGAGGTTGATATTTTCTATTGGAAAATCACACATTTTACTATTTGTTATATTCCCTTCTTTTCTGCTTATTGGAGTTAATTTTTCTGGAGGCAAAACAGTATTTGAAAACATATTTTGTAGCCAACTTTGAACATAGTTTTCAAGGGAACATTCAGCTACCTTGTCTGGAAAATGCTCTTTGTTCAGAGAATCTAGTGTATCAACTCCTTCTGACATACTTATTTTATTTTCAGTGATGCAGAGCTGCTTCTTCTTTTTCTGTTTTTTCTGCTTCTTCCAAGATTTGTGTGAACCATCTGAAAGAATATTCCCCTTTTCTATTTCTGAACTATGACTATTTGCCACTTCTGTCAATGACTTTGATTCAACTAAAGAATTTTGTGTTGCTTCTACAGGATTAATAGAGTGACATGTGCCTTCATTTTCATTACCCGACTCATTTTCTCTATATTCAGTTTCATGTTTTAAATCAGCTACTAAAACATCATGCTCAGTTTCTAGTGACTGTGGCAAACTAAATTTTTCACCCCTTTTGGATTTTACTTTGGTCAGCTGTCTATTAGCTTTTGGTTTTTTACTAGATAATAATCCATCTTGTTGTGATTCCACTGAAGCCTGAGAAGATACCTCATTTTCAGAACCTATATTTTTGTTTGAACTAATAGATTTATCAGAGATATTGACAGAAAATCCTATTGCTCTTTTCTGAAGCATTTCAGAGTATGTGTCCGTAACCTGAGATGTAAACTCCAGTGCATTTTCACTTGCAATGCACATTCCTTGAGACATTTCCTCACTCTGAACAGTTCCTTCTTCTGTAATATCACTACCTTGTTGACTGTGGGGTGAATGTATATCTTGTTCCAGATAATGTAACGGTGGCCTTTTCTTTTTCTTCTTCTTTTTTTTGTTGATGGACGATGGAGGGTAACTTTCATCAGTGGGATGTATTCTCCAGTCACATTCAGGGTTGACACTTAATTGATTGTCTGTCTCAGCAATAGTAGAAGATACTTTTGTTACATTTATTTTCTCCAGAGGAGAAATTTTAGTACTTGTTGATACTGTTGCATACATCTGATTGTTTCCAGTACAAGTTGTGTGAATGGTTCTTTGAAAAGAAGGTAATAAATCAGATGGCTTACATATTCTGTCTTTATTTTGTGGCTGAGGCAATTCTGAATACCTGATGGAAGAACTCGATGGCCTTTTTATTTCTTTATTTTCAGCTGGCACATAAGGAGAACGTATGTTGTCTGCTGAAACTGGCCTAGTTGCATGATAAATTCTTGAAGAAGGCATAAAACTTTTGCAGCCTGATACTAAACTGCTACGTATGCCTTCCTCCACAACTGATTTCTCCAAAATGTCCTGAAGTAATGTGTCCTCATCAGGCATCTCTAATGTCATCTTCTTGGTGGTTTCCATTAACGCACATCTTTTGTGGTTTACGTTAATTGACATTTCTCCGCTTTTTTTGTTTTCTAAAGAAAGATCTACTAAATCATTGTCACTAATTTCACTGAGATTTGGATTATTGATACTTGATTTTTTGCTGCTAGAATGGCTAACCATGCAATACGCAGACTTGCTTTCCCCATCATCTGTTTCTTCACTATAGGAAAATTGTCCTACCATCTTTTTCTGAACTACATTGTCAGATGCCACAGTGACACTTTCAACTAATGCTTTATTTTGTCGCACTCTTCTTGGCCCTGGTGTAGGAGGTCTATAAAAATGAGGCCTGACTTTATCCTCTGGTATGTTGCTTATATCCATATTTGAAGACACGTTTTGACAGATGTTATAATCACAACTTTTTAAATCAGGTTCTGATTCTTTACTGATCTCTTCTTTGTTGATCTGCTGCAATGCATCACCCTTATTATTATTGTATTTCTCCAAAAGAGGAGGCTCTGTGGGCTTTAAACATGCTGCTATATTTAAATCAGTTAAACAATCTTTTGAGCTCATTGGTGAATTGCAAATCTCAGTATTTTTATTACTAGAAAACCCAGCACGACTGACTGTGGTTGTCCATTTTATTGTTTCTTCCTCTTTTATCTTGAATCGAACCTTCATCTCAACTGTCATACTGCCATCTTGATTAAGGTGAACAGATTTCTCAATGTCATCCTCACACTGTGCAAAGGACAAATCTTCACTGGTATGGGACTGATTTTCTGCTAAGCCCATATAATTATCTGGTACATAAGAGGAATCTGAGTTGTAATCATTGCTGTAACCTTTCTCAGAAGAAAATGAGTAGATTTGAGATCTTGAGCTTGAAGCCAACTGAGAGCTCACTTTCAGTAGTCACATTGAAAGCACCCATGTCCACAACATAAGATGGAAAGTGTAGAAGGCATAACATTCATAACATCCAGATGGATAGACAGCAGACAGGCAGCAAAGAAAGGAGACAGAAAAAAAGGGAAGAAAATTAGTGAAAAAGAACCCAAAGAAGGCTATTTAGGGGAAGGAAGAGTGGGTTTGATATAAGTATTGAACTATAAAGAAAACTATTTAAATCAGTGAATTAAATCCTCTAATTCATTATGTACTTATTAATAAGAGAAACATAAGAGAATTTTATGAAGGGTTAAGGATTTTTCCTCTGGTGCCCTTCATTTTATTTTGCCGCTGGGCTCTTTGAATAACACTAAGTTTAAAGTCTCTGATAGGCTGAATGCTCTCAGTTCCCACTGAATTGGTAATGTAATATGCTCCATGCCTTTAACAGATGCCCAGATCTTCAAATAATTGAGCTTTTTCTTTACTCCCTTCCCTACAATTTAATAGACATAGATGAATTAATTTGCTCTCTGAATGTGTGTTAATACATAACAACACTAATGTTAAAGGGTGATAAACCTTTAAATAAAAGTGAAAATAAATCTCTCTCGGTTTCAGTTTCTAGGCACTGTCCTCTATAGCCTCTAGAGGCTCTACAACTGTGTCAAAGAAAAGCTGAAGAGAATGGTTGGTTGAATGGGCTAAGTTGACTTCCTTGTTCTCTACTGTTAACTTGCTAACATTAAAGTGTCAAGGGAAGATTATTTCTCCTTTCCAGACTGTAAATATCGACAATCCAACCTTCCTCTGTTTTTTACACTTTCCTCCTAAACTCTGCTAGAAGGTTCCTCGCTGTCCATGACCCCAGTGGGCATAAAAGATGAGAAAGAGATAATGCCAAGGCATCTGACCAGTCTTGACTTATGTGAGTAATCCTTGCTTATGTGTGTGGTGCCATTGACTAGTCATATAAATAAAAGTGTATAATCAGGCCTGTACATTATACTTCTTCATAAAGTTGTACATTAAAATACTGAACCCGATATTTCTAAGAAGATTGTAATTTGCAATTACAAAGCAAACTGTATAGTATAATACTCAAAGGCCTGGTCCCAAGTTCAGAAGAGCCAATAGGATTATTCCCATTGACTTAAAAAGGCTTTGCATCAGGCTCTCAATGTATTTGCACAAAATTTAAATATTTCTTAACTGTGTTTTTACTACTCTGAACAAACTCAACTCTGATAAAAATTTCATCTATCTTTATTAAAGTAAAACAATAGGCAGGAGAGCAAAAGAATGCAAAGTGAAATTTAACCAGAATTTTCTAAGTGATTTTCTTTTCTTAGAAGGTGTTATGTGCAAGTAAAGTCATTAGTGCACACAGTCAGAATCTGAGACATACATGAAGACATTGATAACAAATAGGCAGACAAGGTTCCTTGGGTGAATTTGATATCTTTTATTAGACCAACCCAAATGGTTGGAGAATAGTTATTAAGCAAGCTTTCGGGTTCAAAAACCCTTCGTCAGGTTTTTGAACCCAAAAGCTTGCTTAATAACTATTCTCCAACCATTTGGGTTGGTCTAATAAAAGATATCAAATTCACCCAAGGAACCTTGTCTGCCTATGTCCTTAGACCAACATGGCTACAACCTAAACCCTTGAAAACAAATATATACTCTCAAATAGGAGCATTATACAGTCATTGGAACTTATTTTAAATGTTTCATATATGTCTCTAATCCAATAAAACAGGCTTAACATTGATTTGACTTCAATGGGACTGTTCCTGGCTTAAAATTAAAAATATTCTTTTCTCAGGGGAATTTTTAGATGTATAGACTTTCACGAGTACACTTGTCACTGCTATATACACAAACATACAAATTTAGATTTCTTGACTTGCATGTGCTTTTCAGTGCGCTACCTAATTTCTATTCCAGGGACCACAGACCTTTCATAAGAAAAATCTCATTTTTACAGCCTTTAAGAAACAGAATAGAAATAAAGTTCCTATAAATTTACTTCATGGTCTCAGATACAGCACTTAATGTTAAACACACAAATTAATTGAGTTTCAGGAAGTTTAGATGTTGGAACTTTTCAGATCTCCCAGCTGTTTAAGTTGTTTCTTTTTTTAAGAAAAAGAACATACTTAATTAGTGAATTCAATTTATCAAACAACAGAATTAACATTTAAAGATGCATGTGACCCCCCAATATATACATAAAGATAGACACCTATATTCCTTCAGCAGTGCTCCCTTAACCCAAGTCAATGTCCACAGGAGTCTGTGTTCTTTTCTCTCCTTTCAGTTTCTCACAGTTCCTTTATGTTTCAGTTGATGTTAAACGTTTCCGTTTCTTTATCTCTCTGCAATAATTCACCCACTCTTTTTCCCTTAGAACTCTGCATAATTCAGATTTCACTATTTTCTACTCATCTCTGCTCTTAAATGTATTACAAATTTGTTCTTAAATACTTTTGCCAGAGCCTGACGAAGGGACTTTGATCCTGAAAGCTTGCAGAAAAGGACAATTTCCTTGCCATTTCCCTGTTGGTCTAATAAAAAGTATCATTTTGGAACCAAGAGTTCTAATTTTTTGTATAGCTCATAGAACATGCACTTTCCTTCAATATTCAAAAAACTTTCTCAAATTTTCTAGTTTGTGTCAGAACCCATTGTTCATATGCCTATAGTACAGTGGAAGATTCCACAGTTTGATATAGAAGGCAGTCTGTCAATCATTTTGTAAGTAGGTCACAAGGGAAAGACTCCAGAGCCCAGTGACTATATGTTAATGACCTAGAAAAAGTTCCCGCCAATTTGCAGCTTCTTTGCACGGTGCATTGCTTTTGCATCTAAGAAATGCTCGGTGCAAAAAGTTCCCGCCAAAGTTATGCAAATTCGTACCCCACTATTGGACTGTTCTAAATTATTCCTACCTGGCGGATAGTCATTGGCTTGCTAGCCGTATAAGAGGCTTGAGCAGTTTCCGCCCAAGTTGGAGAACTCCACACACACCTTGTGGAGAGCTCTGAGTACACTGTGGAGCCTAGCAAACTCCACGCGTGTCTTAGAGAAAAACTTAGCGGCCTGATCAACCACTAAGGACTCCCCGTCACCAACCCAAGGGGGCCTAGCACACCCCCACCGAGACGTAAGACGACTGCCAGCCCGAACACCCTGAACACATCTGCAGACCGACCAACAACTTTGTAATTTCTGCCCGACTCCTGTACCTGTTTGCAACTGTAACCGAAGCAAGCTTCTGACCTGCACTGTACGAGCAGTGTAAGTAAAGCAATCTATTTGTTAAATCAATACGCTTGAGTACCTGATTCCACTCCAAGCGTCACAAGTACCCACCCGCCGACTAGGGCTCCTAAAGCCCCGAACCCCGCGCCGTGGCTCTCGGCAGCGACAGTTTGGAGGCAGAAGATTCTTTTTTTAACAAATTCCAAAAATGCCCACCACATTTCCAAGTAAGCATCTTTTTCTCTTTCTCCCCTATTGGACACTAGCTTGATAGGGCAATATTTCCATTACTAAAGCTTCCCAAACTTTTAAAAACCTGTCAGTGATTTCAGGGGTGTCACTTCTCTTTCATCTTTGCAGCCACTAGAAGGTGAGTGATCAATTCCTTGCAACTCTTATATGTTTCAGTGCTCTCATGAAAGTTCAACAGGAACATTGATGTTGCCATCTGATTATTTCCCTTACCACATCTCCAGCCTCCTTCCAGAACAGTTTAACTCTGGGATACAGACACCACATGTGGTAGAATCTTCCTAACTGACTGTGATTCCTGCAACTTTTGTCTGTTCCTGTACCGTAAATATGTTTAATTCTGAGTGGAGCAAGATACCATTAATATGGGATTTCTTAATTATTTTATTATTGTACTAATGGATGTTTGAGGATCATTGATTCAGATGGCCTCCCATTCCTCAGCACTAATTTCTAATCCAGTGCCATTAGCCCACTATGTCAAAAACAGCATTTTCTCTTCTATATGGCTATTTAAAATTGCTTTATATAGTGCAGACAATAGGTCTGTGTGTCTCATAAGTGTAACCAATATTTTCTCAAATTTGTCAAATTTCTACTGAGGTTTACCTTTCTTTGGGAATGTGTTGAAAAAATCTCTCTATTGCAGGCATTGGAAAAATGGGAGTTTTATGTCACCAGTGTTATATTTCTTCAAAATATCTAAATATATTTTCTTCAAATAATTGTCTAAAATATATAATACTAATATGTTCCCAGATATTAATGCTTCCTAATAAACTATAAGGATTAAATTCAGTGTTATTATATATAGGTGCTGAAGGGGATGGGTAAGAGCTTAATTTCTTATTTGTGTTATCCCAGGTTTTCATTAGTGTTCTCATAAAGGGGTGATTATATACTGAATTTGGCCTGGAAAAAAATTTTTAGCCATGGTAATATATTAAGTTTTACTGTTAGACAATATGGTTGCTCTATCTTTACCCAGTACTTACTGTAAACTGGTGTTATCCAATTCACTAAATTTCTAAATTAGCTGCTTTAAAAGTAATATTTAATACTTGGAAGGATCATTGCTCCCTTTTGCTGATGCCTTTGGAGTATTGGATTTCTTAATCTAGGTTTCTTATTTCTTATAAATTTATTTATCAGAGTCTGCTATTCATCTAAGAGATTTGTTGGTACTATAATAGGTAGGGTTTGGAACAGAAAATTAATTTGAGTTAACATATTAATTTTAACTGCTGTAATTCTACCTAACCATAGCATTTCATGTTTTAATGAGTTTTCTAAGTCTATGTTAATTCTTTCAGTCAAAGGAATATAGCTAGAACTTTACAAGTCCCTGCCATTTTTAGTAATATTCACCATTAAGTATTTTAACAAAGTAGCAACCTATTCATATTTACAGCTTGCTTATGTTTTCTAGTGCTGCCAACCTATATCTCCGACTATAAGCAAAATTTGGATGGGAAAGAAAAACATTTTGACAACCTTTGTTTGTTTTTCTTCAGACATTCAATTTCCTCAAAACATTCTTACATTCTTAATTGATTCATCATATTTTGATTTCATCATTTTTACTTGATTCATCGGCTATTTTCTGCAAAGTCCTGGTGAGGTAGGAAGACAATCTGTGCAGGCCAGGGGATATCACGGTAGGCTCAAAGAGTCAGGTGGAGAAAAGCTAAAATGAATAGGTCTGGTGGGAACATGACAGACTGAGCAGGATGTAGAAGAGGTCTCTACAGGTAAAGCCTAGTATCTTGTGTAAAGGCTTAGCACCTAAAAAGCTTCTTTTCACAACAAGGCTTCAGAATCACGGAAAGCCTTTCATATTCCAGTGACTTAGTGCAGAGATATTTGACACCTCCAGCACTGCTTCCTGGGCTTTCAGCCCTTGGGGAAGTCATGCCAACAGAGCCATACCAAAGGAGCACTCCAATATGGGAGTGCACCCATATAGGTACCTGGCATTGATAAAATAGTTAGTCTGTTCCTCATCTATGCAAACCAATGCAAACCAAGGTGTAAACCTAAATACACTGTAACTTATGAAAACCTTTCATAATCTACATTCAGTCAGGACTCATGTACATATAGAAAATAAGCATAATCAGAAGTCAGGCTGCATATTGGTTGTTCAGAACAAGGCTGAAGATACTTATAAGCAGTAAGTGGTAAGAAGGAGGTAACTGAGGTTGAACGGAGGTGTATAGGTGAAGCAACAAATGACTTGCTTTTTCTGATTTGCACTGGTTGACTATAGGCACGTATGGAACTAGGGATAATGACAAAGTACTCCTTTTAATTTACTAAACTAAGTTCTGAACACTGCACAGTAAGTTAGAAAATTCAAACAAAGGAGCCATGCAATTCTTTAAAGCAGCTGTGGGTTTTCTTGTAGCCATGGTTATAAGCAGCATGGACAGGGTGATGTGACTACATTAACCACAAGGAGCACATTTTATAAAAAATGCTTCAGATCTTTGTAAGTGTGTTCAAAATAATTCAATTTAAAAGGAAATATGCCTACTAGCTGAGCTATTAACAGAAACTTCAACTCTAAATAGAAAATTAATTTTCCTCCCATGTTTGCAAGACAAAGTCTAAGTAAAAACAAACAGTTTGTTTCAACTAGCCTTTTTGAAAACCCTTGATCCCAGTCATATTTCTATTATTTCTTTTTATATTAAAGCTTGAAAGAGATAAATCACTTGAGAAAATGTAAAATAATTAAATGGACTTACTATTTCCACTCTCTGACTTGACATTTGCTTTTGGATACACACGATTGGATATCCCAGGCAATCTAGCAGGTAGAGAATACCTATGAGGATCATAAGTGCTTGGTTTAAAAGGCTCTCTCCCAGCTGCCACAACAACGCCAGAGCACATTACTAGGGCATGAAGATTAGGTATCTGAAAAAAAGAACATCAATTTCTCTGCATTAGTAACTAGCAGTAGTAATACAAAGGGTTTCTTCTCTTCATCTTGTTTGTTCCTTTCTTCACTATATTTATATAGCGTTGCAGCCAGCTGTTAAATAGGTACTATATTTCATACAGGGGCAGATCCAGAGTGGGTGCAGTAACATGGTCACACCCTCTTTTCAGACTACACTGTAGAAACAGCAGCCAAGGAATTTGAATCCCCGAAATAGGTAAGAATCCACCCCTCTCCACACCTGCTTCTTTCCATTCTGTGCTCAGTGGCACTTCCCCTTCCCTTCCACTCCTGACTCCCCAGCCTTGTATACAACTACCACTGACCTACTGACTCAGAGGCAGGAGGGAGCTCCAGAGCGGCTGTGCAGGGAGCCAGGCTCAGTGGGGAAAAGTAGCAGCAGGCAGGTTCCCTCTTCCTGCCTGGACCCTCTGGGTGTTCTCCACCAGCCTGAGAGCAGGCACAAGGAAAGGGAACCCAGGCACTGCCACTGCTGTGCCCAGCCAAACATGATTCCTTGTGCAGCTGCTCTCCATTGCCCTGACTGGAGTGGAGACAGAGTGCCTCAGACAGCAACAGTGGTATCAGGTGGATCTCCCCTTCCTTCTCGTCCTTTACCCAGAGGGCTAGGCAGGGATGGGAACTGAGCAGAGTGGGGTGCGACAGAGCATGCACTGGGAAAGATTCTTACCTCTTGTGGGCACTTAAAAAAAGTCTATGGCTGCTGCTTCCATGGTGTGGTGTGCCCCCCCTATGGGAGGTGGGGAGGTTGGGAACTGAGGTGCAGCCACCCCTGCAGTGCCACTTGTTGCTCCCACACACCCCTTTTAAAAATCTCAGAGCTGCATATGACACTATATTCCAGTATTTCAATACTAGGCCTGTGTTCTATGAAAGCATGTATATAAATAGGATGATTTTGAGAAGCAGTGCTTCCTAGAAGTTCATTTTAGATATAGAATTTGTTTTACCCCAGTAGAGGGAGTGAATGGGTGCATCTACATGTAAATATCAATGTGACATAATAAACTCCGTTGTAGTTCATGCTGGAGTTTATTTCTCCCAGGTGCAGCGTTTACACATGCATTGCACTGGAGTAAATAACTCCACCATGGGATAGTACTTGTATCTGGCAGTACTAACCTACAGCAGAGTTAATTAGTTTATTCTGGACTAATAGTTCCTCATGCATAGACCAGTGATGCTGTACTTCAGAGCTGATTAGGCAACTGCACCATAAGCATCTTGTCTAGATGCACCCAATCGCCTTGAAGCCAGAATATGTGTGTGTATGAAGCTGCGAACAGAAATTACATCCATCCTGAGAGAATTAGTTTTCTCCTGCAACAATTTGCAATCATTCAGACATCCATTTCTGTCTCATTCAAATGGTAACAAAGAAAGATTTCAGTCGTTAAAAAATAAAAGACCTAATATAGGTAGATATTGCCTAAAGCAACATCTTGCTGTTGGGTATTACATGCAATATAGAAATAGGGTAAAAATCTAGCTTAATTAATACATGAGCTGCATCCTAGCAATGTGGGAGCCACACATGAGATCCAGTTTTGACATCTGGGCATAGTCCTTTGCTTCTGCACCAGCTAGTACATTTTCACGGGGGAGATGGGCATAGCTCCAATGGGGTGGATGGGTAGAGCAGTTTCTTTTTCAGCATTGACAGATCCTCACTACTTAGATGAATAGAAGTAGAATTCAAAACTACCACTGCTTAATGTACATTCCACAGACATGCAGGGTTTTGGGACTGCTACATGTACCTGGATGTGCATATAAGTTTGAGTGTACGCCTCTGAGAGCACCAAAAAAATAAAAATAAAACCAGCTTGTGAAGCAGGAACACTGATTAAATTAGACAGAGAAGAAAGCATTTTTAGAGAAAACTGATCTTTCATCATGTTCAGTTAAAAATTCCCTAGCTTCCAATCTATACTGTACAAGATTTGTCTGGTTTTCTCAGAACCTGAGGAATTTGGAAGGACCCTCACTGTAGAGGGGTAAAAGACAGCTGAAAGTTAAGGCACAGGGAGCTTCTACTGATGGCCAATCAGGCCATCAAACCAATAATTTGATTTTTCCTGGCTATATTCTTCAAGCAGCCATTGTGATAAACATTACTGATGCCATTTCTTATTCTTACCTTTCTGCCATCGGTGGTATATAGCTTTGCAACTGGATATTGCATTGACTCACTGATATAATCCAAAAATGCCTCAAAGTTTTGAGTGTTCTTCTTACCCAGAACTATTGTGCGCCTGATTCTCACATTTCCATTTTTGAAAATGAGCAGCTTTTTAGGGATTGTTATTTTGACAGCACCATCTCTCTGCCCTTCATTCTCCCTGGCTAGCTGCACTACTCGGCGACGAGCACTAACAGGCCTGCTGATCTGCCAGGGCAATGGCTTCTTCCTCGCCTGCTCCACGTTAATAGGCTTTATTTTCTTCTGATGAGAACAAATGTAAGACTTTCCATCTTCAAGGTCTTCCAAATTGGTGACACTGTGTCTTCCTTGTGGTGTACTAATATTTCTCACCCCAAAAGGTAATGGAACTCTTTTGGACAAGCTGTCCAGCAAGGCATCAAAAGTTTTGAAAGTTCGATTGTTAACAACCATTTTGATCCCATTAAACTGAGGATCTCCACTTTTATAGAAACAGATTCGTTTGGCCACAACAGGCTCAGTGACATTGAGGTGTCGAGTAGACAAAGTCTGTTCACTTTCCGCTGAATTTGGCTGAAACACTGAATGACTGGGTGAAGGTGTTTCACTCATTCTGGCAAAAACCTGGAAGAAAGAAAAGATGGATATAAAAATTTTCTTTGTAGTAATAATGCAGGCCTCAAAAGGTGCAACAGCAGAATTTACTTAAAAAAAACAAAACCAGCAACAGTGAATCTCATCAAACTTGTTATTTTAAATGGTTCCAGCCCATTATCTATCTCCAGTGTAACTTAACTTTCATTATCATTTTGAGACA
Organism: Alligator sinensis; assembly: GCF_000455745.1. Lineage (NCBI taxonomy): Eukaryota > Metazoa > Chordata > Crocodylia > Alligatoridae > Alligator > Alligator sinensis. The sequence goes on along the minus strand of NW_005842085.1, from coordinate 1,913,872 downwards.
GCAGCTCTTGTATTAAGAAAAGGTACCTTGTCAGATCCAAATGGTAGTTAAATGCTTGGGTTTTGTGTTGTTTTTTGTTATATATTGAAAAAGATATTCACAGGGTGGAGGGAGTTTATGCCTAGGCACAAGCCATAAGTCAGTGCAAGACAAAACTGAAAGACAACAGATTATATTCTGATCTCACATACATTAGGTTTACACCAGTGCAGTTCCCTTGATTTCAGTAGATGTGGTCCTGATGTACTAGAGTATAAATTAGTACCAGAATGAGGCCAAATATGTTTTGAGTAATTTTTGGTGGCTATACTTAATGGTCAGTATTATAAATTGTGACATTGTTTGCTTTTCTACAAACTTTACCTTTCAGGATATATAAATCAACATAAATGCAAATATTGAAGTAGGGTAAAAAATTGTTGGTCAAGTGTGAAACTATTTTTTTCTTCCTATGGGACAGAGTCTTAAATCAGTTTAATCCTATATAAAAGGCAAAACTAGTTCAGGTGCTTTTCAATTAAAAGAGAAGTTTTCAGTAATTAAAGCTATACAATTCTGGTCATCAAAACAACACGCTATTTCTGACAACAGCATAAAGGTAGATCGGGAGCTTTAAAAATGGGGGGCACTACTACTAGTTTCTTTCTGCATACATATGTTCTGCATACTGTTTATTTAGTGGCAACTCTTTATATTCAGCAATACACTTTATTTTAACTAATTGCTTGCCCAAACCACAGTGTATGGGAAAATGTGACTTGTTAATAAACGAGCCTCATTGTGGAATATGCAGCATCTGTTTATGACAGAATAACCAAATAACCTACAGTAAATACTTTAATTGCATTATCTTGATTAATCTGCCTCATTTGGTTATCCCATATTTCTCTTAAGGAAACTGGGGAAAGGCATTTTTTTAAAGGACATCTCTCACAACATAGATATCAGCTCAGGGACTAAAAAGAAATCATTGCCACCTTTAGAAACAATCCAGGTTCCAGGGAAAGTCAGATTTGAAAAGATTATATCTTGTTGCTCCTTGTACTTTTTCAATGAAGCACTGTTTTAAGGCTGAGCTCTTAGTACTCACTATGAATCGACATCTTTTTATTTCAAAATTTCAATATTCAATTGTCAAATTATTTCTTTTGAAAAGAAGCCAATGTGATGGAAGAGAAGTGAGTTTAACAGGTCATCTACATAGCAAGTGGTACATCCCTAAAAACCTGTCAGAACCATGCAGACCAGGGCTGATCTCATTTGATGATATTTAACTGTTCCATTTAAGTCATACAGATAAAAATTCTAGACATCCCAATTAATAGGTACCTCTGTAGGTAGACTGCTGTTTCAGAGCTACTGAGTTCCACAGCTTCCACCAAAATTAGTGAAGGTTGTGGGTACTCAGCAGCTCTGAAAAGCAGACTTATTAATCAGCGATCTAAAGATCAATAGAATGGATATATCAGGGGTTATTAATTAGGGATCTAAAGATCAATAGAACAGATTTTATATAAGATCAATAGAACAGAGATAGACACACAGATAGACAGAGCCTTCTATTGATCCTGTTCTATTGATCCTTAGATCCCTGATTAACCAGTATGCTGATTAATATATATATTATATATTTAATATATCTGTAATATATATCTGTTCTATTGATCTTATATATATATATAATAGATCTTATATACAATAAATATATAGAAATAAATATAAATTAAAACTACGGGCCCTGTTTTCCCATGCAAAGGAAACCACAGCAGCAAGAAGAACTTTGTTGAAGTGTTATAAACCCACGGAAGAGAGAACTGGAGATAGTCTTTTCCTCAAATTTGTAAATATCCCACACACAGCAAGGTGAGTCAGTGCTGCAGGAGCATCTAGGACAGGGGGATGGCAATGTTTTTGGGCAGAGTGCCAAAAAACCCCTTGACTTGTAAGAAGTTGGTGTGCCAGGCGTGGATGGCAGGGGAGCTGCAATGAGCCCAATTCGCAGCCCCTTCCACACCCTGAGGGGCATGTGCCAAGCAAAATGCCTTTGCATGCCATGCTCTGACACCTATTGCCTACCCCGATCTAGGATGTAACCACTTCATATACCGTGCTTTCTACCAGACATTCTCAGTGGAAATCCTTGTTGGAGCTAATAATATTGCTAGTTGCAGCACAATTCTCCTTTTGTGGCTTCAGAACAAATGTGCAGGTATAAAATCAATGGCAGCAGGTTTTTGAGTGGCCCCAACAATCCCAACCCCTCAGTCAACTGGCAAGGAGAAGCCAAGGTCACTATTCCAGCTCAAGTAGAATAGTAACTTTGGGAAAGCTATAAATGCTGCATAGTAGTCATACACAATGGTCTCAGCTGGCAGCAAAATTTACTACCTCTGCTCTCCACCTCTATGGAGTATGATTATGCACACTTTATGAGGATGCAGTGGATACTATCCATCTACTTATAAACTATTACTAAAGCTGAAGAAGGTACTTCATATAGCAACTTACCAAAGGTTGTAGCATTAAAGTTTTAAAACTATTCTCTTCTTTGGAGTTATTTCAATATAATTTTAGAATTTCTTTACACACATACATTATTAAATTTGGGAAACTGATCAAAATTTAAATAAACAGAGATACATAACTTGCTATTTTATATAGAAATGATCATTAGACACGTTCTGGACATCACAGAAATATTTAGTTCAAAACAAGCAAGCAAGAACCCACAGACAGTGTATAAAAGAATGCCAATGGTTGATTATCATGAACTAAACATGTAAACATGTAAATATATTGCATAGACCTTATTTCAGGCTTTAAGTCATGGTGCTTTCACAATAATAGCTTCATCTTAGCTTACTTTCATTAGGCTCTTCATCATTTAATAATTTTCTTTAGGAATTGTTAAGTAATAAGCACCAGACTTTACAGAACTCAAGATGTCAGAATATATATTTTTACATCTTTTTGTATCTTACGGGGTGTTAAGATTTCTACTCTATTAGAAAAGAAAACAGAACACAAAACTGATTTCCTGCTTTCTAACAGCTGATACCACTTTCAATTTAAGAATAAGCAAAGCTGGTTCCATAACTTTAATCTTTTTTCCTTAGAACAGTTTTTCAATAAATAAAGCAAATAATCATATTTCATAATAGTTAATTACTACACCATAGTTTCATTATACTCACCCACGGTCACATCTTATGCAAATAAAAGGATAATCATTTTGTTTTCAGAGATAGATATTACTGTAGGTACAACTCCCCGTGCTCTGTGAAATGAACATCAATCGTATTCTGATAATGCGTAGCTAGAAAAACATCACAATCAATTTGCTTAATCTGTGCTAACATTAATCACCAGACTAGGCTCAAGTTAGGCACCCATTGTTCAGAGCAGAGAACCTAACTTTTCATTTAGCTAAACTTCTTGCATTATGATTATATTCCTTTTACTTTTGCAATATTCACTTTCATTGCTTTTCTTTTTTAAATTTGTCTTCTGTTTCAAATTTGCTTTTCAAGTAGGATTTATAATGTTGTCACAGAATCACAGAAAATAGAGATGAACCCAAAACAGTAAGGACAACAGCTAAAATCACCTACTCCAACTCCCTACCAAGATAGGGATGTCCTCTAAAATACATTTTCTACTGATTTTAACTTTAAAAATCTCGAAATGGAGATTCTACTACTTATCTTATGAGCCCATTCACGGTCTTATAGATTTCAGTGTAAGGATATTTTCCTTGGCATGTATTATTTTTCTAAACTGTATGTATTCAACAAATGTCCAGTCCTCCTCCAGTTTTTTGCTAAAGAATAATTTGACTAAACTATTTAAAATCTGTCTATTTTCTATATTCAATCAGCATAGACTCCCACAGCAGTCTTCGCAAGCATCACCATCAACTATAGCCTGACATCCATGATGGATTGTACAGTTCAGCATGATCCAGGATGAATAACATGACATACACTAAAAAAGTGATTTTTTCCCCGTTTTTTGGCTTATGACACATTAATGAGAGTATGGATTTACTTCTTATGGAAATACTACCATATTTACTCAGATTTAAAACATCACAACAGCTGCTGCATGGCCAGGCTAGGGACAGAGGCAGCATGAACTCTGTGTTCCCTGCTGGTAGCCAGAATAAGGCCCCAGCTGGAGCTGCAAAGCAAAGGTACTTGGTGATGGGCAGGATCATAGGGGACAGGCAAGAGGGGTGCAAGTGGCAGGAGGGGCAGGAGGCAAGGGGTAGGGGGCAGGCCATTTGACTTACCTACCACCTGCCCCACCCCCACCTGTCCCCAGTACTGTAGCAAGAAAGGGGCGAGCGGGGCAACCACCTCGGGCACCGAAGTGAAGGAGCGCCAACAAGCACTGCCCAACCAGCACAGGGCATGGGACAGAGCTGCAAGCAGCTCATGTGGGGGGGCATGGGGACGGGGGAAGGGTGGGTCCCTCTGCTGCATGCAGTCCCAGGCAAGCATGGGAGGGCATGTGCCCTCTGGATCTGTGAGCAGCACAGGGCAAGGACGGGCTGCCGCTGCGGGCCTTGCCCCAAGTGCCAAACTTCATTGCTATGGTACTGCCTGCCCCTCTGCCACTGCTTGCCCAAGTGCAGCAGTGGGGGACAAGTTTAAGATGACCCTTCATTAATTAGATTCTAGACATGGAAAATTATAACAAATTTATAATTTTTCCATGTCTAGACTCTAATTATTGGAGCGCTATCTGAAATTCAGTCATCTTGGATATTGGTAAATACGGTATGTCCCCAGATGGCAAATGTTCCTTCTAATTTTGACTAGAGGTATAATCCTATTTGAAGCTTCTTTACTTAATCAGGATTACAGCATCTTTTCAATACCAGCTCTGCAGAGCAGCTACAAGTAGAAAGGCTGCTCAGGAGACAGCTCAATTACATGTCATAATGTCTTTTTAAAAATGTTTTTACTTCCTATGTTATTTGTTGGGTGTTTACAGAGGCATTAAATATTTCCTTATTTCAGGCTCATTACCCAGCCTGGTACAATATATAAACACATACATGATATGGATAAATTGCACAGACATTTTTGTTATAACTATCATTTTCTTCTCTTAAACAGCTTATTAAAATAATCATTTAAGTCCCATATGGATGTCAATTAGTGTAACCGTACTGTTCAAATTCCAGGCAAAATATTCTTTTTCCTACTTAGTTCTTTTCCCCAATAGCTTACTCTGGCTACCAGTATATTAAACTTGTTTATCAAATATTCAATATGTGAGGTTTCACAAGGAGTAAATAATCTTCTAAGGGCTCTGAATTGAAGTTTTGGCTTCAATTTTAAATAGACTTAGCTTCCTTTTAAATACCTGACCTAAAATATCATAGTTCTCCTTATCTAGCCTTCCACTGAATAATCCACTTTTAATAACCAATTAATCTACCAGCTGCATCACTATAATCTGAGACACAACAGATTATACTTCTGTGCCTTTGGTTAAGATAAACAAGTGTTACTGAGGCTGTACCTTCTCTCTTCAATATTTTAAATGGCTCATAACATTTTCATCAAGATGTCTGCAAGTTAAAGATCTAATACAACCTTCCGTTGCTGGTACCAATACATGTAATGATTGTTTTACAATAAAACAAATGCCATTTCTAGCCCCATGCCTCTTACAAGAAAGGTGAGAGAAACCCCTATCAATAGAATTTATTCTTAATTAAGCTATTCTTGCTCAAAGTTAATAAGCTATGATTTCATCTGAAATCATCTCTGAAACATCACTATTTTTCAGAAGTGAATTTCCATGCACTGTCCAACTTGACTTCCAATGGTTCTCATTTTATCCCTATGCCTGCTAATCTCAGTCATCGCTTTCTTGGATGACCAATCTTCCTTTCCTTTCCTTATTGGCTCCCTGCTGACTAGGCGAATATTCTTTTTCGGGGTAGTTATTTATCCACTTAAGTTTTGAGCCCTTCACTACATGTTTTCTTTTGTTTAGGATATAAATTCAAAATAGTTTTCACCTCTGATATAAAGAAACTCCAGGCCTCCTCCACATTCGGTTCCCCTTACCTCTTTAGTCTACTTATCTGGAGTGAACTTCTCAAAGTTTAGCCTTTAAAAAAAAACAACAAAACCCTGAGTTGAAGCCCTATTTGATATATTCTTCCATTTAATTTAAATACAATCCACTTGTGATCATTCAATCAAGGTTATTTTTTATGGTCACCTCTTCTACAGCATTCTTACCAAAAGCAAGCTCAAAATAGCATCACTTCTTGTTTCAATGATTTCTTAGATGGGGGGGAAAAGAATCTGTTTGATATTAGTAGTATTTCTTCTCCAGTATGTATCTGGGAAGTTAAAACCTCCCATTACAACAGAATTTCCAACACTAGAAGATCTCTTATCTACACCCAAATCTATATCCATGAGGGCCTGTAGGCAGGTTATTGTCATGCAGGCTTGCTTTGTTCTCTTTGGAGCCCCTCAGCCAGTCCTTGTAACACAAAAAATAATCCTTGTCCCAAACAAACAAGTCAATAAAGCAAAACCTTTGGCCTTTTTCCAGGCAGTAGGAAAAGACCCTTTAACTCTGGCCCCTTCTTAAAAGCAAGCTTATTTGAGTTCCAGTCTGCCTCCAAACCACAAACTGCTCTTTCCCCGATTTGAGCTCTCTGCTTTCTCTTCCCTGGGGCTTTTAACTGCCAGATAATCACCCAGAGCTGGGCTCCTACACCAGGGCCAGAACACCCTGTTACAGGGTTTATAGTAAATCCTTGAAAATTCTCCAGTGGGACATCTTTTACAATCCTTCCCCAAACACTTTTGATGAAAACAAGTTCTGCTTTATCTATACTGTTATTTCTTCTTTCATGAAAGTCCATTGCATCATTAATCTACAATACTACTCTACCATTTTACTCTTCAATATCTGTGTTCCAGTCCCATTTGCTAATTCAGCTGCTATATTTATTTTAGCCCCCAAAATATTGGACTTCACCTCTTTCTTAATCCTCTATTTTAGTGTATGGAACAGGTCAGATGTTTTTCTCTTTTGTCATACAAATCCCTAGCCATGCTAGGTAAATACTTTCACTAACAGTCACCTAGGTGACTACTGTCCTCAAAGATGTTGTCACAAAACCAGCAAGAATAAATAAATAGCAAAAGATGTAAAACATAGGTGCTCTATATTTCTATTCTCTATACTGTGCTACTGGTATTTGTTGTTTAATACCAGTACAATGACCACCACGCATCTTTCATTTGAAGGAGAAAGGAATGGAGCAGACCTGAATGTTCCCTTACCTTCTTGTCAGGGAACATAGTGATAGAAAGGGAATATAGCTAGAGCCTGATCCAGAGGCCACTAACATTAACAGGAGCCTCTCTCTGACTTCAGTAGTACTGAATAGGTCCTAACTTCCCACAGATGTGGTAGCAATTGTCAGCTAAATAGAAGAGATACTTGCTAGTACTGGGTCCCTGGCAGCACCCAACTGATAGTGTCCTTTTCATTTTGCAGATGCAGGAACAATGAAGCATCATTTTCTTCACTCTCAGTAAATGAAGAGACTCTGTGCACTACAACTGATGCAATTCTTCTCTCCATTTCAGGGGAACCATTGGCAGGGACAAGACAGTCATAACAACAACATGAGAATGCATTGATATCTGTATAGACATCTCATTGATATCCTTTAGTTGTTGGGGACAACTTCTGGTGCAAGTTATGCTCTTATTTACCTGCTGCTCACAAACAGGGAAAAATTGGTGGGGAATGTAGAAGTGGATGGCAACTTGGGCAGCAGTGACCATGAGATGACTAAGTTTAGGATCTTCAGGAAAGGAAAGAAAGAGAGCAACAGAGTAAGGACCCTGGACTTCGGAACAACAGACTTTGACATGCTCAAGGCAGGATCCCCTGGGAGGCCAGTCTGAGGGTGAAAGGAGCCCAGAAGAGCTGGTTGTATTTTAAAGAAACCTTACTGAGGGACCAGAAACCATCCCAGTCCCCAGGAAGACTATCAAGTAGGGCAGAAGACCAGCTTGGCTTAGCAGAGAACTCTTCAAGTTGCTAAAACAGAAAAAGGAAGCTTACAAAAGGTGGAAACTTGGACAAATGATTAGGAAGCAGTATAGAAGTGTTGCTCAGGCATGCAGGGAAGTCAGGAAGGCCAAAGCACAAGTGGAATTGCAGCTAGCAATGGATATAAGGGATAAGAAGTTTCTACAAGTATGTCAGCAACAAGAGGCAGATCAGGGAAAGTGTGGGTCCCTTACTAAATGGAGGAGGAAACCTACTGAGAGATGATGTGGAAAAGGCTGAAATGTCTTTTTCACCTCAGTCTTTACAGGCAGGGTCAGCTCCCAGATTACTGCACCAGGCAGCCCAGTTTGGGAAGAAGATCAGTGACTCAGTATCTAGTTGGCAGCTGGTATCAAGTGGAGTGACCTGGGAGTCGGTCCTGTAGATGGTTTTGTTCAATATCTTCATCAACAACCTGGACAATGGGAACAAGTGTACCCTCAGAAATTGGAGAGAGTCCAGCAGAGGGACTCCTAAAAGTGGTTAGGAGGCTGGGGCACATGACTTCTGAGGGGAGGCTGAGGGGACAGGGCTTATTTAGTCAGGAGAAGAAAAGACTGGGCAGGGAGTTAATAGCAATCTTCAACTACCTGAAGGATGGTTCCAAAGAAGATGGAGCTAGACTGTTCTCAGTGGTGGCAGATAAAAGAACAATGGTCTGAGCATTGATCTCAAGCTGCAGCAAGGGAAGTTTAAGTTAGATCAGGGGTGGACAAAATACAGCCTACAGGCTGGATCCAGCCCACCAGGCCATTCTATCCAGCCTGCGGGGCCCCTAAAAAAAATTAGAAAATGAATATTTACCTGCCCTGGCATCCTGTCAAAGATGACAAGAAACAGGGGCAGTAGGACCCAGGGGAAGCCTCAGCAGGACTGAACAGCCCAGCCGCTCCCAACCCCAGACATTTCATTCCCTTCCCTTCCTGCCCCTGCCCTGCTCCAGCACCATGTGGCTGTTGGCTGCATCGCCGGGCCAGGCAGCATGAGGCCATGCCAGTATGGAGTGGGGGGGTGGGGAGAGGCATGTGCATGCATTCATATGTGGTGAATGTGTGTGTATAGGCAGGGACAATGTGTGTATGTGCGTGTGTGTGTGTGTGTATGCAACAGGGATAGTGTGTGTAGGCGGGGGCGGAGTGTGTGTGTGTGTGTGTGTGTGTGTGTGTGTGTTCATAGGCTGAGTCCCACATGCATACCCCACCATACACATGCACCCACACACCCCCCTCACACTACTATACATGTAGACCCCCCATATCCCCTCACACATCCCAGGTATGCAGCCCCCCACAAACCTCCTACCAACCTACATCCCACATATCCACACACACACGTGCTCTCTCACCCCACATACCCACACACCCACTGCCCCCCACAAACCTATACCCACCCCCCACAATATACAAGAATAAGACTTCATTTTAAGCTATTGTGCAAGCACCTCTATATACACTACACAAGCACATGTAAATCAGAACAAAAATATTTTTTTGAAACCAAAGTAATGAATGCTGTAGACGTTCACTTTTTAGAATATAATTTAGTATTTTTCTGGTTCTGAGATGGCAAAACCTCTTGCTGAAAGGAGTATTTCTGGGGACAAGGGGAGGAACTTCTGGTGGCAAAGGTCATGGGTTAGGGGTCACAAGATGGCAACTGGGGCAGGGCATCTGTCAAGGAGCGGGGCTACCAATGTGGCCCTCAACAGCTTGCCATAACTCGGTAAGTGGCCCTCCGCCCAAAATAATTGTCCATCCCTGGATTAGATATTAGGAAAGTCTCTCTCACAAGGAGAGTAGTAAAGCACTGGAACAGGTTATCCAGAGAGGTTGTGGAATCTCTCTCCTTGGAGGTTTTTAAGACCTGCCTAGATAAAGCCTGGCTGGGATTAAATAGCTGGAGATGGCCCTACTTTGAGCATGGGGTTGGACCAGATCAGCTTTTCTCAACCTATGGGTCGCAACCCAAAAGAAGGTCACAAGAATATTTGAAAGGATCGCAAGCAAACTTTAAAGTGGATCAACAGACTTTAAAAATGGATTTTCCTTTAAAGGAGAAAAATGTGGCAAGCCATGGCTTTTCCCTTGCAGGCTGTCAGAGTTCCAGCCTGCAAGGGGCTGCTTGGGGGCTCACATGCCCCCTACACACACCTCCCTGTCCCACACACTTGGGGCCTGGGGCCTGAGGATGGGAGGCAGCAGGTTGGGAGTGAGGGGCACTGGGTTGGGACTGGCTATCAATGCTTATAAATGGGTCCTGGTACAAAAAAATGTTGAGAACCATTGGACTAGATGACTTCCTGAGATCCTTTCCAACTCTAGTTTTCTAAGCTTCTGTGATTCCCAAGTACTTTTCTGGAACAAAATTCACAGATGTCAAAGGAAAGTCTTCAACTGACTGCAGCAGCCTTTGGATCAGTACATCTTGATTATGTATTACAATTACATATATATGGCTTACTTTCTTCAACCCTTCAGGTTCTCAGGACTTCTCCAGGTCAGCATCATAGTCAGGAAATTGCTATCTAAGTAAGCAAAAGATATTTTATCAATTATTGTATTATTTTTGCTGATACACTTTTCTTTTTTTCCCCTCAAACAGATAAGTAGCATCACAAGCTAAAGCATTATCCTGAGTCAGAGGGCAGTCAAAGTTATATATGATGTGGCCCTTCCTGACTGGCAGTCCAGGGCCCCTTGAATGACACTCTTTGTTTAAGTTTGAGCCATATGGGACAACAGTTAACAGCTGAGTATTTTTATCATTCAAGTATGAGTCACTCCTTTAGAATGGGCAGTTGCTACAGCAGTTAAGCTATTACCATTGGCCTCATGACCCAAGCAAATGCTAATAGAGTGCCTTACATTTCCAAGTGCCTTCAAACTCTTACAGCCTCTTACACCTCTTTTTTTTTTTAATTGGACTGTTCTGTAAGGTACGGAACTAGGAAACAGTTATCAAGCTGAAAAGGAAATTATCGCATTAGAGGCAGGGGCCTGGGTTAAGTTTCTCTGAATGTGCCCAGCCTGTTTACATCCTTTCCAGTAAAGCCTTCCAAAAAATGTGCCATTATTAATATGCTAGTGCTGATAAGATTTGGAGACATTTAGTTAACATAGCAGTTCAGTGTTTGATCTCCATGAACTTTTTATCAAGTTAATCCCTACAGGCGTTTGTTCATGAAATTCTGCAAGAGAAAATTTGATAACCAACAATTGGGAATTCAGAAATAAAGAAAATGAGGGAAGAAGGGCCCTTAGTGTGGAGGGGGGAAACCCCAGCATGGCATTTTTAAAGATCCTGGGTTGGATGATTAAATCTAACGTAAGATAGGAGAACTCCTCCTTTGGCTGTGATCTTCTTTTTGCCTATAAAATTGGGTAAACTGGAAACTAAACCTAAACTCCAGTCTATACTCAAATCAGACTGTGTTGAAACCCAAGCCCCAGTAAAGTTGCACAGGACACTCAGTACATTTTTTTATCTGAGAAGCAGTAAGTGTTACCATGCTGTATTAAAAGTTAGAACGTGTTCTCAGCAGTTGCATAGTAATATGTACTATGAGCTCAGTCCACTATGGACAAGGCTGGAGCCAGCTGTGCTCCTGTATCCCAATCCAGATACTGACCCCAGTACCAGGTGCCACAGCTCACATATCCACCTGTAAGGACATGCAAGCCCCACAACTGGAGTCTGTACCCTCCACATTGTGGGCACAGAACTACCCAGCCTGGGAGCTGGGGCAAGCCAGGTCCTCTGCTGCTGGTGATGGGCTGAGAGAGGAATGGGGAGCTGAGCTGGGAGAGAATGCCTCTCCTCCACTGGATCCATAGGATGAGGTGGGTCTCTGCCACTGTCAGAGATGCCAGGGTGAGCTGTGCCACTGGCAGTAGATGGAGGGAGGCATATGGAGCCAAGCCCAGGAGAAGGCTGATGCTGCTGCATCTGCAGGGTGAGCCAGGTCTCTGCCACTGAGAGAAAGATACACTGAGGCCTGTTCAAGACTGGTGCAGTGCTGAGGCTGGAACTGTGCTCATAATATCTCCTTGGAGCAATCTGATGATAGCTGAACATGCATTACTTCATAGAAACTGGAGATATTTCTCCTGTGAAAAGTCCCAGTTTTGCAAAAATACAGCCCCACCTAGCATGTGTTTTGCTGCTTGAATGTGCAGACGCTTATGCTTTAAGTGCAGTTACAAGTCCTATTTCACCCCTGAACATAGGGCTCATGGCAGTTTATAGTTTTCAGTTTTACCTCATTCTATTTCAGATACTATATTAAAAGTAAAAATAAGCCCTTACATTACAGGAAACCATAATAAAATCTTTAAACTGGTCCAGAAAAGTCCTATATTCCAGGAGCCAAGAGGTAGGAGGAGAAGGCTGACAACGTCTACACATATAACACTGCAACGAGCCCTATATCCAGGAGTGAAATCCTGACCCTACTGAAGTCATGGGGAAAAAAATCCCACGGACTGGGTCTGGGATTTTAGTGCAGGGGTTTATGCTTTGGACATAAACAGAAATTCAGATTTAGGTTCCAGTTAGCCAGTTTTTATGCGAAAAAGAGCAGAATGTAGCCTGGACTTCGGCACAAAAGTCCTTGAGAAGAGTGGGACTTATTCTCTTCTCTACCAGAATTTCCTATTGAGTAACATAGCCGGCCCCCCATTCATCATGCTATTTTTTGGATTCTAATCTTGGGTACCCCAATGATCACTGTGCAATGTATATGAAGAGTAGTTGTGTAAATCAGGGAAGCAAATTCCACTAGGTGGTGGTATACCTAGAAGTCAAATGTTGCAGCACTCAAGCTTAAGAATCCTTTGTGGGTATAACTCAAAAAATATACTAACTGAAAGGTAGGGCAGGGAGTTCTGAGGAGCTTCAGAAGTTACTCTGGTGCATTTTGTATTTTTATGTATGTTTTTTGCTCCTAAAACGACATATAAAAAATGTAGCAAGAGATTTTTACTGAATAGGTGTGAACTGAGGCTAAACCAGAACCTGAAGACCATGATATATGTTTATGTGTTAATATCAGAGCTGCCAAGGAATTTAATCCTTCCAATACTGTGTATATATATATATATATATATGTAGATTTATATACACATATATACACATATATACATAGACACACACGTATATACATACACACACACACACACACACACACACACAAATTAAAATGTCTTTGATTATGCCCTTCATAGGTATTAAACCCCCTTCCAGCCTACGCATGGCATACAGTGAGTATTCCCACTTTTGCTTTATTTTGATTTTGGAGTGTGATGCAGGAAATTTTCCTCCAGACTCATCAACTTTTAGGAGTTAGTCTTTTATATTTTAGTAAGAGACTGATTTTCCATTTGTATTTAATTTTAAGCTGAACAGGTAAGTAAGAAAGGAATTTAAAGATTGTAAGATATTTTCAAGAATTTATCCAGCCTTTATTTCTAATGCTGCTATGTCTGGCATGCTGCCAGCTTCTCAATTCATGATAGTAGTGAAATGTGGCATTTGACAGATAAAGGTTCATGGACAATTGTGCAAGGAAAGAAATAGATAAGTAATGGCAGTGCCTTTCAACACAGAATAGAACAGTATTAGGTATCAAACATTCATCATATTTCTGGCAATTACTCCTTTTCCTTATCTAAAAGTAGCCCTCAGATGCCCTCTTCTTAATGCAAACTTTCCTAAAGACAGATGTATTAATTAGAAAGTATACACAAAGGAAAGGCTACTTCATAATTTTAATTAAAGAAACAAAAAGCAAAATGATTTATTTTTATTTACTTCTTAATAAGAATAGTCTCAAATTAATTATATTCATTTCAAATTACTTTTTAAAATAAAGTGCAATTATTTAACAGAAGTAACAAAAACATTTTTGAGTTAAGAGAATATCCATCAAGTAAATACATTAGTTGTGATGGGTGAAAATCTCAGTAATGTTCTCACCCTATAGTTCTGTCAGAACAAAATTAAGTGATATAATGGCTCATTGTTAGAGACCTTTAAAATAAGAATCAATTAACTCTCAGGAAATATAATTCAAGAACAATCCCATATAAGCAAGGTGGTAGACTAAATATCATGCTAGGCTTTTTCATTCTCTAACTGCTTTGCATCCAGTCCTGCACACCGGACAAATGGTTTTCCAGAAGACTTTGATATTAGAGGATAGGATCCCTCCAATTGATTTTGTCAGGCATTGTATTAGACCCTAGGAAGGAAGAACAGAATTCAGCCTATTGATAAAAGGAAAAGGGCATCCTAAAACAGGCTTTTAAAACAATAGGGATGTCAATTAATTGTTATTCCTAATATTCATTATGTTCATCATGACACAAATATATAATCTTTTAATAGGAAAATACAGGTCTCTGTAACTTTGAGGCATCTTCAGACTCTAAGGGTGCATCCAGATGAGTGCGCACATGCAGTATGTGGTGCCACAGACCTGTCTGCAGCACCGCACACTGCACGCCACCCATGCAGGCTGAAAGTTAGCAGCATGAGGGGTTATTTTGACACCAGGATTTCCCAGTGTCAAAAAACCCACACAAGAAAATGCAGGGTGGCGCACGTGGTGGCAGCGTGCGCCACCCGCAACTATAGCCTGAGCCAAACCCCAGCTGCTGGCCAGGCTCCCTGCTGCCAGATTGCCACCACTTGAGCCCTGGGAGGCCCTTGGGACCCTAGGGACATCTATGTGCTGCTGCTATTTATCCTTGGGGAAACAGACATGTCCACTTGTCTGCACATGCCCTTATAGGCTTTAAGTGTCTTCATGTTATTGATAACATGGAAAAGCTCAGTCTTAACAGATTGTGCTTCAGTAACACAAATTCCACAAGGCCAAGAGAGAGCAGAGAAGATGTTTCAGAAAAAAATCAGTTTGCACATACCTGAATACCAGGAAAAGCTTAGTGGTGTGGATGTATTTCCAATTACATGCTTTTTATAAAGCTTCCATTGCTGCTATAAAACTTCATCCCTAAAAGTCAAAATAATGCTATTTTGCGATAGTGTTGCATTCCCCAAATATCAAAATATCAAAAATGTTATAAACTGGAAATCCAAACACATTCAGTTGGGGTCAATTGAAATGTTTACTTTTTATCCTTTTGGAACATTTGGATTTAATTCTGACCATTTTCAAATTGTTTTCATTATAACTGGCTTAACTTTTGAAATCTAGAATACCATAACTTTGTTTTAAGAATGTCAAGATTAAACATTTTGAAATATTTAAACAATTTTAAGATTTAAAAAAATCAAGTCAAGAAATTTATCAACGCTGACCCACTCTGCAAAACATTATAGATATATCAAATTGATATTTACAGACAAAAAACAAAAATCCATGATCAGTTCCATTTTCAATAGTTTCTTTTTCTTGAACTACTTGTCCATAATGACAACCTAGTGGATTTCATGAAATTGTAGTATTCCTAAAAGCTGGTATTTGAGATTGACAAGTTTTAAAAAAAGGTTAAAACATGAGCTTTTTCTTCAAAGCTGACACCTATTTTCAACTCTTTTTGCTCACCAGCCTAAGAACAGATTCACATGCCCTCTCCTTGAATCTGGTATAAACAGTGCCTAGAGTAAGTTTGGAAGCCTTGTCCACATGCAATATCACTTTTTGCCTTACTACATCTACAAAGAGTATATTGAGATTGCATCAGCACAGCCAGTCAAAGACCTCTACCTCGCAATGGTTTTATTGTCATTTACAATCCCTCCATCTGAGGATGATCTCTACCATGGGTCATTGATGGGTCCTGAGATGACTTAAGAGTCTAATCCTTGAGCTACAGATGAATCCACAGAGGTGGAAGGCCTTTCTCCAGGGGAGAGTAGGCTGTAGTCTGATATTTCTCTCCTTTCCCTTTCTCTATTCTCTTCTCTTCTTCTAGGGACAGGCACTTGGTTGAGGTTGGATCTGCAGCTTGGCTGAGGTTGTGGCACTATTGGAGTCAGTTAGCAGCCAGCTCCTCCCAGCTCTTAATGTTGGCATCTGTTTTTTTGAGGTATGCCTTCAATGCATCCTCCGGCCCCCACAAGATCTCAGACCACAACTATGCTGGAAGCAGATCATTTGTTTTGGGAGTCAAGAGTCAGGCATCTGCACACAATGTTTGGTCCAGTGAAGTTGGTGCTTCGGGATCATCAACTCAATGCTGGCAACATTGACTTAAGCAAAGATTCTGGTATTTGTGTTACAATCTTCCCATTTGATGTGGAGGATTTTCCAGAGGTATCATTTTCTGGAGATACCTCTCCAGACTCAGGAGATGACAACAGTAGGTCACCCATTTTTCACATCCATAGAGGAGAATGGGAATGATGACTGTGTTGTAGACCTGGATCTTGTTTTCTTTCTGGATATTGTGATCAATAAAAACACTCTGAAGCAATGTTTGGAAGAAGATGTTTGCTCACTGAATCCTGTGCTCAATCTCCTCATCAATGTTCGCTCTGAGAGAGGTGGCTTCTGAGGTAAGGGAAATGTTCAACTACCTCTACGGTCTTTCCCTTGAGGGTGATTTGAGGAGGGGAGGTCACATTCATAGCCTGCAGCAGGCTGATAGAGCACTTTAGTTATCTCAGTGTTGGGAGAAAGGCCCCAAATTTGGTAGGCTTCAGCAAAGAGATCCAGGGCAGTCAGGAGGTTTTGCTCACCATACACAAGGATGGCACAGTTGTCAGTGTATTGAAGGTCAAGGATGATTGAATGATTTGGTCTTTGAGGGAAAAAGTTCCATATTGAAGAGGCTTCCATCTGTTTGGTATTGAATGTTAATTCCAGAAAGGAGATGATCCTTAACAAGAACCAGCTGGTGTTAAAAAGGGCAAGACAGAGCTAAGGAGGTTCATCTCTATGCTGACAAACATGACATGTATAGTTTTTTCCAGGCAATGACACCACCTACAGTCCTGCTTTCCTGTGATCACAGGATGATTCGATGCGCCTCAAAAACAAATAGTCTATCCAAGCCAGATGGAAATAGCACTTTGAGGCACACTTGAACCATGAGTTAATTGTGATGAATGCCACCACTGAGTCCATTCCCCTGATAGGGGAATCCCTCACTAACGCTCCTATCATAGAAGTCTGGTGTGCCATCAAGAAAACCAAGAACAAGAAAGCTACTGGAGCAGATGGCATGCCTCCTGAAATATTCATGGCTGGCAGTGAGGAACTGGTACTGAGACACCACAAATTTATTCTTAGAATTTGAAAATGGTTGTATAGTGTCAAGGGAATGGAGCTACAACCAGGGGGAAGGTACAGCCAGTAGTTGCATTCTTTTTCAAGATACAGCTGTAAAATAATGTGGGGAGGGGGGCGGGGGCGGGAATTAAGTCTTACTCTCCTTTTTACTTATTTTCAATACATAGGAAAACTGAACAATACCTATTTCCTACTGCTTTTTTAAAATTCATCATAAAGCTATACTAATTAATTTTTCACTGAATTACTTTTTGCCATTTTTAAGCCATTATTAAGATAGAGAACTCAGACTTTCAGATTATAATGAGCTGTAATAAAAGGAAATGACATTCTGTTATGGATCCAATAGGATCTTCTAAAGGTACTTCAAACCTAGGAAAAACATACTAATAGTTGTTCTGGAACACTGACCTAAATCAAAACAGTACAGGTCAGATTTAAATCAAGAGAGCTATGTTGAAACAAGAGCCTGCACCAGTTGAATTTAACCAAATTAAAATATGGCTTACACTGATGCAACTCTTATATGTAAGCCAGAGAACAAATGTATATATAAAACAGAAAGAATACTGACCCATTTAACCTATACTTCAGAGCTCTTTATAGACATTTATTAGATTGGAGGTCTTAAAAGCACTCAGGGGATCTAAGCACTTTTGAAAATTCTAATTCCAACTCTTATGTGATATTGCCTCCATTCACTCTTATAACATTTAAAGTGATGCTGTCATTTTATGATCAGATTTTTTAAAAATAAGTCTCAGTTTCTATCCTGGCCTCTAAATCATCTTGTCAAGTTCTGTGGTTTTTCAAATGTAGACTCCAGTCCTGTAGAAACTATTGCACGCTTTACTGCTGAGAGTAGCCTCAGCAAACCTAATGCGATTATGCCTGGTAGTAGAGTTAAGTATTAGGGGTGTGTGAAGCAGGCCCTATTCTATTCAGATTCAGCCTGAATTGGGGACTGTGATTCGATTCATTGATTCGGATCACTGTCCCTGATTTGATTCGGCTGAATCCAAATCTGAAGATTCGATGCTGATTTGGAGAATCAGCAATTCAGACATAGACACAGCTTTAAATTGTTTTTAAAAAACATTTAAAGCTGTGTCTATGTCCAAATCGCTGAATCTCTCTGAATTGATTCAGAGAGTTCCGATTTGATTTGGAGAGATTAAAGGGTCCTCTGATTTGATTTGGATTCAGAGATTTGGCCACCGAATCGGGCCAAATCCCCACCAAATCGAATCAGGGACTGAAGCTTCATACAGCCCTATTAAGTATCTGTATAAGAGTTTGCAGGATTGGGATCACTGTTTCCTAATAAAAGGCATGTTTTGCTTACAAAACAAGAGGGAAAACTGAGACAGTAGTATTAATCAACTATATAGAAGAATCAAGGAAACTTACTATTAACAAAGTTGTTATCAAATAAAGTAGCAAAAAACAGAGAAACATGTTTTCTCTTTAAGTTCTTTCATAGTTATTCTAGGTGTTAACATAACTTAAATTAAAATTAATGGTTTCATCTTAAACTGATTCTTATTCCTGATTGCTGCATACACTTTATCATGGCAATGGTTTCAGGGAATGTGAGGGAAATGAAGTGTCCATGCTGCTAGCAGCTGCCTGAGACTATTCTCGCCATCATTCTCAGCTGAAATACATGGCACTTAACCTGTTTTTCTGTTGGAGATTTTAAAAAAGCCAATAAACCAGTCTATTTTCCATAAATAGAATATGATCCACTTTGGAAAAGTGGAAAATCTAAGAGTTTCATGTCTCAGAACTGCTTCCAAATTTTTCATGTTGCATGCAGTTGAGAACTGGTCAAGTGTCTGCCTCTTAACTCTGTATCTGCAGGTGTCTTTGTGACCATACAAAGTGCAAGACACATGTATGTAGAGATCCTTTGTACTCCCTCCAACCTAGCTCCTCCTATTGTTGCTGGCTCCTGCAGACACTGCTCTGACAGAAGCTGTGTTTCACGCATGTCCAATTCCATCCTATGGATGTCCAATTCTATCCTACATGGCCCCATCACCTTGCAATAATCGATGGAGTTTGTTCTCATGACAGGAGTGTGAGGCAGGGAAATAAAGATGGCAGACCACCCAGGGCTGAAGAATGTTCCTTCTAGTCCCTCTTCCCACCCCATCCCCACCCCACTCCCCCAGTTAGTGGCTGAGCAGGGACCATTAACATCATTGCCCCCCTTCAACTAGTGGGCCAACCCTTGAGTAATTGGTGGGCTGGGACACTGAGTAGGAACTGTAGGGCCATCTGAATTGGAAAGGGAAAGGGCCTAGCCAGCCTGTGGCTGCCATGGGGCAGGCAGCACCAAAGAGCAATGCTCATGGGCACCCTTTGGCTTTGCCCTTCAACAGGGACAGAGACATGGAAGACAGGTGGAGTTCCTTGTTATAATTGTTAAATTGAACTATGTATTTCCTTGGGAGAAAGGGGAGAATGAATGAGTTTTAGGGATAGCCACAATCCCCATGTGAGAGAAGGAGGTATGGGATTGGAAGTGACAATAAAGGAAGGCATGGGGACTCCCCCCAGGTGTGAGGCAGGACAGTGGCAATGAGCAGAAAGAGGAGGGAATATAGGGAGAACGAAAAAACCTCTTGTTCTCTTTGACAGAGTTAGTGAATGTGGGTTGGGAAGCAAAGTTGGGTTGGGTTGGGTTGGGGGTGGGGGTGAGAGAGTGCTTTCCTTTGTCAGAAGCTGTGGAGCAAGAAGATGCATGGTAGGGTGGACTGGTTTTGAATTTTTGGGTCTGAGGGAGAATTTGGTTTGATTTACTGTCTTATTTTAGTATTTTCTGCTTTTATAAGATTTTTTTTATCTGATACTGTAAGCTACCATGAACCTTTTTGGGGGGAGGGTGACATATAAATCAAATAATTATCTAAATATGATCATTTTACAGAGACAGATTAAATGCTCAGATCACACTGGAAGTCCATACTGAGTCAGGAACAGAACTGAGATCTGAATTCCAGGCATTTGGGCTAGTCACTGGTGTCTTTCTATACTGCTACTATCAGAAAGGAAATTGGTGTAAGTGAATAGAGATTCGTCTTTCACTCAAAAGAACAGAGAATTGAAAATATTGTGGGCTATTCTATCCAACTCCTCCAAGTGAGGAATGGATTAGCATGCTGTAAACTTCCTACTTCTACAGGTGCAGCTTCTCTCACCCACTGTGACACAGAAGAGATCCCAGGACTTTTAGAGATGGTAACAACAGTGCAGCAGAGAGAAGACCGCTGAGACCAGTCTTGGCTGAGGATCCTAGCTCTTCAGGTTTTGGTTTAGATTTAAGTACGGGAAGGAAAAAGCAAGTTACAAAAAGTTCTGTTGCTGCTACTGAAAAAAACCTGGTCTTTGCAAAATCATCACAGATATATTTACCAGCCAAGGTCAATCTACAACAATCATTCAAGAATGATGACAGAACAATAGAACTACTGCACAGAGTAAACAGGTAGGCACTAGGGTTGTACTTCTCTATCTCAACAGATAAGCAGTTCTTGGGACTTCAAATAAATCACTGGGAGCAGCTAGCGGAAAGAATGAGGTAAAATAGATCTCCCCTCATGTTTTTCTTAGCAGACTGCCACGGGGAAATACTTAAATGCTGAAGGATGCCGGTTTGCTTTGACGAGACTGATCTGAAAAGAATGGACATTCTGCTATAATCTGGTCACGCAAACTGTCTCTAAGCAATTAGATTGTCTTATTGGTTTAGTGCTATTTTAAGCTTAGTTTTTGCTTTTGGGAGTTAGACCTGCTCTTCTGAAACATACAATATGTATTGTGCCATGTCAGACATCTATTTATCATGATATAAAAATGTCTTGGGTTCACAGTATAATTTGGGCAAAAAGCATATCATTATAAACTCTTTTGAACTTAAATGCTCTCCTGCCTTTTTGAACTGCTGAGGAAAATCAGCCCTAAGATTTATTCTCCAGAAAATAATTCTTAACATGTGTCTACCCTCAGAAATATTTGTTCAGAGTAGAGAGAAATGAAGGGTTGTGTGGCCCAGCTTCTTAACCTGGAATAATTTTTCCTTTAGAATTAGTATTATAGTACTTGCAAAAGCACAGAAAATTTAAAATTACAAATTTTCACTGGCTTTTTGTGGCAGCAACAAGCAAAACCTAAAAGATTGTTTCTATTGTGTGTGTGTTTGTTTATATAGCAACACATCGTGACATATTGGTTTGCGACTGGTGTAAAGCTTCTTATCAAGATGCAACTTAAAATAGCAGCAGAGGCAAGACAACAAGATGAGAAAGTGCTGCTTAATAGCAGTAACTTGGCAAACTAAGAAACAGATTACTTTAAGATAGACTGGAGTTCAGTGTTGTGCAGAATTATATTCTTGTGGGCATGTCCTTTTTTTATTTGTTTGACAAAAGAATTGGTCAAAAAAAGTATGTAAATCTGAAAAGGAACAATGGGGAAATGCACTGGTATGAAAAAGATGATAGACGAAAACGTGGTTCAGTAACCAAAATCATGGAAGTTAAAAAATGTAAAGACAAATCCATTAAACTTGTTTCTCTCTCAGCCACATTACTTGCAGTGCATTCTGGAGAACTTTGCTTGTCTATTTTAAAGTCACTCTTATGAAAGGGATTTTTTCACATCCCTAGGGAAAATATGATCCTGAGTATACAACTTAGGATACTCAACAGAAATTTCTTTTCATTGAGTTAATTAACATTACCTGTATCTAAAGCCTCAGACAAAGTGCATCCTCCTCCTTGGTTCTTACTTCCCTCAGTATCATGTGTCACTCAGGGCTCATTTTATTTTCTTTATTAGGACTTCTTAGTGTTAAAAACATCATTATATAGGAATGTCAGGTGCCCTGATGACAACTAAATTTACATCCACAGTGGGCAGCCACCCACATTGCCCACCCCTAAGGCCACCTCTGGTTTGCAGTGCCAACTGTAGTGTGAATATTCCCATTGTACATACTATGCCCAAAAGCATTATATGTGGGTAAGTCATTTGTCATTTGGAAATTTCATCTTAAATTTACACAGAAGAACATTAAGAAAAAGAAATGTTGAAATCAAAATAAAGTATTTTCAAATTATTGAACATACTGGAAATTGGTTCTGGTCAAGTTTCTGAGCGTTCACACAAGTTAGATTTTGATATTTTGCCATGTTGAAGGGAAATATTTTTAAATATAAAAAAAATCTTGCATGATGAAAAAATAATTTCCCATCCAGCCTCATAGGACCAGGACTGGAAATTACTTCAATACTAACTCAGTTTAGTGAGCCCTGTGACTGATACATTGTAAAGGATCAGCTTCAAACTTAAAATTTTTTTAATCTTTAGCACAGATGAGGACTGACCTATTAATATGTTAGGACCTCGGGCCATATGTTCAGGTGGTGTAATTTGGTACTGCCCTATTGATGTCTACAGAGCTACTGTACACCAGCTAAAAAGTTAGTTTCTTAAACAAATGTTGATATAATATTACTATATAATTATATCAGTTCACCTTTAGAAACTATTCAATGTCACCGATGTGTGAAAAATTAAATGATTTTCAGTCTTCAAAAACCAAAACTTTTAGTAACATAAAAGCTCAAAAATATAAGGCACATGACCCTATAACATTAAAAGTATTCCTGTAGCATACTACATGTTTTAGACAAACAGGTTGATGTCTTTAAGCTGGTAAACAACAGTAATTTCCCTTTTACGCAAGCAAAGTGTAGGTCAAAACACCATTTCAGTCTCTCTGTTTTACACCAGTGTAATTAATAAGACAGTATTTTTCAAGAAGAAAAGTAGGAAACCTGATATTTAGGAGACAATTGATTTTAGGGCCTTCCAGAGCCAACTTATGGCCTTAAATATGCACATGCAGCCAGTGCATAAGATACAGTACCCACCCAATAGTAAAATGATATAATTGCATTTCAGCCATTAAGCCTACATCTTTAAATGCTACTGTAACAATTTGAGGAAAAAGTCACCATAATATAGTTATCTGAAAAATCAAGGCCATTTTTATTTATACAGGGTATCTCAAAAAATGCACACATACGTGTAGATCATACTGTTATTCATCACTATAATGCGTACTGCGTGTTATGATGGACATTTTGAAAACCGACAGTAGTGTATATTGTAAGATATGCTTTTTGTTTTCTAAGGAAGCAAGTATCAGCACTGCCAATCAATGTGCCTGTATTTCTGATGACTAAAGTGTGTATACATTTGAGATGCACTGTATCCATAGAGGATTTTGAACATTTTGTATTTGTGAAATCTTAATTTTAGATTAGACAGCCAAACACCCTTGTCTTTTAGTCAAACTCATTCTGCATTAGGAATATTAACATTCCCACTGAAATCAATGGGACCAATCCTTAGCACCTGAGCCTCAGCTATGACCCAGGCGAGAATTTTGCTAAGCACAGAACAAAATCCCTGGCCCCGCAGCTCCTGAGCCAAATGATAGGGTAAGACACTCCTTGAATCTTAGTATCTCGAAGTAGAGATTGTTATATCTCAAAAACAAAGAGCTACATCCAAATGGGTTCCCTGCTAGAGACTAGAAAGAACCAAGGTGACAACAAAGATATGGTCTCAAGTGATACCTGACTTCTGGGGCATAAACCCTTGCCCATTCCAGAATAAGAGAGAAGGAAGGGTTAGAGGAAACTTTGTCTTATTAAAGAACATTCCTCATCGGTGTTTTCCCCCCAGTCTGCTTTTTTAGGGTTATTTTTTTATATAGAAGGGAGAAACCTAGACAAATGTTTTCAAATATTTGTTTTAATTAAAGTTTGAGATTTAAGCTTTTTTTTTTTTTAAGACTTTATGGTCTTTTTTAAAGGTTTATGGTAAAATACAACCCTTGAAATACTTCTGGGATATATTTTGTTACAAAATGTTTTTGAGCTTGTGATGTCCAAGCATATTCTCAATCCCACCCCTGCTATGGAAAGCGCACACCTTGCAATACTTTAAATAGGTGAGGGGTTTTCCACAGTCATTCGTATTCTATATTTATTCATATTTTTAATTTTTAGACTGACAGAACAGCTGTAAATGGGTACTTTTGAAATGTCACAGAAAATTATTCATATCACTTAACTTCATCAAGTATGATATTTATAATTGATGATCAAATTTGCTGCTGTGCTAATGCTGACTAATATTGTCTCCACCCATAAGAATTTTACAGCTCCTCATTCCAGTTTGCCTGTGGTGCCAGAGTCTTATCTATTAAATGAAACCCATGAATTTCCGGACAAAAAACTGGAAAAAGATTAGCTCCCTCCCTGCTGAGATAAATCACTTCCCAGTGTTTTCACTTGTAGACTTTAACATTTTTCATATGGCTCTTACTCTGACTAGCTCTGTAAAGGAATGTTAGTTGCAAAGATAATTAATTACTGTGTGATATGAACTTAAAACTGGGGCTGAGATTTTAGAACATCTTGATAGTAGTACTCTTTACATACATACAGCTATTTAGAAACAAAAATATTTTTTTTTAAATGACATGTAAATGAGCATTGCATATGAGACCTGGAGGGAACAGTAGAAAACATATTTTTGCATCTGTTTATAGAAAGTTGATGTTAACATTGTGATGGATGGTGACTGCTCATATCAATCAACTTTAAATATAGATTTATGATTCTGCATTTGCACCACTGAGGCACAAACAGGAGCCCCAACAGCTAATGGTGGAACTTTTCATTTCTTTCAATTTTATTATTTAATATTTAGAGTGAACTAATACCCTAAGGCACCTATTATGATCAAGGCCTCTACTGTGATGAGCATTATACACAAAGTCTCTCAGTTCTAAAGACAACTGTTGGATTAAGAATGTGGTTGGAGGAGTACAGTCAAATGCCTTTATGATGGACACCTACAGTAGTGTACGCTGTAAAGACATGCCTTTTGCTTTCTAAGGAAATAAATCAGTACTGCCAATTGATGTGTGTCTATTTCTGATGACTAAGGTACATATACTTACTTGAGACACTTTTTATCCATAGGGGATTTTTAACATTTATTATTTGCAAAAATCATAATACTAGATTAAACAGCCAAACCTCCTTGTCCTTTGGCTACACTCACTCTGCATTAGGAATATGCATGGAAATATTTTCAATTTTTGTGCTTATTATAAACAAAAAGTGCCAGTTATTTCCCTTATTCCCCCTCAGCCTAAACCAGCTCCTCCTCAATCATAACTTTTTTGACTCGTTGTAGTTGAGTCCTGAGAGGTCTGAAAGAATGGGCTGTGGTGGCTTGTCAGATCAGTTTAAGGGGATGTAAAACGCATAGGTGACAGCATGGAAAAAATGTGCACAGATGTTCATCAGCTTCTCTCACAAATAAATAGATGAAGTACCCATAGTTGACACAATACAATAAGGGTCATGAGAGGATAAGCAAAGTGTGCCAGTTATCCAGGTACCTTACCTAAAAGGTAAGGAGAGAAACTTGCCTGTGATGTGGTAAAACAGCCAAGCCAGCAGCAAGTTTCAAAGAGGAATGAGGATGATACATTGAGAACAATAGGCAACGAACATGGTCTTAGCAACTATGCTTTATATGAACTGGAGGAAGATGAAACTGTTGCCAAAGGTGTAAGAGAATGAAA
The DNA here is from genome assembly GCF_000455745.1 of Alligator sinensis. Taxonomy (NCBI): domain Eukaryota; kingdom Metazoa; phylum Chordata; order Crocodylia; family Alligatoridae; genus Alligator; species Alligator sinensis. The sequence continues at coordinate 1,887,830 of NW_005842085.1, read as the reverse complement.
AGTAATCAAAAAAGGAAAGACTATATCCAACAGTGGGCAGGGGCAGATGGCCCAATATGGGTAAAGGGAAACATCACAGAAAAAAATTCAGCAAGACCCAAGTAAAAGTAATCATGACTTGTTCACATATATTATGTGCCAACAGAATGAGGTCCAGACCAGTAATGTATGCACTCGGTGCTTTAAAAGAGCTGATTTCACAGAGTTGCAAAGAATTATAAGTCAAATCATTAGAGAGAAAAAATTCAATCAAAAAAATGTGAATGAAAAATAGGAATTGTTTAAGACCCAGCTCCCTCCTCTTTCCCATGACTGCCACAGCCTGTAAGGGGTAGAATCATATATTCACTCTCCTTGGCTCACTGAAATTTTAATTATTCAAAGAAAAGTGAGACACTACAATGGGGGAGGTGAGGAGGGGGTAGAGGGTACTCCACCATCTTAGAACAGCCAATAATGCAGAAGGGTATAAATGTGCATAAATATTTCTATTCTGGTTTTGGGATATGAGTCCAATGATGTAGTTAGATCACAAGATGACAATGAAAACTTTCTACTGAAATAATAACATAGTAGTATATCAAACAGTAACCACTAAAGTTAGAATTCTTGCAATCTAAGGGTGTTTATACATGTGCTCTAGGAGGCAGTGTGGGGGAGAGGGCACTTTAATTAGAGTGGCTCTGAGAGCTCTGAGAGGATGAGTAAAATAATAACTCTAATATGTACCATCTTTGCAGGATGGCTCTAGCCTGTAGTTCTTTACCTGTGGATCAATAGCAACTATAGGGTTAGGAGAATGTTCTTTTCCATTCCTTTGATTAAAGCCCTTCCCTTAATGGAAAGTTTTCCATAAAACTGAGGTGGCTTTGTTTGTGTTTTCTGCCTCTTTTTCCTCTTCTTACAGTTTTGGGTTTTTTGTTTTGGGGTTCTTTTTGATTGATCTGTTAGGATTCTTTTGTTCTACACTCCTTCCCCATGTCCCATACAGAAGAGCTGTACAACTGAGAGCTATTATGAACATCAGTGAGGAACTGTACTAGACTTATTCTAAAAGGAGAGTCTTGTGACTGAGGTGTTTCATGTAACACGCCTTACATGGAGGAAACAGCAGCATGGGCAACTGGTGCCACCTTAGTCGGGGGGGGGGGGGGGGGGGGCCCCACCCCCCCCCAGCAACCAGTCAGTGACTAGGGTGGGTCCCCCATGGCCAATCTCACTGACAGGGGAGGGGGTCCCCCATGGCACTCCCACTCCCTGGCCAGCGCTTGTAGGGGGGACACCGGCACTCCTGCCTGCCCCCTCTGCCAATCGCCTAAGCGGTGAGCACGGCTGGTTAGGGGGTTCACTGGTACTCTAAGGGGGTGCACGTGCACCTCTGTGCTCCCCCTATGCATCACCACTGAACAGCAGAATGTTATAGCTACTTTACATGGTAGTGTATACATTATATTTTGACTCTTTAGTGTACAAGAAACACCTCATATTTTCAAGAACAGTTGTTGGCATACATAAAGTCTTGCTAAAATTAGTCTCATCTATTAATAGGGAAATTTTAGACAGACCAAGTTTGTACTTTTACATAATGTAACACTACAGTACTATCCTCTCTGTTATTTCTTTTCATTCTTCATTCTTCCATAAGACTGTGACCCCTGATTACAAGGGAGGATGCCCAGTAAGCCAGATGGCTTACCCATGTTCAGATAAGTCACTCATCACCTTTTCTCAAAGTAATGTGACACATAGCAGCTTGGATGATGCATAGTCTTTGCTTTCCACTCAGTCTTTCCAAAGCTAACAGAACCAGGATTGAAAGTTCATTAGTCCTGTTATGTTAGCTGGTTAGGCATCAAGTCTTAAAGGATGAGTCTATGGTTATTTCAGTTTAAACCGTTAGTCAAACTGTAAAGGGAATATGGGTCTGCACACTGTTTAATTCTGGTACCAAAAATAACAACCAGTGTAAAAGGAAAAAAAGATAACTGGCTAATAAACTTGGTTCCAGATTCACCTTTTGTGGTCACATAACAGTTTACTGACCTTGAACAGAGGAACTGCAATTTTTTTTAACAAGCAAATATCCTACACAGACACTACACACACACACATACACACACACACAAATATAGGTCATCCCAAGTTAAGTTAACTTTATTGTTCAGTATAAGGGTTTGTGACAATTATTTCTGCTTCATATCAAAGAACTAAGGTTCTTTATCCATACTTACATGTTTTAAAAGAAACACAATATAAAATCAAAACAAATATTGCCATGTCTTGTACTTGCCCAATCACTGTAGATTACAAAGAAGTTTAGATTTCTGGGACACCAAATTCATTGAAGAATCCATCCACAGCCTACTCTTAAAGCTAGGAGACAGCTGAAGAGAAGCATCACAGTTTCTGCCACAGCCTTGAGGCTTCAGTACTGAAAAGGCCCTTTGCATGGGAGGAAAGCAGAACATATAAGAATGCCCTATCCTTTAAGCATGGCCTGCCTTCTTTGTTCTGAGATGCATGACATTATATTTTAGCAACATTAAAATGCATATTTTTTGCTTTTGTCCAGAATATTAAGTACTGCAGGTCATTCTGTATCACTAGCTTGTCCTCATCATTATTTATTATTTCCTCAGACTTTGTGTCATATGCAAACTTCATCAGGAATGATTTTATAGTTTGCTTCAAGTCACTGATAACAACTGTAGAATAGGATAGGGCTGAAAACAGAGCCCTGTGCAAGCCCACTAGAAACACCCCTGGCTCAGTAGCAATTCTGTCTTTTAAATTCTATTTTGAGACCTGTCAGTTAACCAATATTTTATCCATTTGATGCATTTCATGTTCATTTTGTGTCATTTTGATTTTTTTAATCAAAGTATACAATATCATGTAAAGAAGTCTGCTATAACGCCCAAACATATAAAAAATAGATCATTCACTCACAGTTGGACATCAGAGGAAATCACATTCAGCCAAGCAAAAACTGCTAGCCTAAAAAGGATCAGATCTCCAGCTCCATCTTATATCCTCTCCACCCCTGTTGAAAATGACCCTCTAGACCACCAGAGTCTTGATTAGCAAAAGGGTGAAGAATGATGCTATGTAAATTCAAGAGGATGATTTGCCTACATTGAGACATTACTGATTATATAACTAATAGAGATGACTTGGGCCTCTGTTTTTTTTAAACTGTCATCCATATACATAGGTATTATTTTTAGAAAAAAGTTTCAATTCAAAAGGTCCAATTAATTTTTCACACAACTCCAGTTAGTAGTAACTTGAAGACAAGTGGTCTGAGTAAGTAAAATGACTTCAGTTTGACTCTAAATGCCCCAAATTACATTTGAACCAACATATAGTTTACCTAGATTTCTCAAGTGAATTCATATTCCAAATTTTTTACTAAATGGTTTTCTACTTTGCTTTATACTGCCCTCCTCACTGTGGTTCATAAGCTTCTTCCAGCAGTTAACTAAGTAACATGTCTTCACATCTGTCACGTGTTGTTTTGTTCTCTCATCCTTTGCCCAAGAGGAGAAGTATGCTTAGTGGCATGTCTTGTTTTGTGGTAGAATTCCTGTTCTGCTTTTTGTGTGTTTGTGTTTGTTTCTGTTTGCAGGTTGCTATGTGATTAAGAATGCAAGATCAAAGAAATACCATGACTTAGAGTGGATGGTCATAGGTTGCCTCCTAGGAAGGTTCTTTCCACAGTCTTGGACTAGATTCTGAGGAAGTTCCAACTCCTGCAGTGTCATGTTTCACCCTTACTGTAGAGGGTTCCCTTGTGTTAATGGATCATTCTTGGTGACTATAGTTTTCACCCTAGAGCTTTAATTAGTTTTTTAGGTATCCTAAGCCCCAGTCCTGCACTGTCTTCAAGGTAAAGACTAAGATCAGAATGGAAGAAAGGTCTGCTTTGCTCACTGCATGCTGCTGGGATGTGCTGCAAGAGTTCTCTACTAGTCAGGAGTTTTCATGCCCAGGTGTACAGCACTGCTGTCAAAGAAGTGACAAAAGTGTGAATAATAAAGTCCAGGTCATCACCTATCAGGATGAAACAGTCTCTGTACTCTTCAGTGCTTCTATATGAAACTCAGTGTCAGCAAGGAACTCTAGATTGCCTTGTCAATGTGTGCCTTTGCCCTAAAGAGACTGCATTGTGGCTGCAAATTTTTTTAATGCCCTCCCCCCTTCTTTATCAGCATCACTTCTGCCTTGCTTGGGTTTAGCTTCAGCCAACTGCTCTTCATCCATCAGCTACACTCATCCAAGCACCAGGCCATCTTGGGGCACTAATAAGTCCAGACATGGTAAAAAGTTGGTAATGTTTTCCACCAGCCCAAGGGGATCACCCTGCCTGACAGGACACAGGACTATGAGGGTATGGGTGACCATATGCCTACATTTGGTGAAAACATTGTGAGGGGGTACCTCCTGCTTTACCTGGCCTTGGTGAGGTTGTAGCTGGAGTACTGCATCCAATTCTGGGCTCCACACTTTAAAAAGGATGTAGAGAAGCTTGAGAGAGTCCAAGGGAGAGCTGCACACATAATCAGAGGTCAAGAGAACAGGCCTTATGAGGAGAGGCTGAGACATGGGATTCTTCAGCTTGGAAAAGTGTAGGCTCAGAGGGGACTTGGTAGTAGCCTAAAGTACATCAGGGGTGTACATCAGGACCTGGGAGAACATCTGTTAACCAGAGCTCCCCTAGGGAAGACTAGGTCCAGTGGCACAAACTGCTGGAAGACCGTTTTAGATTAGACATAAGGAAAAACTTTTTTACTGTCCAAGTCTCCAGAGTCTGGAACAGACTCCCCACAGAAGTTGTGCAAGCACCTACTCTGGACATGTTCAAGTTGTAGTTGGATGCTTCTCTTGCTGGGGTCATCTAACCCCAACTGACTTCCTACCCCTTGGGCAGGGGGCTGGACCCGATGAACTTGTGACATCCCTTCCAGCCCTAATGTTGTGGCAGTGCACCTTTGGGTGCCTGCCACTTTAAGGGCTGGAGGCAGGCAGCTGGCAGGTGTTTGATTAAGGCAACATTTTTCAAACTTAGAAAAGCCAGGCAGAGGCAGCAGTCTGCTGCCAGCCACTGCAGGAGTAACATCAGCTGGCTGTGCACTGCTCAGGAACATCTGGGAGGTAAGGGCAGGAGCTATGGGGATGGTTGGAGGCTCCTGGTCCTGGGCATGACTTAAAACTGCACCCTGCTGGGGAAGGTGGGGACTGGTGGGGCTGTAGGTGGTGGGACAGCCCCCAAGAAATACCAGAACAGGTACCCCCCCGCCCCCGGAAAAGGTGGGTAGGGGCACCTTAGCCCCGGCCTCTACCATCTGGTGGATACTGATGAGAGTAGTAGGAGCAGTATAGCGGGGCCCAAGGTAAATCAGCCCATGCAGGGCCCTGCCCCTGCTCCGATCCCATTGGCCTCGGACCTGAAGAAGCTGCCGCCACCATCAGCAGTGGCAGCATTGACGGCAGGGGGGAGGGGGATAACTTGCTCTGATCCCATGGGCCCTGGACCCAAAGAAGCTGCTGCTGCTGCTCCACCCAACTCCGTAGGGCCCCCCAAAGCAGGAGGCCCAGGGCAGTCGCCCTGATTCACCTCCCCTAGGGACAGCCCTGCCTATCACAAATGTCTGTGAAGATGGGTATCATCTGAATAATGCTGGCACCTGACCTCACGTTTTGTGACCAGTTCATTTTCTGACCATTTCCACTTCTATTGCAATATCCTAGTTAGATATATTTCCTTGCATAATGTTCATTAAAAGCCCAATTCATAAAAGGGTCTAAACTCATGCCTAACTTTAGGTATGTTAACCAGTCTCACTGAAGTCAACATGAAATCTAGTCAGGTAAATGCTTAACTCAGATTCTAATGTTCAGATCCAGTGAGGTGCTAAGCACTTTGAACTGCAATGATTTCCAAAGGAGTTGTAGGATTTCAGCAGGTCTCAAAACTGTGCTTTACAACAGTAACATGCTTTTAAATGTTCTAACTCCATTGAAAAACTCCATCAATGCTGTTATTCTTTTTACAATTTCTGTGAAATCTTCTCCTGTATCTGTGTGCCTTAAACAATTTCATGATCTATACTCACAAAAAATAGCAATAATAAAAATGGAAGCAACCTTCAGGAAAGTTTACAAAAAGAAAAAAAATAGGACTACACACCAAATCTCTCCTTTAAAGATTGTCTTGCTGTTATCAAAAGGTGCCAGAACACAACTGTGTAAACTATTTCTAAAATTCAAAGAGAGAAATTATGCAAACGGCAATGAAATGGAGCCAAGTTGCTTCAGAAACACATAATTATGGAGAAAGAGCTACATTTCTGAAATATATAACAAACTAGCTTAGCAGATTTGTTAAAGGAACCTCAATACATCCCCTGGTTACTAGAATAATACATGGAAATATATTTTTTAAAAGATTAATACATTAAAAATACAAGTGTTGCAACATGTGTTTATCAGAAAGTCTACAGTGCAGTTCAAAATACCCTGTTACTCTGGGTTTTTAAAAGGTTAATATAACTATTCCTTTGAAAATAATTACGTTTAAGGCAATCAGAATGACAAAAATGTGGTTTGCTTCCAACGAATTACAAGATTTCCTTAGGGGCAAGGCTTTAAAAAGCAGGTTGTTCTTAGCTCAAACATGTTTCCATAGGAAAAATCCCAAGGTTTAAAAGAAATGTAGGTGACTGATTTGAGCCTTGAATTATGCTGTTTTAATAAAAACTTCACCACACATGCAGGGATGTGCAAGCTTGGGGTCATCATAAATTGCAGAGTAAAGTGGAAAGATAGGATTGTCCTTAGTACTTTGGTTCTTTTATCAGCATAAAATGTACGTTTTCTAATGAATTTGGCAAAATGCACTGTATGAATCTTGGGGATTGAGATCATGGTGTAACAACAATGCATTCACTGACTGAAGAGACAATAATAAAAGACACACAGTAGATACTCATTTAAACTGGGGGCCAAAGCATTCTCACAATGTGAAGAACAATACTTTATAAGAGAGAGCTGTCAAAGGAACAAAAAAGACAAAACCAAAGCCAAACTATTTTTAAGATGTGTGGGCTTGCATATTCAAACAGTTAGGAAAAGTACACTGTTTTCACTGCTTGACAAATGTGAATCTCCACTGAAACAGTCTGTATCACAAGCTTGCCATTTCAGTAGCAGGTGGCAGATAAAGAGGAGGCGGGAGGAAAATATTTTTCTAATGTTGTTGCATTGTCTTTGGTTATACTAATTTGATGGTTTCCTATTTCATGTTACTGCTTTTAAATTATTTATGAAGACATCTGTGACACCTTGCTGCCATACAACCATATAAGGTCCCTGACCTGAAGCTCTTAAAAATAAATAAGATATCACAATGAATACTGATAAATGAAACCCTGTAGGGTACAGCAGGAGAGACAGGCAGATAGCAGGCATTCTGGGAGCAGGAGAGAAGTGCTGCTATCATGGGAGTGTTGATTTTAAAGGCAGTAGTTCAATCACAGTGTATCTTTCAACATTCAGAGCTGGTCCTCACAATATTTTACACTTGCTGTTATACTAGGTATACTGGAACTGCAAGGGGCAGAGAGAATATGGCCATCAGTAGTCATAACCCTAATAGGTGAAAACTGTGGCATGCAGCACAGCCAAAGCCTGAACAGAGATAAGGATTCTGGGGAATAGTGTGTCCCCTGCAGAGGCAAATAAGAATGAGGAGAGTAACATGAAAAGCCATTTGAGGGAATGTGATCTCCTGCTCTGTGCTAGACTAAATATTCCCTTAGTTCCACTGTACCATATGCAAGGGTCTTATTTACACCTCTCTAGCTCAAACTCATATGATACTTACCTATTGTGAATATTTTTTCTTCCAGAATTGGGCCTAATCTCCTGTGTCCCTCCTATATTAGTGACTAATATTCAAAGCAACGTATACTAACTTGGTTATCAAAATGATGCTGTTCTATTCTCTTCAAGTTTTCAGGCTATCATTTCTGCTGCAACAAATATATCTAAGCTACACTACAATGTTCTTTCAAGAATTTTAACGTCACACTCACAAAACTATGAATATAGCCACCCTCAAAGCTCCTTTGTGGTGACAAAACCCCCACTTCTGGTGGCAGTCACACCACCTGTCCCAAGAAAAAGAAGACCTTTGTCACTATTCAGCAGCTGGTGAATGGTGACATTTTTAATGGTCCCTTCAACAGCTGGGGCCTTCCCAGTGTACACTTCTGGCTCTGGCAATACACCTGCTAAGTGTAGCTGTGTATGCTTATGCATGCTTTCTGGCATCTGGGTAGTGGTTGCTGCTGACTGCCAACAGAATTTGGGTCTTGTCTATACTGGTTCTTTCATCAGAAGTTGTCAGGTGTCCCCTACTTGCCTATTTAAGTTTTAATTTTGTTTGTTTGTTGTACTCCCTTTGAATCATTCAAAGAACTGCAAACTACTGAATTGTTTTTCCTATAATAAAACACAACAAAAGAGTAGGTAGAAACCTCTTGCAATCAGAGGCTAGTCTTAGAGATCTTGCTTCCTCTGTACTTGGAAGTAACTCTACTGATATGCACAAGAATTTTCCTGGCATAGGAGCAGCAAGAACTAGACTCCTACCACCCCTTCCCCAACATACAGCTCAAGTCATGCTGCTGGCAATTTCTGTCACTGAGTAATGTAAAATTATGATCCCAAGTAATCTTTGTCATACTTCAGAATGCTAAAAGCAATTAAAAGAAATACAGCGCTGATTGTGGTTCCATGTTTAGTTTACAGTTCCTAAGGATACTATTTATTTTTCATGTGTAGCTAATACAAGTGAAACCAAGGCACTAAAATACAGATAAACATAAACTAAATGCATATTGCCATGGTGCAAACAATAAAGGTGTTCAATAGAGGTCTCAACTGGACTGAAATCTGCATTGTGAAATAAACAAGAATGGATTATAATTTGACAAGCAATCTAGTTACTTTGTAACTCACCTTTGGAAAGATTATGCAACAAGTGACACTGCAAGATGCTAGGCAATTAATGTGATGAATTATGTGCCCAGTTACTGTTGGATTAATTAGGACATTTTCAGCACAGTAAATATCTTTCTAGCTATGTCATTCCCATTAATATTAGTAATGTTCCCTAGGTATAATTAACTTTACTCAGTTATATGCTATAAGGCTGTGGTTTTCAAGTTTTTTTCATTTGCAGATCCCTTAAAAAAAATTTGAAAGGGGGTGTGGACCCCTTTGAATTGTAAGTGTGGGTATTCACATACTTTTAATTGATCATAGCAATCTTTTGCAGACCCTTTAGATGTTGTCTGAAGATCCCCAGGGATCTGCAGACCACAGGTTGAAAACTACTACTGTAAGGGACATCTATGCTGCAGACTTAGGGGGGCAGGAGGGGGAAGGGAGGTGGACAAGGCAGGGGGACGAGGGGGGAAGAGGAAGGGCTGGATTAACCCTTTAGTAGGCCCTAGGCAAACAAACTTGTGGGCCCCAGGCTGTTTGAGACCCCCCCTCCCCACCCCAGCACTGCTCCACTCTGGGAAAAAGAACTCAGAGCTGCAGGAGGGTCCATTTGTGCCACACCAGGGAGGGAAGGACCCCTCCTGCAGCTCAGGGCCCTAGGCACATATCTAGTTTGCCGATGCATTAATCCAGCCCTGGGAAGAAGGGGGGGAAAGATAGGGGGGCTGTTATAGCTAGTAGCCTCATAGTTAGGCACTCGCCTGGGAAATGGAGACCAATTTTGAAGTCCCCACTGTAGCTGATTTAGATCCAAAATTCCCAGATCCCAGGAGAAAGCCCTGACTACCAGGTACCTTGGGTGGTACTCTCTCAATTTCTCCTGTTGTTCCGTTCTGCATACATATTTTAATATTCATTGAGTCAGACAAGGAGAGAGCATGCCTAAGGAACTGGTTCTGTTGCCTAGAGGTTGGGGCACTCATTTGGGATGTCTGAGTCAGGTTTAAATCAATGCTCCACAAGGTCCTTTCCAGCCCTAAACTTCTGTGAATCTGTGTGTAAATATTTATGACAAACTCCAAGTGGAACAGCTTCAACAAGAGAGACTAAGACTCACCCCACAACAACTTGATGAATAGAGCATTGTCCTGAGATATGGGATAGCTCAGTTAAAGTCCCTGCTCCACATCAAACAGAAGAAGGAGCAGAAAACCATTCTCCCACCTTCCAGGAGAGTACCCTAAACATTAGGCTGTAAGGTAAACCGGGATACATGACCCCTTTTCCACACCCAAAAAAGTTTTGTCCCCCCTGCTTGTTGTGCTAGAGTCAATGTGATAGACTTGTCCAATATGCTTGGAGAATTCCTTCTGTTTGGGGTCCTGCAGATGAGATGGGATTCTAAACACTTCTGTCTTTCCTATCATGGTGCCAAGCAACTCAGTGGCACTAGGGCCTATGCAGCTTTGTACAGGCTTACCCGCAAGATTTGGGCATCTACTAGACCTTTGCCTAGGGGACAAAATAAGAAAGCAGCAGAGCAGGAACACTGAAGATCCCAGTAGAAGAAGATGCTAGAGTACTGCCTCAACAAAACATTTAAAAATTTAAAACATTCCACTGGATTCAATGAGACTACTCCCATACTTAATGTTCCCCATCCCTTGCTAAACTGAGGCCTTACTGTACAAGTTAATACCTCCTGTAGCATATACAACACTGAAAACTTCCCAATGATCCACCTGTGACCCATAATCCTAACCTGCATCACCTATTCTATTCCACCCCTGAACAAAGAGCATCACCCCATACACTTTGTTGTGAGCAAGTACTTATCAAACTAATTTTCATTTATAAAGTAACTCAGGTTTGAACTTAAGAGTAATGAAGTGAACAGTGTATTTGTCTAATGTTCATAGCACATTCCTTAAACCAGGGATATCCAACCTGCAGCACAAGTTCACGGGCAGCCTCTGTGTGGGGAATGCAGCAGGCCAAGGACAGGATAGGTAACACAGGGGCAGACAGGACAGGGAATAGGAGACAGAACAAAAATTGGGCAGGGATTAAAGGGAAAGAAGTAGAAACAGAGCAGCAGATCAGGTAGGGAACATAAACCTGGGATCAGAAAGCAGAGCAGCAGTTCAGACAGAGGAAGTGGATCAGAGTCGGACTTGGGGAGTGTATGGGGCTAATCTGTGGCATACCTACAAAAACGTCTGGCATCCACTGCCTTAAACCAGCGGTCTATCTGTCATTTCTAGAACAATGAAGTGAAGGATGGATCTCTAAAGGAAAAAGTTTGATTGAATCACTTTCATCAAATTTCCCTTGAAAACAATTTAAATTACATTTTTGAAAAAGATTGAAATCCATCATTAACTAAATTGTAATCAAGTCTCCTTTGTTAAACACATCTTGATTACGTCTCAAATGCAAACATTCATATGTTACTTTTCTATTTTAATTTATTTTCTGAGGTATTTTTGTTCAATGCCATATTGTTACCTAAATATATCTGAGCCATATGCTCACCTCCATTCCTAGTGAGAAAGTGATGAAAATGTGGGTTTTCCATGGAAAATGGGTTGGGAGACAGCTCAGAATGGTAACAGTGCTTGCTCTACCTCCCTACTCAGCACACTACTCTTGAGAAAACTACAATGTTTTAATTCAACTGGTTTAGAAAACACTCTTATCTGGATGCAAGAGCTCAGAATATAGATTTACCTTAACTGGACACCTTGCTGACTTAGGGAACATTGATTCAAAATGTTCAAAAGTGAAATAAGGGTAACTACCCAAGGGAAGAGACATCTATTTAACTGAACAGTCTCTGAACAGCATATTTGGCATCCAGCTGGAAATTTGGGAATGTAGGTTGTATTCTTACCTCTGCACTCATCTATTGTGTGACTTCAGGCAAATCTCAGGCCTCAGTTTCTTTTTCCACATTCTGTCTGTCTCATCTATTTAGACTGCAAGTTCCTTGAGGCAGGGACTTTGGTTGTAGCCCTGTTGGTGTTTCATTCCTTGGAGTCTCAGAACAGCAGAGACTTCCTATGCCTAAAGAAGAGTGATTGCATCCAAAAGCTTGCTAAGAACTTTTTTCCAACTACTCAGTTGGTCTAATCAAAGATATCACACCTACTCAAAGAACCTTGCCTGCCTTGAGGCAGGGACTGCATTTTGCCATGTATTTGTGCAGTGAGACTCCAGTAGTCTTATCTGATTTCTAGTGACTGATGAAATGAAAACTACTTCTGTTTAGTTAAAACAGCTTCATCTTCTTGTGTAGGCAAATCCAGTATTGTCAACACATATTGTGTAACATGTGAAAAAGGAGCTATGACCAGGTAGAGTTGTGGAGAAGAAGAGCAACTTTCTTCTTTATTAATGACCGTCTTGGGAATTGGCAAGTGTTAGGCTGATGAAAATCCCTTAAATTACTGCTGCATACTACATAACTCTTTTGGAAAAGTAACAGGGTACCTCCATAAGTGATAGAGACTAGCTAATAGCAGCCTGGTAATCATGCTGCTAGTACAAAGGAGTTTATGAAGCTAGAGCTGTGGCTCATGGGTATTCATAAATCTTCATGATGTCTCCTTTGCTAATTCCACAGAACCGAGACTTTGTATAGGTCTGCTGCCTGCATCTCTACTGGAGTAATACTACCACAGCCCAGAGTTCAGCCTCCAATATTATGGAACTGATATCTGTTTTAAGCAGATCTGTATCTGTTTAAGCAGAAAGAAGAGACCATTTGGGTTTGGTTTTCTCTCGTGATACTAGATTTATTCTAAAGAATTGCCTAGACATTCTTCTAATAATTTTTCTGTAATGGATTATGGATACAAAACTGTCAAGTGCAAAAGCATTACAGTTCACTATTTATTGGACCAGTGGAAAAAAAATCAGGAAAATAGCAGTATTTCTTGACTGTGTTGTGGACCAAAGGAGGTAACTGCTACTGCTTAAACATTGTACACACCTACCTGTGATAGGGTAGTCTCAGCCTCTCTCTCAGTAACAGGTGGAAAAAATAAAACACTAGTTGACATAAGTAAGTGAACAAAGTGGCTTAGTAGAGTGCTTAGGGCCATGTCCAACACAATCAAAAAGAGATACAATAATTCTCAAAGGCAGACAAGAGGGAAAGCAACAAAAAGAGTAGTATGTGGCATTTCTGATTTTGCCAGTTTTCAGAATCAAGATATTTTACCTGGGTTAAAAGCAGAATCAAAAGAAGAGACTGAGTTGCAGTTTACAGTTACCTAAGGAAGTCTGAAATAGTCATGATAAATTTCTTGCATTATCAATATATTTTATTCTACTATATTCTCTAGAAAAAAATGAGCTATTCCTGTGTGTACAGAATTACTTCAAAAATGACATTGAGGCTGTGTAGACATTCAGTGAGGTTAAACTGCATTAAAAAATGGTCACCTGATCTAACTCAGTTCACCCAGGTGTGAACCTTACAGTAATTAGATGGATCTATGTGTGAACTGTTCAGGACTGTTAGATTGGTCTAAAAAATGGCCAACCTGATCTACATTAAGTGTACCTCTGAGGAAGTCTAACTGAGATTGGGTCTGGCAAGACCAATCTAACTGAACTTCTGTACAGCCCTTGGGCTGCGCTTTCCTACCCCTTCCCTGGAACCCCTCTGTTTTTAGCCCTCTGCCCCCACCTCAACCCCCACATGGACAACACCCACACCATGGACCAGCCAGCCCCTCCCCTCCAGCTCACTGAACTCCCCATCCTGCAAGCCACTCCTGGTACCAGTTTTACCAGCATTTACTGATGCCAGGAGTAGAGGAAGTAAGGTAGTTGGGACTGATGGGTTGCAGGTTTACCAGGGGTACAGTGTTTGGTGGGGACCTAGAAAAAACCCTGGTCCGGGGGGGGGGGGGTGAAGAGAGCCCCCCAACCTCCCTGAGTCTCCTCCTGCAGACCCTGTGAGCCCCCCTAATTCTGCCAAGACCACCTGTACCCTACCAACCCTTCTGCAGGCCTTGCTTGCCCCCCAATCTCCTCATGCCCATCCTGAGTCCCCTCCTGCCCCCCAAATCTCCAACAGACCTTGCCTGCCCCCTAATCCCTCCATGGACCCCACCTGCCCCTTCCCAGAGCCTGCTTGCTCCCCCAACGCCCCATCCCTTCCTAGCCCCCCCTGCCATTTATCTTAGATCAGATGGCTATTTTTAACATGATCTAATCTCTCCCTAACTTCCCTAAACATCTGTATGCATTAGTAATCTGCTTATTATAGCACTTCCTTATAAAGTCACAATTACTAATGCTAGTATTTTCAAATAATGTTGCCTAACTTTAGGCACCAAAGTGAAAAATGACCTCATTTTCAGAAGCATTAAGCCCTTGTGACTCCAACCAAAGTCAAAGGAAAGTACAGAGTTCAGTTCTTGTGAAAAGGAGGCCAGTTGATAACTTCATACATTTAACTTGATTCAGCCAAGTTTGAAAGTGTTAGCATATATGTTTGCTAAAAGATGTGAACAAGAAATGTCAGGTAATGCAATGGATAAAAAAAAAATAGACAAACACACATTTCTGTCACAAATTCTTCTACTCAAGTCACAAATGCTATATGTACAAATGCTATCACAGGACTTGTTCCCTGGATACTAAAATGCTGCTTAGAAACATTAATTGAGGAAAAATGTAAAAATTTTACCTGTGTCTTCCAGCATGCAGTTGAATGTTAACTTTTGCTGCGACAAAGTTCTTTGAATAAAATTAGAAAAACCAGCAAAGAAGCCTAAAAATGTTAATGAGCACAGCTTATTGAACTGTCATTGAAAACTGCTGCTCTGGGCTTGCAGTCTCCACCTATAATGCATTCTAGACACTATTGTCCTTGCCAAAAGGGAATGTTGATGTTGGTTCAGTATTGTTGTCTACATTAACTATAGCAACAGCAAACAATTTTTAAAATTCTTAGGCAACAAACTGAAAACATTACAACTGTTTATTACTTCCTGATCATCATTTCATTCTTCTCACTGCGATATATAGGATATAAGGGACTGACACTATAATTTAGTAGTTGGTTCCAAATCTTCTTTCTAGCCCACAGCATCTAAGTTTATTATCAAATTATGTAATAATAAAACTTTACTTTATTGTTCATTCTGCATCACATAACACCTGTAATAAGTTGTCACTGAGAGGCTACACTGAGAAGTACTATTGTCATGTGGACTTTGCATTTAAATTGACTGAGTTGTACAGTGATGAATTCACCCATCTATTTTACCATGAAGGCTTAGCAACAAAATCTAAAGGATTAATCAAAAGGAAACTGTGGTCCCATTTACCATGGCATGACTCCAGTTTAATGCCTGGGTGACTTCAATGAAATCAGCAGAATTATAACAAGAAACTGAAGTGACACACTGGCTAATCAGGTCGTAATATAAAGCTTAACACTTACTTATGCATGACTATCACTGTATAGGTGAACAAACTTGTTTGACAATTTACCTTACCAGGTAAATTTACCAGGTGGTTCTGAAAAGAAAAAATAAAGGCACTGTGGTTGCCACTAATTTATGCCATGTATGAAATGGCATTGTCTCATTTAAGAAAAATGGGTACCATGGAGTTTCTGCCAAGTCTTCTTCCTGGCAACAAAAGAGGAAAGAGAGCCTTGGAGGGGTTAAAAAATAAGCTAACCCTCACAGAGATTTTTAAAATATTACAAAAATAGTAATTTCTACATCACAATGTCTCACAGCTGAACAAACAAATAATAGATGGCAGTCAATCTACTCCACAATGAAGACTTCCCTGTGTACAAGAATGGAGGAAAGGGACTTCTTCACCTCTTACCCATATCATCTTTCCTACGCCATGAAAGGGCAACAGGCCTCAGTTTCAGCTACCAGACAGAAAAGAGTCTATCCATTTCAGTAATGACAGATCCACTGTCTCTGCCCACCAGCTCATTATCCATTCAGTCACACAACTGAAGAAATGTATTTATGAAATGCTAAGGGAAATCACACACTGGTAGCAGATATGCTATGTGCAGGACTTGTTTTCAGCACCTTTGCCATGTTCTGTTTTCTTGAGACTTTCACAATATGTGGTGTTTTTCCCAGCTCCTGGAGTTGAGATCAGATAGGAATCTCAGCTTTCATTTAAAACAAATGAGCGGGTGCATGATTGTAAAGGAAAACAGAGCCAAAGGACACTTCACAGGCTCAACAGAGATACTAAATAAGAACACCACTATTTTTTTAAGTCATCATGTTTTCAGTTTTTCACAGTTTTGAAAATTTAGGATGGAAAAGCTGGATCCTGCATGCCAAAGAAAGAAAAGTGTTGTTGTAGTAGCCACTGTTGTCCAGGGACATGGGACAAACAATTTGTGATGTGAAGTAACATCTCTTATTAGACCAACTTAAATAGCTGGGAGAGAAAGGAGACATGCTTTCAGGCTTCAAGTACCCTTCAAAGAATCAGTCACAATCTGAGTTAAGTACTAGTTAGAACAATTCCCCTTGTTTCATTTAACTATGTTAACCATTTGACCACTTGACAAGAAAATGAATAAGAAAGCAAAATTTGTTTATCAGACTGCATTTCTATTACGAAGAACATGGAATCCAAGTGGGAAATCCCATTCTAGCCTCTTTTTCATACTTTGCCACCAAAATGATAATGGACTGTCCATTTTGGTGTGTATACCTCAGCGTTGCATACAAAGGAATAGTTTTCTGCATGAAAATCTCTAGACCACACTAATAGCATGTGGTTACAGCAGTAATCTGAGATTCTGGGATAATAAAAATAAACAGAAATCCTCTGTAAACAAAATCAAAAACATTTAAGAAGAGAGAAGTTTCATCTTTTGGTGATGAAAACATGAAGCTTTCCTTTTGTGGTTTATGACACCACTAAAAATCTATCTCAACCATTCTAATCATTGCTTACTTACCAAGGCGTGTTATTTTTATTTATATGATTGTGTAAACTATTTAATGATTCTGAGTGCCATGAAGGAAAGCTTCTATCAAAAGCCTCAAAAGAAGTGAGAACAGTTTTTAAGCAGTGCCACCTGGAGGTCAACAAGTTTTTTATGTATAATAATAAAACCAGGAAGCCCAGAACAAAGCTTCTACTGTACATACATTTGGTTATTCTTTGGATATTGTAAACCACAAGTATCTGTTGAGTAATCTAAGAGCATTACAATACACAATTGCTCATGGCGGAATTAACCTGTTAAATTTTTTTAAAGTATTCTCCACTAAGCCAAATCCTTTCCTAAATGCAAAGCCTGAATGAACGGATTTTGCACAGAGGAATCCCAAAACAGTCAAATGCATGGAGCTCCTTGAGCTAAATCAAGTCCCTTCCTGCCCACTTGTAGTTTGCTGTATTCTAGCAGATGAATGTCATATCCACACCATGATGGCAGAGTGCCTAGGTACACAACTAAGGAAATAGACCCTGACCACCCATTCCCAGCCTATGCACATCAACCCCAGAAATGGGATAAAGATGCTATGGGGGTACTTCCAGTATTGCACTCGAGACTGGATTTGTGGTATGCTCAAGTGTGGTGGCTCAGAACATCCTTACAACCTAATTTCTGGACTTGACATGCAGAAAAGCAGCAGGTAAGCAGGGCTTATTTTTGTTAGGGTCCACAGAGGTGTTATGCCTAATGGTTAGAGCCAGGGGGTCTTACCAGCATGACAGTGGGGACACAGTGGCAGCAGCATACAGGGGAGTAGAGACTGGGAGGGGAGGAGAGGGGAGTGGATGTGCTTCTGAGCATGGAGAGCAAGGGGGGAAAACTTAGCCTCTTTTCTTGCCATGTGGTCAGAAAGCAGGGTGTGGCCACACTTGGATACCTCTGGATCTGCACCTGCCCTTCTGTATGGGTTGAAGACTGCAATAGCCATCATACAACCTAAGATACGATGACAACAACATTGTGGGCTTCATGAATAGTCTTGAAATTACAAGTACCTACTGTTCACTCCTAAGCATCCATGAACTATCCATTCTGTGAGAAGGAGAAAATACCACTCAGGTTTGTATTTCATGTCCTGTGACTGAAACACACAGCTCCAAGTAGAGGAAAAAAGTGGCCTCAGTGATTGCCCTCAGTGACTCGATAGATATTCAATGATGTCCTTTTATTACACATGCTGATCTCTAAGTCATTCTAATCACTACTAAAGCACACTGGACCCTTGAGAAGGGCAGCCAGAATGGTTACCTACAAACTGTTCAACAAGGTGCTTCACCGAGTGCCTGTGAACACAGCCAGCTATGACAGGGTCACCAACCTCCTTAAAGTGTCCAAAAAGGAACATCCCCTGGGTTACAAAATAAAAAATCTTTATTTCCTAATGGTTAGTAGACAGTAAAACATCTCCAAAAGAATACAGGACAACAAGCAACCTGACTGGTGTAAGCACAGTCTCCTGAATCACTGCACAAGAGTGATGGGCCACAGAGAGCCTGGATTTCAGTCACTCAAGTAGGATACCCTGGAGACTTAGCTCATCTTGGCAGTGCTAACCTTCCCCTAAAGCAGAGTTCTGATTCTTATGGCTAACACCATCACTAGTCTGATGTCCTTGAATTCCCAAACCCAAACAAATAATCCACACAAAAGGAAAGTGAAGAAAGAGCTTCATCATTGTCCAACTGCCCAGCACTACTGAATTGGTCAAAACCATTCAGTAGTCAAGTAGAGTAGATAAGGACTCAGAATTCACCAAGCTGGTAAGACTGAAAGCACAGGTGGCATCTTCCCAGATTTCTTTAAAAATCTAGGTCAGTATGGCCACAGCTGGCTGGTGCACTTCTTTACTGTTGTGTAAGCCTCTGGCCACATGCCCAATTTATGGCAACAGGCAAAGGACTAAATGTCTAGCAAGGCATCCATCTTTTAGAAGCTTCTGTGTTGTTTTCCTCTATCATCCAAGATATGTAAGGTCAGAAACCTTTAGCAAAGATAGGCCACAGCTCGCAACCTGACTGGCACAATGGGCTACCACTCTCTTCTGGCTGCTCCAGTGATATTGAGCAAAGGCAGCAGCAAAAATCAGCCCTCCACATGGGTGCCAGAGGTGATTGCAATGCCATTAGCAAAACAGAATCTAGATCAAATGGCTGGGGAATCAGCACACCCTTGGTAAAATGTGAATTGGATCAGATTTTCATAGGCAGAATCCAATCCCTTTATAGGCCAAATCCATCCCACGAGCCATAGACTACCAGCCCCTGATTTAAAGCAGACCTAGGATGGTGGGGAGGGAACTACCACAGGAGATAAACAAGACACAAATACGGTGTGTCTTGCTGTGGCATTCACAGCAAGGATCTATTTTTACTTCCCCAGCCCTTCACCCTCCCTTAGGGAGCCTTAGCACTATAGCATGGAGTCAGGGAGAAGGGGTATTACATTTGAAAGCAATTTCAGGGACAGTTTACTTCAGCAACTTGTCAATGCTCCTCCAGATCTTGTGTCACTCCTGGAATATTACAAAGGCAAATTTTTCTCAGAAGAAATTCCAGCTTGTCTATTAGGTTCACTGGCAGGGCAAACCATCATTATAACTAACTGATCCTATCCATTCTGTAATACAAAGTAGCAAGGCTTTTGAATGGCTCCAAAGCTTAGCAAGCAAGCTCCTTTTCAACTCCCTTTTCCATCTGGATCTCCAGTACATTTATGTCCTTCAAGTACTGTGGAGCCCAAAAGAGCTCAAGAGTCCTGGTTGGGTACACAGTACCCCCAGCAGCACCCCTTTCTTCCTGTGCCAAAAGTTGTTGTTGTTCTTGGGAGTTTTTTTAATGGGGTATGCATCAGAAATTAAATTAAAGTCACCATCATGTGCATGGCTGATTCTCTGAGCTAGTTCCCACCTGTAGAGCTCCAGTCAGCTGGTCTCAAATGTAGATAATCCAAGCATTCCAGCTTTGGTAAAAGTCCCCAACTACGTCCCTGTGTATCTGTAGTAACATAGGGACAGTAACATTTCTTACACTTTTAGAAGAGCCCATGAAGGACATCTTTTATATCCATTTTTGCAGTTACTTCCCATCGTCCAGGCCTCTACCAATGCTTCCAGGGTCACCTCCATTCCCACAACTGACTGCCAGGACACTGAAACATGACCCCAAAGGAAGAGGGTGGTTGATGATAGCGTCAGAGCTTCAGTGGTATAGCTTGGAGTTTCTGCTCCCAATGAGTCATCAGGAGACTTTCCACTTCTGTACTGGTATGGGCTCCTTCAACACCATCCTTTGATGCTGGATGGTCAAGACAAGCTCCTTACATAGATCCATGAAAGTCTGTGGAAGTTTTGGAGCTACCGCTGGTCATGTCATGTCTGCAAAACACCCAATCAGTGCTGGCTGACCTGAACCTCAATCTGAACTGCCATTCAAAAGAAAGGGTTAGGACAGCAATGAATCAGCTTGAATATCCCTGTCAAGTAAGCTGTCACATTCATGCCAGACAATTGTCTGCTGCTGTCTTCCTTCAAAGACCCTGCTGATTGCTTTGATGTGTGCCTCTGTTGTAGAGATTTATTCCTAAAGGTTATCCAGTGTCTCTTCATACTATTTGCCTAAGACTTGATGATTTTGTATACACTGAGGGAAAATACTCACATTAGATTCAGGGGTTTTATGCTCCAAAAACAACTTCCCAGTATCAACTGGGTCCTTTACAGCAGGAAAGACTTTTGCACCACAAGGCCACACATCTCAATGTCTTCCAGCTATGTGGCCACTGAGAGACATGTATTCTACAAAACATTGCCTAGACTATGGGATTCATAGGCAGGCAAGGTTCACACTATGGTATGCAGTGCAAATGTACTTGGGAATGACAGTAGATGAGTTCTGTGTGCTGATATTTGCAATGCAGAAAGGATATGTATGATACCAGATGTAGTGTGTATCTTTAATAGCAGTGCAGACAAAGCCTAAGAAAACAGTGGACAAGAATCTGTTGGACTGAAGTTAATGGCACTTTTAACACATTTGACATGATTCCTCCTCATTTAAGGTGCATGTGCTATATGAGATCTACTTTCACTGACAAGAAAGCTGGGTGTGTTTTTAAGAAACTCAGTATAGGCATTAGAGCTCTTCAAACGTTGTCATCTCCCAAGCTCCAAAATCTTGCAGGGAATTCCTTTCTACCTCTGTGTCCTCCCACCTCCTTTTTAACATGTTCTATTGTCAAAGCTATGACTATGTACAACTATAAAAAAAATCAGATAACTGTATTTGCTAAGCTATAAGCTTACTGCACCAAAACAAGTAAAAGGCAACTTATTCAAATTCCCTAGACTACTAAATCCATATGCAGGCACTTAATGATGGTCTGATTTTCTAAAGTGATGTGTCTTGCTAGTTCCCACTGAAGTCAACACCTAGGTGCCTAAATAGAAACAACTATAATGCGAATGTCAGGTAACATGTCCTGTATATTCTTTATCATTAAATACATTTCAAAGAATGATAAGAGCAGAGCAGATGTACCATGAGAGTAAGGGCCCTTTATCTTCAGGAAAATTCCTTATTTTTTTATTCCAAAGTGTTAAGCTATACAGTTGTTCTTTGTTTATTTTTTTACAAAAGTTTTCTGACTCATTTTATTGTGTGGGCAGCTATATAAGAAAAAGACAGACTGCTTCTCCAACCCTGTAAAAGTACACCACCAAAAATAAATGTGTTACTTATGTTCTGAAGGTTCAGCACCATCTCAATAAAACTACAAGAAAGGAGAAAACTAAGACAGGTCCATAAGGCACAGACTTTTATAATCCCCCCACCAAAAAAAATAAATCTGCCTCTAAAATATGTCTACACCTCAGTCACAAATTCTTGAATTCAGGATTTCAAGTTGAACACATTTAGGGATGTTTCTCACAGAAAAAAAATTAGATGAATTTTGAAAGTATCTTCTTTGACACCATGTAGTGCTGGGTGGGTTTAGACTGTTTTTCAGTGCCAGAAGCTACATATGACTTCATTATTAATATCAGTATCACCATTATGGGAAGCTGATTGTCTACATCCTAATATCTAAGAACCTGTAAGTGACCTTTAATTTGTTTCTTCAATGTGCAGTGACAGAACATGAAGTACAGAACATGAAGATAGTAGTTTTAGGCACATGACAAAAATCAGTACTAGTACAGGCGAGACATGCTGAGGCAATTCATCCCTTGTTTCCTCTTCCAGGAAAGCAAATTGTTCCTTTTCACTACACACTGACAAAGGCTGCTTTAACTTGATGAATAAAATATAAAGAGTACAGTACACATCAAGACTAGGGAATTGAGGAAAAGCCAGGGGAGAAGGGACAAGATAGAGTTAATGTAAATATGCCCCCAGCACTATTCTCTTCTCTGCCTTGGATGTGTCCCTTTGCCCTGCCTACCTTGCCTTCAAACATACTGGATCTGCATTTGCAAGATACTTCATGCAGTCGGGGAACAGAATAAGACCCATTTGCAGCTTCAAAAAGTAAAAGTAGACTAGACTGCCTGGTACTTATGAGCAGTAAAAAATTATCTGGTGACTTTGTGGATGACTCTTTTAAATCTAACCAGCTGCCAAAGTGCAGGTGAGGCTTCTATCCTATTTGTCAGAATGGGACTGAGTATCCGCTACCCTACTGCTGTTAGGGGATGCTCCTTCATTTTGTCAAAACAAGAGTTTCTTATCCTAAAATCATCATTTGCTGCTAAGGGAATAGAATAGCTACAAAAATCTCAGTCGGAATGGCCCTCTTTTCTCTGGCTGCAGTTCAAATCACTAGTATCAATTAGATATCTTTGAGTCTGCCAGGCAAGGAAAAAAAAACTTGTTCTCAGTCTAAGATCACACTGTGATTCTCAGAAGTCTGGCATGAAACTAGTCTTGTACACAAGGGAAAAGACAATCTTGGACTATAAAATGACTGCTACTGAATGAAAAACATCTTGAAACAGAGAGCAGCCTCCACAGATATGCACCAGTCTAAGGAACTTCCATAAGCCAGTAGTGACAGCCCTTGCTCTCAGTCCTGGGTAGGGATCTTTCATCTGATGGAATGATTGGAGCTCATAATGTGAGATGTAATTGCTAATTACAGATGTCTATACAAGCACCACAGCTGGGAAAAGGTAAATCAATTCAAAGGCTATCTAGCCTGACATCAAGACATTTCATAGAGAAGCATATTAATTTTATAATTTATCATCTTTTAAGTTAATAAATGGATGAATGTATAAGAACATATTTAAGAGCAATATCTGCAGACCTTCTAAAAAGCTAATGTTCTAGTCTGGCAATAACTAAAAAGCCACGCTACTTTTCTAGGACAACAACAAAATTTCATACTCTTTTGACTCCCAGAGCTGGTCCCTTGATATCCCCCAAGATAATTATTCTGATGCAGACATATGAACCTTGTTCTCCACTCTTTCATTTAGGGGCCTTTTGGGACATTCTGCCCACAACTGTTACCACTCTTATGTTTATTCACCCAGTTATTTCTTGTTTCTTACTAGAATGACCAGTAAAGCAATAAAAGTCTCACTGAAAAGACAAGAAAGTAGAGATTACAAGCAGTGAATTGTATGACCAGGCCAAGAGCAGAAAGGAAGAAAAAACAGGAAGACTTGGTTTGGATAGACAAAGGGGACAAATAAATGTTTAGCTTTGTAGAGAGGGGGAGGGGAGGTATGAAGAATGTTTTTTAAACAAAACATTTATTCTGGAGGACAATGAATTTATGAAGAACAGTCTCAAGATAGATGACTTCATGTTGCTGCAAAGCCTGAAAAGATTACATTGCTATCCCAGCAACATGCACCCTGAACTCTTTTATGTACTTTCTCTACATGATACCAGGACACAGGACAATAACACTGTGGTGGTCCCCAGCTCCCACCTAAGCATTCCTACACCATTTTACTCCTGAATGAGCACAATGAAATGCATGCATTTCATGCTCCTGTACTACAAAAATCCTATTTTCCTTCATTTTTACTGTTACCCTGGTTACATACTGCAGCTAGTCTGCATGCTTGTGTGACTAATAAAGTTTACTTTGGCAATTTATCTATGTGAAGAGTTTCCTGAGCACGCAGCATATTAACATCATTGCTTTCTCAAACCATTCCTCTACAAACTTGCACTTTACCTCAGTGATTATGTAAAACTTAAGATAAAAATGTATACCAGGTACCTAAGCACAAAAGCCCCAGTACAGCAAGCAATATTATTTTTGGAAACAATTGTATAATTTAAATGCTGCCTCAGTGCAACCTACTTTACTCCTCCATACACTCCTTCACCTTAACTCATACCCTATATATAAAAAAGATTCAAAGTAACTCATGCCTATTTCATAAAGTTAAGCCACCCCCATGGGGCTAGAAATGTTAGCAATAAGGTGAGAACATTTATTTTTGTCTTCACCAGCATTTGTACCATCCATCCTCAGATGTACCCTCTGCCTTAGAAAACATGTGTGCAGAGCATTTCTAATTTGAGCAGCATGTCCATTGTAGGCTGACTGATATAAATTGCAGCCTCAGTTGTTATATCTTGTTGGTTCAGTTGTGCATGATTCACACTAAGCCCCATTTCTTCTGTCCCCACAATGTATTGAAAACCTCTCTGATGCCTTTACAGATATGCAGCTTGCAAAAGAAAGTGACAGTTATGTCTCCAGCTGCCAGAAGGCCTTTCAAAATCTCCAAAAAGTCACTGCTTCAGGGAAATAGGTGCAATGGATTCTGGGATAGGCATCAGCATGCAGTACGATTGTAACAGGACCCTGCTACTTTGAATATAGGAAAAGGCTGCATGTGAAATATCTGACTCGTGTAGCTACTTACTGTACTGGTGCATACACTGGAACTGCCTACCAGTCCAGTACAAGTGATTCAATTTGCTTTTCCTTTGCTTTCACTTGCAATGTTACACTTCCTAGCCTATTCTCTGCAAACAGCATAATGTAAAATCTGTGGATTGAATAACAAGATTCACAAACCACACAAACTGCAGCAAGTGTTCCACCTGCTGGACAAAAGGCAGCACTAAGCTTCCTTAACAGGAAACAGATGCAGCATATATGTGAACTACACAATGAGAAGAAAAAACAACATCAAGGTTCTCCTGTTCTTGACAGAGTGTGGTAAGTAAATAAATAAAGGTGGAAATGCAGCCATCTGATTAAAAGGCTACAAGGAGGTCAAGCATTTGTTATGGAGGTTAGAGGACCTATTCCACATTTCTAGTCCTCCTTTTAATAATGTTTTCCCGTAATATAGTTTTTTTTATTTTATTTTATTTTTTTTGCTCCTGCTAAGAAAGCAATTCTGAACTCTAGGGACCACATCCCTATTATGCTGCACTGGAAAGAATGCTGCCAGAAGAAGGCAGCCAGGAATTAAGATCCTAGGTGGGAGAAAGTCCCCCCTTGAGCACAGGGTAGAGGGTAAGAGACTGAGCCAGAGTACAATGCACTCTTAGGATTATGTCACCTGAGGAGTCTCCAGCCTACCCACTCAACTGAGCAAATACACATTGGTTGCCATCTATGGGCATCTTGCACCGAAATCTGCCACTCAGGACAGGAGAGGGAAGCCTTGCTACTTCCAAAAGAATGAATAGCCCTGTTGCTCCTTTTATGAGTAAAAGATATGCTGCTGCCCCAGCCTCTGGGGTGATGGGCAAGGGGGGAGAGAGGCAGCCTCTGCACCACCACCATTCCAACTCTGAACCAGGACTACAAAGACAGACTACAAAGGAAGCATGAGGGGACCCAAGCCATGATGCACGATAGGGCCCCAGTTTGCCTCAATAAAGCTCTGATCAGAACTTGCACATTTTCCTTCAGATACAGTTCTTGCTACTACAGTGCATGCGTCAGCCTCCCTGAGATTGCATTACTGAAATCTCATACAGATGGGGGCTAACCTTAAATCTAATTTGGAAGCTGTCTGAAAAGGCCTCCTCAAATGAGCAAAATGCCTTCCAGCTTCCTAACTCTTTTACTTTAGGCCAGGAGTACTCAACACCTGACCTATGGGCCAGATCCAGCCCCCAGTGCTGTGCCATCTGGCCCATGGGGCATCTCATGGGTCTGAAAATTTGGTGGGGGGAGTGGTGACACTGCTCCTGTGATGCCAATTTTCCAGACACATGGGGAGCCCTGGGCCCTAAGTGCTAGATCAGGTGCCTTATCCCAACATGTGGGGTGGGGCAGGGGCATCATGCAGGGCTGAGTGGGGGCACTACAGGCCACCAGGGTCTGATCCCAAACCACAGGGCTTCAGGGCTCAATCCTGGCATGCAGGGCCAAGGGAGGGCAGCATGAGGCCCCAATGCTTGATCCCTGCACATGGTATGTGGAGACCAGTTTAGGCCACGCAGTGTCCTATACACATGTGCAGGGCCAGGTGGAGGCAATATAGGGTCCAATCTTGGCATGTGGGGCTTAACGTGGCCCCTGGACCAGCCCCACATCATTCATCCAGCCAATGAGGTCAAAAGCTCGAGCACCATTGCCCAAGGTTTCATCTGCCGCCTCAGTGCAAAAGCATTTTAGGCTCCCTGCCAAAGACATCCTTCACCCAAGACACTCACAGAGACACCTGCCAACTTCTATTCACTGAAAAGGACCAGGATTTAGAAGCAGAGGGAGAAAGAGTAGAGCAGAAAGGCTATTTGAAAGAAAATTAGGTGCATTGTTCAGGTAACACGAAGGAACATAAAACAGGTTGCCTAGGTTACCTGAACCTGCCACTCTTCCTCTATCCTTACTGCTAAAGCAACTAAAAATAGGGGCTGAGTGTATTGTCTGGAGAATACAGAGTTTGCGGCCCAATTAACAAGTGGGGACGAAGCTGGTTGCAAATCCCAAAGTGCTGTTTTGCCAAGGGGTCCACAGTATAACCATATATATAATTGGCACTTAAAAAAAGGCAAGTACATGGAGCTGAAAATATTTATGAGCTAAATCAGTTTGGAGAATAAATGTAAACAGGAAGATGCAAACCCTACATTAGAGAAAGAAGGTCATATTAGTTAAGAAACAACCTGTCTGAGATGGGAACTGATGTCATCAATATAAACAAGAAGCTAGGGATTATAGCATAATGATAAGGGAAACCACAGCACACAACAGAAAGAACAGGGAAAGAAGTAATGGAATTAAACTGCAACAGTGTAAATTGAGGTGGAATATAAAATAGGACTTTCTAAGCATAAAGTGCTTAAACTAAGAGTAGTAAGTATTAGATTAGATTTGCTAGAAAGATTGCAAAATACATATCACTGCAAGTTTTTAAAAGTACAGGTTAGATTAACAGCTTTTTAGGATGATTTAGATAGGGATGTTCCTTCCCCGAGCAGGGCATTGGACTAGATGGCCTCCTGAGGGCCTCTGGATAATAACCTATGGCCAACACATTTAAAACCAATAAGAGACTTTTTTAAGCTTGCTGGAAACAAAAGGAATTTTAACAATGGTTTGGTCCATTATGTAATGGGAAGGTAGATTTTTTTATAAAAGGAAAGGAGTATTCAATAGATATTTCTGCTTTGTATTTGGGAATAGCTAAATGGCATAACCATATCATATGTGATTATAGCCATCTATTACAGCAATAACTAGAGGAAGTATTAAACAACAGCTATTAGAATTAAACATTTTTAAATCACCCAGTCCAGATAACTTGCATCTAAGAACTTAAGAGTACTTTCTGGACAGCTAAGGATCATTTTCAGTATGTCTTCAAAACTTTTCTGGGAAAATTCTAGAGGACTGTAAGGAAGTAAATGTTTTTCCAATATTTAACAAAGAATAAGTAGAATGATTTGAGTAATAATAGGCCCATCAATCAGATGCTGATCAGAGCAAAACGATGGAATGGCTTATAGGCATATCCATTAATAAAAAAGGACAATTAATGCTGTTCAACATAAGCCGATAGAATAATGCATCCTGTCAAAATAACTTGGTATCTTTTTTGAGGAGTTAAAAGCTTGGATTAAAAAAAATAGTACTGATAACAAGTGCAGAGTGCTGCACCTAGGGCACAAAAATATACAGCATGACTACTGGCTGGGAAGTGACCCTCTCAGCAGTACAGAAGCGGAAAAGGATCTCGGAGTCATAGTGGACTCCAAGATGCACGAGTCATCAGCATGATGAAATCATCAGCAAAGCTAACCACACTTTATCATGCATCAGCAGATGCATGACAAATAAATGCAAGGAGGTGATACTTCTCCTCTACGTGGCATTGGTCAGACTGCTGTTGGAGCACTGCGTCCAGTTTTGGGCACTGTATTTCAAGAAGGATGTTGATAGACTCGAGAGGGTCCAGAGGAGGGCCACTTGTATGGTTATGGGCATACAGGACAAGCCCAATGAGAAGAGACTGAGGGACCTGGACCTCTTCAGCTTCCACAAGAGAAGGCTGAGAGGTGATCTTGTGCCCACCTACAAATTCATTAGGGGGATGCAGCAAAGAATCAGAGATGCTCTATTCACCAGGGCGCCTCTTGGGGTAACAAGGAACAATGGTCACAAACTGACAGAGAGCAGATTTAAGCTACATATCAGGAATAACTTCTTCACGGTAAGGGTGGCCAAAATTTGGAATGGGCTTTCAAGGGAGGTGGTGCTCTCCCCTACCTTGGGGGTCTTCAAGAGAAGGCTGGATAGGCACCTGGCTGGG
>NW_005842085.1:1845135-1859030 GCF_000455745.1 Alligator sinensis | reverse complement strand
TCTTTCCTGCCTAGGCAGGGGGTTGGACTCAATGATCTGTTGAGGTCCCTTCTGACCCTAGCATCTATGAATCTATGAACATACTTAGGCTTCTGGAAGGCATTAAAACAGAGTACCCCTACCCTTGTTACTAGGAATGAGGAGGGGAGACTGGGCAGGCTGCAGAAAGCCTGATGGCAAGAGGCAGCAGGTGTGAGCTGCTTATGTAAATTGAGCTACAAGTTGCAAAATGAGACTGATGATGAGGGAAGCAGCAGCACCTGAGTCCTGGAACTGGAAATCTGGATTGGATCACAAGAAGAGTCCTGGGTTGGGGGCATATAAGCCTAGCCTTTGGACTTGGAGTGGGGGAGTTTGACTGTGGTTGCCACAGGGTAGGGAGCCTTGAATAAAACTGACTGGGGGAAGGTGTGTGACAGCCCAGGTGAGATATCTGGGAGGCTGGGGAAACAAGCCAGCCATAAGCAGGAAGGCTAGAGTGAGCAGAGACCCAAGGAAGAGTTTGTATTTGAGTTGGAACTTTTTGGGTTGGTGTTCTGTGTTCTGTTTTGGTTTAACTAGAGGTATGGGTTGCGATGATGAGGGAGGTATAGAGGCCACATAACAGGATGCTGGGGGTACTCTGCAGGTTGAGACCTGCTCTGAGCAGGAAGCAAGGAGCCGAGGCCGAGGAGCCAAGGTCCATAGCAGTGGACCCAGGCTGAGAGCTCAGCTACAGAAAAAGAGGCCAAAGCTGGGAAGCCTGAAATCCCAAGAAGTGTTTCTGAGGCCTGGGAGAGACTGCCTTAAAGGGGAAGAAGCCTTAGAAAAGCATAGAGACCCCAGGACTGAGTTTGGGGCGGAGAAGCCCAAGAACAGAGCCAAAACTGGGGAGTGTGGAGGAATCCTGTTCCAGCCTCCTCCTCTCCCTAGGGGTAGTCTGTTCTCCCTCTTCACCCCCCACCCCCATCTCCCTCTCATGTGTCTGTCACAACCAGTTCTGCCTAGGTGAGGGATTTCAGGTAAGAGGGTGTGGTTTTAACCTCTCTATAGTTCTAAGCACTGACCTCAAGGCAAGGGGGCAGGGGCTTGAGCCATGTCACTTCCTGAGGTGACCAGTGATGCTTTTCAAATTGATTGGTTGGCATCAAACAATACCTGCCCTGACTAGGTATGGATAATGATGTCAGAAAGGTTATTTAAGGATCCCTTCTTCCTGGAAGAGGGAGAGCCATATTGGGGAACAAGGAGTAAGCACACAGCCTCTGGAGTTCTTCTAGGCTCCAGATGAACATGTGAGTAACTTACCTGAAACACATCTAGAAATATAGCTTTACTGTAATGTAGAAGAGTATCAACCAGCTACTAAGCTGACACTGTTTGTTCTGGGTTATTCTTTGATACTTCTCTACCCTGTACCCTTCCCCAAGCCTACCCCTTCCGACCCTAGAAACTATAAAACTATGAAACTACCCTCTTTAATCAATAAAGACAGTGTGATGGACTTGCTGGGAGAGGTATTGGGGCATGCCTTTAAGCACCCTATGCTCAGCTGACTAAGGGAGGCTACTATTTGTGCTTCAGGCTTAAGGGAGCACTCTAAGTTCTCGCAGTGGGTCAAGAACCCTCAAGGTCTACAAGGCCTGTGTACCCTGGGGGGCACGGGGCCCGAATACAGACCAGACCCCTGGGTGGTGGCAGCGGTTTCCCCAGACATACAGGTATGCTCCAGGAAGGGGGTCAGCCAGATGTGAGGCACTCCAGGGGAGGCACTTGAAGCTTGGTAGGTGGTCTGGTCCAGTGAGTTGGGTGGCTTAGTGCAGGAGCACCCCCTACTGGCCCACCACAGGAAGCACCAGAGAAGTTACTGCTGGCCTCCAGGGTCTAACTTCCCCAGTATATTATTGATAGCATCAAAGGTGTGGCAGAAAAGACTGGAGGTAAGGGGGGCTGGAGACTGTAGCAGGTGGGCTGACCCCAGGTGGCATCAGGCACTGGGGGTGGACCTGCAAACTGCTACACATTGGACATAGTATCACATCATATTTGCATTAAACCCATTAAAACAGAATGATACAAAAACACTGTACACGCCATACAGTGTACCATTCAAAGGATTAAAATCTTGCTTACTGGCAGCTGTCAAAATGTGACTGTAAACAGGGTATCACCAGTCAGCAGAGGCAGGGTCCCTCAGGAATCAGTTCTTGGCCCCACCTCTTTAACATTTTTATCAATGACCTGAAAGAAAACACAGAACCATTACTAATAAATCTTGCAGATGTTGTAAAGATGGAGTGAGTGACAAAAATTACTATGATGTGTCATTAATACAGAAAGGTCTGGATGCTTGATATACTGGGTGCAAGCAAACAATAAGCATTTTAACAGGGCCAGATGCAAGGTTATGTATTAAAAAGCTGGCTACACTTGGAAGATGAGGTTCTCTGGGAAGCAGTGACTCTGACAAGGTTTAGGGAGTTTCCATCTCCATTTCTTTGCTTCTATACTTACATGCCTCAACTTTGCAAAAGCTAATTAACACTAGTTGTGGTGGATGATCAGCTAAACATCATCTCGCAGCAAGTTGCTGTGGACCAAAGAGCTAATGTGAGCCCTGGACATATAAATAGAGACAGATTAAGTAAGAGTCAGTTGTTCAGGTCTTGGAAGAAGCATCCAGTGGCATCAGTTTGTTGTTCATCAGACTGATAGTGAATCAATAGTTGATTAGTCTATTATTGTATTTTTTATTAATACAAATGTGTCCCAGTATTAATAAACAAACATGTAAGAGATTGAGATCAGAGCATCAACATATAGATATACAAAGCTTAACTTATCCTTCTAAATATCAGCTAATGATAAATTATGTTTTTCTCCTCCTATGAAAGTGACACTATTTAGATTAATTCATATTAAAACAATAACATCAGGTTGCGTTTTAACTGATAAAGCTAGCTTCTTTTGTTAAAAGATGCAAATAAAGCATAGGGCTATCACTAAAATAAACCACTGGATTCTAGGTGAGAATCTCCAGTGAAACATTTGTCAAAGTATGTTCATTTGTGGCCTAAAAATATTGCCAGTATGAAATAGTACGTTTTTTACGCAAGCTTTCCTAATATTCTGTCTTCGGGCAGAGATCTGAAAAATGTCATCATCAAAGGTTAAAGTAAGACAAAGGTAATAGGAATTCTTAGAATGGAAGGAATGGGAAAGCAAAAGATCACTGATACTGTGCACTCCAGATATAATAAAAATTAAAAGAATATCAACCAGCATAGACAAATGTTATCTCATAATACCTTGATAGGCAAAATTTCCTCTCTTCTTCCATTTGTATAAAACTGCAAGATTTGGGACCCAAGCTGAAACAAAGCAAAAGGAAATCTAGCAATTTTATAATATATCTGTACACAAAATGTGTGCTTTGGAATACACGTAGAATGGTATTTATAGTGTTTTTTTCTATTACAGTTCACCATACTATCATAAAATTATAGCAATAAAGTTAAAATTAAAAGATCATTCTTGCCCTCAAAGATCAATCACTTTGCTTTTTTTAAAACTTCCTGTTTTCCTATATGATAACTCTTCTTTATCACAGTTGCTTCACAAAACACACTATTGTTTTACTTAGCTTTATTCCCCATCAGCAAAAAAAAGTACTGTACCAAAAAGTCTCTTCCATACAAGTTTTCTCACAGATTAAACTGACATAAGTAGATTGTTTGCTTTTAACCCTGACATTTTCCCCTCTACACATCTATTTTTGAAACAAATTTTATTTTAGGATGTCCTGACTCTGATACTAAATTGGAAACCCTGGTGTGAATTTTATAGAACACTGTTTCCTTTTATAAAGGATGTTCACAGCTAATCTGTCATCCACAGGGCAGACAGAGGCCATACAGCTAGGAAACCAAGACAGGTGGTCTAGCCTGAAACCTGACTTTTCATGGTATGTTTGTGTTAAAATAAATTGTATACATTTCAATAGTTAATGAAAGCTTAACTTATTTTACCATGCTTAAAATTGCTTTATTCTTTAGAGTCTGACACTGCACTCTATTTTTAGTTTCAAATGAATGAAGAGTGCAGGATTTTTTAAAATATATTTAACTTTCATAACTCTGCAAAGTAGTGGGAGACATATATAGATATAGATACACCATGCTTAAAATTGCTTTATTCTTTGGAGTTTGAAACTGCACTCCCTTTTTAGTTTCAAATGAATGAAGAGTGCAGGATTTTTTAAAATATATTTAACTTTCATAACTCTGCAAAGTAGTGGGAGACATATATAGATATAGATACACCATGCTTAAAATTGCTTTATTCTTTGGAGTTTGAAACTAAAAAGGGAATGCAGTATCAGACTCTAAAGAATAAAGCAATTTTAGGCATGGCATATGTGTGTGTGTGTGTGTGTGTGTGTGTGTGTGTGTGTGTGTGTGTGTGTAATCACGTTGCTTCCAGTTCGCTTACATTATATTATTATATATATAGCACTTCCAGTCCACTTCTGAGTCCACCAGGGAGCACATTGGGGAGCCCCGCCCCATGGTTGCCCCGGCTTGGCAACTGGTGCCTCCTGAGTCTGGGGGGGGCACCCGGGGTCTCCCCATGGCCAATCACCAAGCCTATATATATATATATATAATTTCCTATTATTAAAATGAAGCAAAAAATCCCAAAATATATAGTAATAAGTTAGCATCAACATTGCTATCGAAGAACAATGGTGATAAAAGATTCCCTGTGGATCTGAAAAAAGAAATTAAAAAAACTGTCTAAAGGCAAAAGGATCCATGTCCTGTAATAAATTTTAAGCCATCCAATATAACTGTTTGCACATTTAAATAAACATTATTTTTGCTTCTGTGAAAAGTAGTAGCCATTTCAGGGCATTGTAGGTCAGTTTCCTGTTGGACGAGAACTCTGAGTTGGAGTCTGGGTATTTTTTTAGTGCAACTTGTTTTATTTACACTATACAAATTAGCTCCTGAACAACAGTCAAACAGCACTTAGAAAGCCCCCTCTTTCAGGACACAGATAGTTCCCAGGGAGCAATTTTCCCCCCCAAGAATTGATCCTAGTTAGAGAGATATAGGCTAAGTACAGATAGTCAAAAAGCCTGAGGCTGAATCGATTCAGTCTTTGCAGGTTAGTCTAAGCTGCAGTGATTAAACTGAGAAACAACTAGACAGACATTCCACTTACGATTCAGGAAACGTAGCCACATGCCTGCAGTGGCTCAGGCCAGAAGCCGGGGTGGCACTAAAGCACAGCTCTCTGGCATTTAGCACAGCTATAAAGCATTTAGCCAGCATTGGATGTATGTTTGCTTTCTCTTCCTGCTGCCCCCAAGGTCTCTGGGATTTGCAGTCCAGAATCACATCAGCAAGAGTCTGTGGGGTTGCCCATCACTTCCTCTTCCTGATTCCAGGTGCCTCTGGGATTTGTAATACACAGTTGCAGCCAGCAGTAAGTTTTTAGCAGGGCAAAGCAACTCTGTACTTGGGAAAGGGAAGTTTAACACCCCTCCCTGGCTAATTTGCTACCTGCAGATAAAAGTAGCAAATTAACTGCATAGTCATTACTGTGCAGCATGGCACATATAGACAGCTGACTGTGAGAAAATATGTTCCTGGTTAGCCAGGCAGCTGGGGGTGGGAGATTGCTCCCTGCCCGAGGAACCATGTGCTGCCAGGGCAGGCTCCACCACTGGAGCCTGGGTGGGGACACTGCCCCCCCCGCCCCGGCAGCAGGGAGCTCCACAATCGTGGAGCTGGGGTTGAGGACAAGCTCCCAGCCCCCACTTTACAATCACAAAACTGGGGCTGGGAGCTCCCTACCTGGGAAGAGATTCCTGCCCAGCCTGGAGCTGGCTGTGACCTGCCCCTGACCTGGACAGTTCCCAGCCAGCCCTGGGGTTTTGCGTAGGGAAATATGCACATGCAGCCTGAAAGTAGCTGGAGATGGTTGTGTTTCGGACAGTCCCCAGACAGCTCTAGGCTACATGTGCAGACTTCCCCCATGCAGCCCAGGGCTGGGTGGGTAGTGTCCTAGTCAGGATCAGGTCCCAGCCCTGCAGATTCTGCCCAGCCCTGTGCCCGCACATGGCGATTAAAGCATAGGCTTGAAAAGAGCTGTAGGGGAGGGGGCAGGTCCCAGCTCCCTGCTCCGATCCACCAGTGGGGCACATAGCAGCGAGCCCCCAGCTGGCCAGGAAATCCCCACCCAGCCAGGGAATCACTGCTAACTGCCCCACCAGCAGATTGTGGCAGGGAGCTGGGACCCGCCCCTCCCCTAAAATAAATTCTAAATATACACTTTGGTGTTTGCTTTTGGGTTTTTTTATCATAGAAATAACAGCTGCCCATGCCCCCTTCACTCACCAGGATATGGGAACAGCTGCAGCTGCTTTGTGGTGCCTGAGCAGCACTGACATGCCAGTGCCCTGCCCCTGCCCATGGCCTTGCCCCTCACTTCCAACCCACAGCCCCCACATGAGCTATGCATCATGGGGGGGAGGAGGCGGGTGGGGGAACCACTCCACCCCCCATAGACTCCCCACCTCCACATCCCTACTTACCGGGGACAGAGCCTGGGTCCCGACCACTGCTGCCAGCCATACTGCACTTCTGTTTCCTCCAGCACATTGAGGCAGCATGCTGGAGCAGCAGGGGCATGCAGCAGGCATAGAGATGCTCTGGCTGGGACTAGAGCACCTCCTTGGAGGACCCA
Organism: Alligator sinensis; assembly: GCF_000455745.1. Taxonomy (NCBI): domain Eukaryota; kingdom Metazoa; phylum Chordata; order Crocodylia; family Alligatoridae; genus Alligator; species Alligator sinensis. Next base: position 1,852,298 of record NW_005842085.1, on the reverse strand, counting down.
GCCTCCAGTTGCTTCAGGGAATGCTCCAGGAGCACACCCTCGCTGCTTTTCTTGCTGAGTTTTCTTTTGATACCAGGATTTCCCGATATCAAATTTAAAGTCAGCACTGTATTTTTCCAACGCAAGGAACATTTTTTCATTTGTGGTGTGCTTCCTATGGTGTCTCAAATTGCTTTTAGATGCTGCAACAGGCACATGCTCGCTCATGTGGACTTGGCCCCTGAGTCACTACTCTGTCACAGTCTGGTCCCAGGTCTCTCTCTACATGCTGTTCTATGCACAAAGCCACAATTTAGCCATAGCAGCCATTCTGTTATAATAGTTAAAAAAAGCCTCATTTTCTCCATACAGAAAGGAAAAACTTTTGTTTTTAACAAAACATTTATCTGGATCCTACTTGTAGCCCCACCCTCTAGTACCAGCTGCATGGCAGTCACTGCTACTATGGGCCCCTATACCTGCTACACCCCTTCACCTACATAGTGTCTAGATCCAGTGGATCCTGACACTTTTACATCCATCAGCCCAAAAACTGATCCTCCCTGGCCCCCCAACTCTTTTTTTTACTGAAGGTAGAAGGAATTTCCTATCAAAGTGGTACAGAGTAGTCATGCAAGCTTCCAGAATTGAATGTGACCATTCCTATTCCTTCCCACACTAACAATTCCACTGCATTGGAGGTGTTTACTTGGACTGCAAAATATGGGCTGGAGGAACTTCAATCCTAACACAGGAAAATGCCTCCTGAAATCAACTTGGAGACTCCAAGCTAGCAAAGCGCTTAACATGAATGGTTAAATCTTGCTTCACTGAACCAAGGCCCAAATGAAGTAAGTATCACCAAAGAAAGCCTGAATTCACGTAATTCATAAAGAAGTCACTTATCAGTAACTAGAGTTTTTAAAAATGTATTGTTCATATGTACACTTCACTGTGGGTGGCACATGAGATTCAGGTATTAAAGCTCAGAGACATTTTCACTCTAATAGCACCTGTGCAGTACACACGAGTTGTACCTCTCCTTGTGCTCTGTGTCAAGGGTAGAAGTGTTCATTCCCTGCTCCTCAGCTTCCTTGCAACTGCAAAATCCCAGAAAGCAACAGACCCCAATGAAGAAAGGAAGGAGGCAGGATGCATTTGGATAATATTTCTTGAACTCGTTACAAAGAAGCAATTTCTCATTCTCCTTTGATATCTTGTCCATATGTATATTTCATATGAGTAACTTCAGAAGCCTAGGCAGACAGTGACTGGAGGACAGCTTTGACAAATGCAGCATTAGTGCTGAACACTTTTGTCATTGTGTATTATTTAGTAAAGGTGGATATGAAATTCCAAATGGCTGCCTTGCAAATGCCAAGAAGACATCTTGAAAGGGACTCATTGATGTTGCCTGGGCTCCACTGCAGTGCTCTCTAATTACCACTGGTAGAACTATCTTAGCAATTTCATAGGAATACCTTGATGCATTCCAGGATACTTTAATTTTTTGTGGGAATATCTGTACCCTTTTAATTCACAGTAACAAATTGCCATGGCATTTTCCAGAAAGGTTTAGTTTTATGCATGTAAAGGGACATGGCTTTCCTTATTACCAGTTTGGATACGAATGCTTCCGCTCCTGAGAAAAAAAAAGTTGCAGAAAGAAGACATTTGTTGAATCCTCTGAAAAAAAGGTGAAACTCCAAAATGGCCTTGCACAGAAACGCAGACTGATTCACATATTCTGCATAGCACACACACACATATTCTGAAGTCATACTAGGCCAACAATGCCTGGTAGTAGTAAATTAGAAGAGGAGGATTTTCTCCCTACCTCTTCAGATGTTACAGAACTGTTTAGCATAAAGAAAAATTCCACCTTCCAGAAAGGACTTGATTTATTATCCATGCCAGCAGCCACCAGAGACTATGAGTCCCCAGTGCAGGTAACAATGACCCCTCTCTTCTTGCCCTCCTCTTTCCTATAGCAGGGTTTACCACCCCTCCTTCCTCAGGGTTTTGTCAAAAGCTCAGCATGACCTGCCCCAACAGAGTGTTGTCCAGGGTGCAAAACCAGCTAGTTATGCCTCTGATGGCCATCGTCTAAGTTGAAGGAAGATTCTGATAAGGAAACCTCAACTGGCAGTGCCAACAGACATTGGGCCAAAATTAGAGTTGGCAGAACTGATGGAAGTGAGATCAGTACTGGCAGAGCTAAAGAAAGCAACATAGACTGTTCTCCTCTTTATAATTTGGGTAATTTGCAAATTTTTAAAAAATTACACAGAAATTTCTGCCGGGGTTTCTTTGTTTGTATCTGCTACCCATGCTTTATAAATAATAGTAAACGCCTTAATATGCACTGGCGCCAATAAATGTCTGCTTACCAGAAGTTTATCTGCCTTTACTGATGATCCTAGAACCCCCTTTTTCCTGGGGGGCAGCAGGAAGAGGAAGTGAACACACAGTCCATACTGGCTACTAGTGCCCCCCCGGCTTCTGGCTTGAGCCACTGTAGGCATGTGGCTGCCTTTCCTAAATCAAAAGTGAATGTCTGTTCATTGGCTTATTGGTTCAATCTTTGCAGCGTAGCCTAACCTGCAAAGACTGAATCAATTCAGCCTCAGGCTTTTTAACTGTCTGTACTAAGCCTTAGAGAAAAATGAGATAAACATGGATAAGCTGCCTTATGATTTTATGGTTTATATCCCAAAAATGTACTATGTATGTATAAGAAAAAAAGACATCAAGAATGAAACAGAAAATGGCTTGCACTTCCAAGGCTCTTTTTATCCTGGTGTTAGAACATAGGTTCATATCAATGTTTTGTCCTGGGAGATTAATTTCTTTCTTTAAACACAATATACTATTTAACTTCTTCTCTTGGACCTCTCCAAACGACACCAGTGAAGAACTTTAGATCTAAAAGTCTTTGCAGGGTTTTTAAAGTAATCTTTTAAGTCTTTAACAATGAGATGGTTTCCATGTCTAACTTGAGCTTTGTTTAAGACAAGTAAAAGCGATACCTGGCACAGTTGAAGAGCTAACTTGACAAAGCCATCATCCACAATTCTGTCTGAACTGAAATGACTAGTGTTTTGAGAGTCATGTCTGGCTCTTTTCTCACCTTTGTCCCTCTTCTCGGTTTCATCTTTATTTTAAAATGAAAGTATTAATTTAATTCAAGCAGTTACAAGATTGTGATTAGGTTTGGGCATATGAATTTGTAAGTTGTACATGTCACTTGTGTGTCCTATTTTATTTGTTTGGTCTATATGTTATACTGACACAAGGTTTTAAAACTAGTTATAGTTGTCAACAATTATGCCCTAAGCTTGGATCAGCTTTTCTTCTGTTAATTACTGAAGTCACCAACCAGTAATCTTGCTGAGTATTTTAGCTCTACAGTCTGCAATCCCCTGAGCTATCATCAACTCTACCAGTTTCTCAATTTACACCTGCTGGGATGGGATCAGCTGACTTTGGTTTGGTTAAATAAAGATTCTGTTTAGATTACAGACTAAAGTTGCCTCCATTGGGGTGCACAGGTCAGGATAAACCCCTACAGTGGGTGGCCACTATCAGCTGTGAAAAAACAGTCCATTAACAAAGGATGCTTGTTGTAAGGATACAAGAAAACAAATATAATTATAATACAAGACCTGTATTTACATTTTAGTACATTTTAAATTCTGTTAAAACTCATTACATTCAGAGTTGTTCTGCCACAACAATCATGAGAGCATTTTAAGGAAAATTGATTTTAACAACATGCAGACTGCAATGTGTATGTACGAAGATAAATAATCCAACATTTTACAACTGACTAGCAATTGTTGCTTACCTAACTAGGGTCAAAGGACCTCATATTCAAAAACTGCAAACCTACGCCGAATATTTTATTTTTATATATAGATACCTATATCTATATAGGTATACGTGTAGATATATATCTATATCTATATACAAATAAAATATATGGTCTAGGTTTGCAGTTTTTGAAAATGAGGTCCTTTGACTCTACTCAATTGTCAATATCTAACTATTTTAATACAAAGATTTACATACCAAATACTATGTGTGTGTGTGTATAGTAGTTGGTATGTTAATTTTTGTATTAAAATAGTCAGATATTGACAATTTCTTCAGCATGAGAAATTGAGAAAGTCTATAGTTTGCAGAAAAGTCACTTGACATTTTAAAAATTAAGAAAATGTTCAAGAAAATGGAAAATAAATAAATAAATAAAAGAGGTGAACTATTATAAATACATTTTTCCAAATAAAATAATTCAATATTACTGGAAGCTTTATGCAGTATCTTAATTTTTATATGAAAATACACATGGTAAAAAATAAAATTATTCAATTTTTACTTGATTGCATTATTATTCTTATGATACAATCCTGTGGTAGACACCATCTCTAGACCTAGCCTATGATTAACTGTATTTCATACTATTTGCTGTGCTATGGGGTTTACCTTCTGAAACAAGTACCAGTAATTTGTTTGTTTTATGGATTTGCTTAATACCACAGTGTACTTACAAAAAGGCAACTAGGAACACAACATGATAAACTGATGATGTGAAAAGTTAAAGTCAACAATCACACCGCTTTCAGTTGTGAAAACATAAGCAGTAAATCTTGAGGCAAACCAATAATGCTTTCTTCTATTTTCTCACCAATTATATAAGATCCTCTTTCCTGGCCTGAGGTGGAAACAGGTTATCAGGTGTGTGTGTGTACTTTAAGGATTAACCATATTAATGGCAGTGCAATTACCTTGATGAACTGGCAAAGAATGCACAGTGTAAGTCCACTTTTTAATACGCTACTTCTGAAATCACAAAGATAGTTGCAGCCCAGGTTCCCTAAATTTGTAATTTATTCTGTAATCTGTGCATCTGAAGCTAGGAATAGTTAACCTCCGAGGAGAGTGAGCCCTCTATATACTAGCAGGACAAAACATAAGATAGTTACAGATCATGAGTGTTAAATATGGTATATTGTGAATATCTGCATGGATGGATGGACAGATTTTTTTCATTTCATGGACTTGTGTATTTATCAGTAAGGACAGTTATCCCTCAAATTCATACCTGTATGAAATATTTTTGGTTTGGGTGGGTATGGGAAGGGTTGTCCCTAATTTATGATGTGCATCCTAACCACTGAGTAACCATAGTCATTTCTTCACTGAATATTACCCGCAAAGCTTATTAACAAAGACTCATTTCTTTTTCCTGAAGTTAATCAATAGTTATTCTATAGAAAGGGCCATTACTGCAATGATTTCATTAAGGTATAGGACACATTGTGAGCAGGCAGGATCATCTTGCAGCTCACTGACCATAGCTACATAAAAAAATGATGTCTAAGAGAGGTACTGAATATTTTGTGGGATCAAGATTTAATCCAAAAATAAATTATCTGATACATTTTCCAGCTGTCATGGAGAGGAAAAAAACTGATTGTAAATTTTGTCTCTACACATATACATGTACCCTAAATCTCTGCTATAATGCATGGAGAAAAATGAATTAGCTAGGCAGATGCCAAGTTGTAATGATTATTCCTGACAAGTAATTGTGTATTTTTATTATCCTACCAACACATAACACCTGACCATCCTATCATTGGTCTCAATCACTTCTTAAGTCTGGTGTTTCACACTGTGACTGGGGCAGAGATTGTTATATTCTATACGCATATGTGTACAGTGTCTAGCTCAATGGGGGCTTTGACCTGGTCAGCCTCTACCACAACAAAAATAAGCTACCTGTCATGATAAACAAATGAAATTCAAAAGATTTGACCAGCAGTTCTATGCAGATAAATCATCACTGACCACACAGGATAATAAATTTAAATTATTCTGAATCCAGGGCCTGATTTTTGTTTTCTCTCTCTAAAATCGACACCTTTAAATCAACAGAAGCACTTGTGCTGCTAATGTCTACAGCTTCTCAGTCACTGTTGAACATCATAGTATGCAGGTAAGTTATCTGAGCTATGCTCTGAGAGTAGAATTTGGAGACAGCCATGTTAGTCTGAAAGCAGGGTAGATTTGCACCTTATAGACTACCAAAGCAGATACATAGCTTTCATGGGCTGAAGTGCTCTTCATCAGATGCCAATGATCTAGGCCAGAATCAGTCTTCTCATCTTATTGATAGTGGAGAAATAATTATGTAAAATGTTATGGGCAAAAAAGGAATCGAATCTATATAGCATCTCATACATCTTGTCTACTGCCAACTACTTGATTTCTAATGCCAATGCCTCTCCTAATCCATGTTCATTTTGGCACTATTCCCTTTCCATACCTTCATAAATACTAAAGTTTCAAACTGTTAAAAGCCTACCTACCACCTTGTGCTGCAGTCATGTAAGAATGCATAAGTTAATAGTAGGGGCAGGATGACATTCAAGAAACTTCCTAAAGTATGTTTCTGTTACATCCTCATCATGCACCTTGGGACCACCCTTTTGTGGAAACTAAAGCAGCAACAGGAAAGTTGAATCATGCTCTAATCTCTGGCCACCACAGAAATGAACCCTTTTCAATTTAACATTGAGGGTTTGGCGTATGCAAAGTGACCGCTGGTTAAACATCTTGCAACCTTCCACAATGCTGATATTGTTCATCTTCAGAAAATTTACATAGAATCCTCTCTGTCTAGTAAATTGAAAAATAAAGAGTAACACTTTGCCTGTTAACCTTTTGATGGAAAACCCTGAAGTCATCTATGTGAGGCAAAGGATTTCTGATATAAATATCCCAGCATCTACATTTCCACATTGCAACACTGTAAGCATTGCATGGATCAGGGCTGTCCAGCTGAAAGCCCACAAACAGTTAAAATGTGGCCCCAGAGCTCCCAGCTTGCTGCTGCTCCCTTCATTGCTCTGGCTGCAGCAGCATTCAGGGGCTTCAGGCTCCCCTTCTCTCCAGCTTCCCCTTCCTGCTACTGCCCCTACCACTGCCCCAGGGGGTAAGGTAGTGCAGCACAGTGCAGCCTGCAGCACCAGGAAAGCCTACAGCTGGGGGTGCCCAAGTGGTACAGTAAAACAAGGGAGCTAAGGGTAATTGGTGCATTGGGTGCAGTGACGGGGAATCAAATCTATATAGCATCTTATACATCTGAGGGGTACAGCAGGAGGGGGAAGGAGAGAGGT
>NW_005842085.1:1814094-1845104 GCF_000455745.1 Alligator sinensis | reverse complement strand
GTTCAGCAGTGGGAGAGCACCTGGTGCAGCAAGGCCAGGGGAAGAGCCCTGGTACACACTCCAGTGGCAGAAGCACAGTGCAGTGGGAGGAGGGAAGTGGAAATGCACTGCTGTGGCCCCTGCTAGTGTGACCCAAGGGCCATATTTACAAACCCCTAAACTAAACATTAAATCCCACTTCCAGTTTGGGTGACCACGCATCCCTAATTGGGTGGGACAGTTCCACAATGGGAACCTCAAGTCCTGGTCCCAGGCTGCATGACTCTGGGACAGCATGTCCTGGATTTGCAGCCTCATGCAGGGAACCCCAGGAAATGGCAGGCTTCCCCTTTCAGACTAGCAGCATTCCAGCCTGCAAGGGGCTGCTGGGAGCAGGGCGCAGGGGGAGCCACGTGCATGTGCTTGCCTGCACACATGCACATGACCGGGAACACAGCCAGGCAGCCTGGAGAGCAGCTCCCTGCAGATAAGTCTATTGGGGGGGAAGGGGGCAGATAAAGGCCCCCCACAGTGAGGGAGGGAGTGGGGCAAGGGCTGGGTGCACTGCCCAGCCAGGGTGGTGCATGGGGCCAGGGCAGGGAGCAGGACAGAGCTATAGGCAGCTTGTCCAGGGGGTGGGGTGATGGCGGGGCACATAGCTCCCCAGATTTGTGCATGGGGCAGAGGCAGATGTGAGCTGCTCACTGAGGCTTCGGGGCTCCCTGACCTGCTGCTCTGCCCCCAGGAGTCCCACACTGTACCACCATGAAAAGGCACCCCTTGCCCACCTGGCAGCAGCAGGGGTAGCAGTGATGTGCAGTTGTGCTCCCTGCTGCTGCCAGGCAGGCAGGAAGCACATGGCTGGCATGGGACTCCTGAGGGTAAGGTAGCAGAGTGGGGAGCCCCAAACTCACAATGGGCAGCCTGCATCTGGCCCCCCACTCTGCTCCGCTTTGGTCTAGTTGTGCCAGCAGCAAGGGCGGGGAAAGAGGAGACAGACATGTATTCCACCTTCCCCTTTTGAAAAAGTGGTCACCCTACTTCCAGTCCTTCAATGTCCATCTGTCCATGTTGGGGATATCAACAGTCACCACATGGCATGGAACTATAAGGAGTCTGATAAAAGTGGCTTTACTTTATAAATAATCTCAATGTTCTGCATGATCTTGTGCAACCAAAAAGCTTTCAGTCGGCTCACCAGCAGGATACCTACACACCAGACCTGGGTCACGTCAGTTGATACCACTCTCAACAAGTATCCATTGCTATTCAGTCCTGGTTCAAATTGGGTGGAAGATCGTCTCAGTACATAAATCCAAGAAACTTGATAAACTAATGAGAATGTATGTTCAGAATTTACCCAATTCAGAATTTATGCAGACCACGTACTGTCCCCAGAGATAAAGCCTATAGTTGATTTTCAATGCAGCGCTCAGAGTAGCCACACAGTCAACTCCATGTGGCTGCAACAGGAATTACTTATCCTATATAAATAAGGAATGTAAAAAGCTTTTAAGATGGTTCAGAAGGTCTGTTAACCCAGAAATAAAGAAACAATCTGGTAGATGAGCTTAATATGCAATACAGGGAAGGAACCCATGTCAAATATGATTATGACAAGATCCTATAGGAAAGCATGGGCAGGGAAGAGGGACCAGCTTTGGCTGAAAGTCTGTACTGCTTGCTCCCTCTCCTTGAAAATTTCCACCTCTAAAAATAAACGTTTGTATGTGGCCTTGGTGAACACAGCAAAAAATGACACAGACAAGTCAAGAAATCAGTAAAATAAGAATGGGCTCTCTATCGACTGTCACCATCTCAGTCAGCCATATACTTCCAAGTCTTTTTTACACAAAGGAAATAAAAAGACCACCAAGTAAAAATAAGGTGTCTGGAGGCTGGGCAGGGTATCACCAAAAAATGCTGATGCATTTATGGCAGTGGTCCTCAACCTTTTTCTTCAGCAGGCCAGATGGGCAGTGCCTGTTCTGTCTAAGGGCCGGATATGACTGATAGACCTGTTTCAGCACCCCGGGTGAGTGAGTGCAGTAGGGCCCCATCTGGCCAACAGGAGTAGGCTGGAGAGCAGTCCAGCCTGATCCAGTCCCATGGGGGGAAGGGGCCTGCCCTACCCCCAATCCAGCCCCATGGGAGGGGGAAGAGGGCATGGTCCACTTATGATCCAGCCCCACAGGGGAAGTGGACATGACCTGGCACCAATCCAGCCTGGCGGGGGGAGGGTGGCTTGGCCCTGATTCAGTCCCACAGGGAGGAGACATGACCGGCCCCTAACCTGGCTGCACAAGGAGAAGAGAGCAGCCCAGCCCCATTCAGCTGAGCAGGGGGGAATGGGAGCATGGCCTGGCCCTGGCCCCAATTCCAAATTAGTGGCACGGAGAAAAGGGAGTATGGCCTGGCCCAGATCTGGCTGTGCTGGCAGAGGGGGTATGGGAATTTGGCAGCTGGGAAGGGTGACCACTGCTGCCCTGCTGCCAAATTTCCCAACCTGTGGGGAGCCCCACAGGCCAGATGCAATGGCTACATGGGCTGCATTTGGCCTGCGGGTCAGAGGTTGAGCACCCCTGATTTAGGGTAAAGGAACATAAAACAGTTCTCAACTTTTATCTTCTATATGACACAAAAAACTGAAGAATAAAATACTGATGGAAAGTCAAAGTGATAACCATTCCTAAACTAGGGAAAGGCCACTCTCAACTAGAAAACTACTGACCAACAGCCCTCCTAATATGTACATACAAATTATAGAACCTACAGAGAATGATAGCCCACAGCATAAGAAATTCTGGTAGATGAAAAGGTAGGTTTTATGCCATATAGAAGAACCTGAGATCAAACAGTATCATACACAATTTATCGATATATAGAGAACAGTTTTCAAAATAACGAGAAGATTGGGAATGAAAATATCAATTTTACATAAGCTTATGACACCACATGGCACTTAGGTCTTCCAGTAAAGATATATTAAAAGTTGCTTTGTCAGGTAGTTACCACTGTAGAGACTTTACTCTGTAATACAGGCCTCCAAGTGATGCTGGAAAAATGCTATGTCAATATTTCAAAGAAATGGACTCCCTTAGTATTTATTCAGTACTTGCCCCAACTCTGTGTAATCTATGTACAAATGACATACTAACTGTAGTTTGAGACTTACCAAGTGTATTTGTCTTCAATAAAGATAAGTGCAAAGTCCTACACTTAGAACAAAAGAATTGCATGCACAAATACAGAGTGGGGAATGACTGGTTATGATGCAGTACTGCAGAAAAGAATCTGGATTATAGTAGATTACAGTCCTTTCAACTTTTCTTCATAGGATTTTTGTTTTGTTTTGTTTTTTCCAAATCTCTTATCGTTCTTCTTGCTCACCTCTAGATACACTCCAGTTTGTCTACACCCTCCTTAAATTATGATGGCCAACTTTGGACGCAGTATTTCACACGAAGCTTCAGCAGTATCAAATTGCCAGGAATAATTACCCTCCTGTAATTTACTAACAATATTCCTGTTAATGTCTTAGAATGCGTTAATGTCATTGATTCATACTCATGTTGTGATATCCCCCAGGCCTTTTACAGTAACACTGTTGCTCAGACAATTATTATCCATTTTCTATTTGTCCATGAACCATCTACAGTTACTCTTTGGGTGTATTTTTTTTCAACCAGTTATGAATCTATCTCACTGTGATTTTATTCAGACCAGGGGTGACCAGGATTAAAACAGTGCCATCAGTCAACCTGAAATGGAGCCAAAAATTATCAATATGTTCTATATAACACACCTTGAAACTTGTTACTGACAAATACCTTAGTATCACATAAGCTAGAAATGATCCAGTCCTGGTTTAAGCACAAGACATAATGAATGGATGGACTTCTGCACAGAAAAAGAACAGCTAAGCATTTACCAAGTGTGTCTAATATTTGGAACCAGAAGAGTTATTCATATAAAGCTCATGTCTAGTTCTTCAGAAATTACATGAAGGCCATTTGGGAATTGTAAAACTGAAAAACATTGCCAAGAATTTTGTGCTGTAGCCAGGGTTAATATATAAATAAAGGAAATGGCAAACAATATCAAAGCTGTCAGCACATCAACAAGCCTAGACATGCTCATTTGAATCCTTGGAATTGCCAACTCTTCCATGGCAGTGAATCCACATAGGCCAGGGGCACTTAAGTCCCAGCCCGCAGTGCCATGTCATCCAGCCCACCAGTTTCCTGCTGCAAAATTTCCAGACCCCTGGAGAGTCCCAGACCCAGCATACTGGATGAGGTGCCTGATACCAGCATGCAGGATTGGGCAGGTCTTTCTCCAGTCCCCAGAGCACAAACTCAGCATGCAAGGGGCTGGGAGGGAGTGGCATCAGTCCCCATGGCCCAATCCCCCTGGGGGGGGGGGGCTGGAAGGGGGAAGTGCTAGGCCCCACAAAACCCAATCCCAGTGTGCCCCCAGGAGGGGGTGATGCCAGGTTCCCAGGGACCTATCCCTGCACACAGGACCAGAAGGGGGTGGTGCTAGGCCCCCAGAGACCAATCTCATTGCATGGGGGTAAAAGGAGGTAGTGCCAGCCACAAGGCCTGCTCCTTGCCCTTGGGGCATGGAAGGGGGTGTTGCTGGCCCTCAGGACCCAATCCTGGCATGTGGGACTCTATCCCGCCCACAGACCAGCCCGAGTCCACCTATCTGGCCTGTGGGGCCAAAAGGTTGAGCACCACTGACAAACTATATTGGGCCATTTATAGAACACACTTGTTACCTCTCAGCTCCATGTTCTTGGGGAACACTGGCACAGGACGCAGCCTGCCTGACTCACAAAGGACTCACCCCCTCCCCACCTCTGCCTGAACAAGAACTGATTAGAGGAGGGACTTACAAAAGACAAGGAAGATGCAGTGGGAGATGCACCTAAAGCCCTCCAGACAAGGGTGAGAAGAGTGAAGCAACTCCCCTGGTCTCATTTGCATCTGAGATGGAACCAGATGACAATTCATTTAAATGGGAGATGGGACAGGCATGCACCTTCATTAGCATTCAGGATGGAGAACAGAGATTCCAAGGCAAGGACTACACTGAATTCTGGGATCAGAAAAGCAGGGGAGCACTGTATGATGGGAATCCTTGCTCCAAATGCTAATCAACCCACATCTACACACACTCAGCTCAGCATTTATCAGACCAATTCTAGTAATGACCCCTCTACTGGTATCCAAAACACTGAATCTGCCCGTCTGTATTGTGAGCTCCCTCAAAGTAATGCCATCCATAGCCAGGAGTGATCAGTTCCTATTATCCAGCACATGAGCCATAGTTTACCCCTAAACAAACCTAGTGTTCTCCCTTGAGCCATTGTTAGTTCCCTACAAAAACCCCTACCCAAGCTCAAGTTTCTGTCCTGGTGCTTGGATCCAAAAGCTGCACCAGTTCCACTCCTTTTCTACTTGGAATCCCTCCATTGATCTTGCTGAGGGCTTCACCTGCCTGCAAGCTCCAAAAACACCTGGGGACCTCGACTGTTTCAAGCTTTGCTGAGTGGTGAGTCTTCAGCTCACTCTCTCTCTGACTCCAGGAACCTGACTTTTATTCTCTTACTCCAGGCACAGCTTTCTAAACCTGACTTTTGCTTTCTTACTCCAGTAACAACTTTCTAGACCTGACTTTTGCTGATCACCCTCTCTCTCTTTCTCTCTCTCTCCCCCCACCTCCAGGAACCTGACGTTTATTCCCTTACTCCAGGCACAGCTTTCTAAACCTGACTTTTGCTAATCAAACTCAAGCTAGACTTCCCCAAAACCCTAACTGAAGCTCTAAACCTGACTTTTGCTTTCTTACTCCAGTAACAACTTTCTAGACCTGACTTTTGCTGATCACCCTCTCTCTCTTTCTCTCTCTCTCCCCCCACCTCCAGGAACCTGACGTTTATTCCCTTACTCCAGGCACAGCTTTCTAAACCTGACTTTTGCTAATCAAACTCAAGCTAGACTTCCCCAAAACCCTAACTGAAGCTATTGTAACCCGGGCGGTACTCCAAAAGGTACCCCCTCTCCAATTGAAGGGATTGGAGCAGGTGCACAAGCGCTGTGGGAGGTGTAGGGATTCTCCTCCCTCCTATAGAGCAGAGCCAGACCACCACTGGGGACTTAACCATATACCTTTTAATGAGGAAACATAACAGGCATAATCAGGGGAGTATAGTGGACACCACAATGCCCCAAGGGGCAGGATTCAACAAAGGTTAGACACTTACAATCATTGGCAAAAGACAGGGTTAACAAAATATAAAACACAAACAACAGAGCAAATAATACTGGTTGGGGAAATATAACAAGGCACAAAATACAAAATGTCAAAGGACAAAGAAATATAGGGCCTGGGTCACTAGAGGGGGAGAAGGGGGGGAAAACACAATCGCTCCTGTCTACTAAAAGAGGAATTTCTCCTTGTTAGCGCACTCACCCCAAGTCACCAAAACTGGGACTTGAACTCAGATCTACCATGTGGTAGGCAAGAACACTACCACACAGTCACCAGTGCTAGTACTACTTCAAGCTGCTAGGGGTCTTGACCTTCCTGGAGCCCTGGCCTCACATCAAGCTGCCTGGCCTCTGATTGGAGGAGCTGGAAGCCAAGCTGGGATCCCTCAGGTCGCTGCTCAGATCCTCCTGCTGGCCACAGCCTCTTGTAGGGGATCCTGAAGCCCAGCAGGATGCCTCTCTTGCTGGCCACACACCATGCTGCTGAGGGTCCCACTGCTGCCTGCAGGTCCTGCTCCTTCAGGCTCTTCTAGGGCAACTGCTTCCGCCCCGCTGGCCCAGCTCTTGCCAGCTCTTCAAAGCTCCTTCCTCATAGTCCTTCACTGGTCTCCTCTTGAGTCAGCCATGCTGCCCCTTTTATCCCCCTCCAGGTGACCCAAGGGGCCAATCAGGGGACATGAGGGGTGAATCTCTGGACCTGATTGGTGAGGAAAGGGAATCCCAAGTCCTCCAATCGTCTTTTACCCCTTCAAAACCCCTGGGCCAAATCATTACCAGATTGGTGAGGAAAGGGAATCCCAAGTCCTTCAATCATCTTTTGCCCTTTCAAAACCCCTGGGCTAGGTCACTGCCAGCTAGCCCGTCACACTATGTAATATTGTAACTGTTTATTTGTCTCTCTCTTGTATGGGTATTATTACTGGTATCATCATAAGTTCATATACCTGGCAATAAATAACTCTTATGGTCTAGCTGGTTGCTATACTTTCTCTCTGAACCTCACCTACTCCTTCTTCCCCTTGACCTCCCCATTTGCTCTGCAGCAATGATTCTTTTACCTAAGCCAAAGATCCCTGTAATGCCCAAAACCACAGTGGGGTCTGCTTATCAAGGGGGTTACTACTAGGGCCATTGTGACAAGAGATTGTGACGTAATAAGTTTTGAGGTGCATGAAGGTATCAGCTGAAAGTGCTGATCGGACCCAGCCTGCTCAGTCATACCCTGTTATAGTGTGTGTGTATGTGTCTAACTGCATTTATTATTGTTCTGATGAACTGAGTTCAAGGCACATGAGGGTGTCAGCCTATCAATGCTGAATAGTCCAGCCTGACTCAGGCATGTCCTGTTGATGTGTTTGTGTATGTATGTACATGTGTTTGACTTATTCTGTGGTTGGAGAAACCCAGCCCCATTGAAACTGAGTCCTGCAAGATAACTCTATTGGAGGTGAGGACTTACAGAAGGGAGAGATACAGCTCCATATAGAAACACAAGTAACACAAGCAGCACATTGATAGAATTACAGAGACCCCCAGAAATGTACCCCTAATAAATGAGCACACCCCAAAGTGATGGGCAAATCTGGTAACACACATTTTTGATCTGAGTAAATGCCCATTCTTAATTACTTGAAGTATGTTTGATGAATTCAACAAGATCATTACATACGGTAGAAGCATCAAGACTTTTCAAAGACTGGAGTTCTTGGATGCATCACAAGCAACACTGGAAATCATTTCCCATCTAAAGAGTTTCAGTTGTCAAAAGAAATGGTATCCAACATGTTATATCAGCTCCTTCCCATTGTGCTACAAACAGATTAGTGAAAAGATTTATTCAGACATTCAAGCAAGTAATTTGCACCATGACTTTGGTAAAGAGAACTTGCAAACACAAGAGCACAGATTTTCTATTGACCTACAGAAATGCAACCCATATAACTACAAATCAGAGGTGTTATTTATGGGATGTAATTAAGGATCTTGCCTAGACTTGTTAACGTCTGATTTACACGGAATGTGCTAACAAACAATGTGATCAAATAGTCGCAAATAATTATACCTAACTGCACAGTTTTACTTTGGGTAAAGAGCACCTGTAAGAGATATCAGAAATAATTCATAGAAACCTAGCACAATTATATCACAGACTGAACCAGTTTTGTCAAATAGAAGTCATACCTACCACTCATGGGGGAGAGACATAAACCAGCTTTTAAGCACAAGCTCAGTTAGAACATTCTGCCCCAGTGAAACCTGTTGAAAATAAACATTACAGAGGAATTTGTGCTAGTTCCAGAGAGCTTCATACCCCTGTCTCTACTACAGGACTACTACTTACAAGACTACAGAGCAGGAATACACTCCCAATTCAATAATACCAGTGAGTGGGCACACTTTTCTGGAAATTGTTAATATCTTCAAGATATCCACAGAGAAGTTGTAAACCATCTCTCAGACTTAGTGGGTAGCATTTAGTGATCATAACACAGTCATCTTTTTTGTCTGTCACAGTAAGGAAGGAAGAGTATGTAATGTATGCAAATTAGATAGTACTCCTAAGTTGTTTTTGAATTGTCCAAAATCTGTGTCCTACATTTTAAGATATTAAAACCAAACCAGAGCAATAGTGAGTGTATGTAACTAGGCCTTGGTTGTGGTGTATGTTCAGTAAACACAATTACTTGGACCTCATTGTGCATGTGTGGTTCCTTCATATGCTTATCCTGTAATGAACAAAAACCAACAAATAAATTGTTTCTCCCACCCCTGGAAATGCATTATTATGAAGGGTGAACTTCAAAGACTAAGTGGGACTGGGAAAATCAGCCCATCTGTGGGGAGTGGCCACAAATTAATGGAACACAAGTTGGGTGACACCAGTCGGAGATAAATCTTCACTTGTGCTTGTATGAGAATCAGTGAGAGCTGCAACATACACAAAGGCCATGATCAAGGCTACTTAGGAGCACATTTGTTCAGTGCCTTCTTTCAGTTACCACTGGGTATGGGCAAATATACATCTGGAGCAGTTTCTAAAGGGGAGGGGGGCTGTTGCTCTGGACAACACAGCAGCTGTTATAGCCTAACAGTTACCAGAGAATAACCTGAAAGCAATACAGATGTAGCAAAGCAGCTCCAACTTCAACCCTGCTTCATCCAGGATTAAAGTTGAAGCAGCTCTGCTACTTTTGTATGGCTCCCTGGTTGTATACACAACTCTCCAAATATAACAGCTGCTGTGCACTCCCAAGCTCCCCCTCTCCCATTGAAACCTCTCCAAGTGCATGTTTGTCAATGCCTACTGACTTTTTGAAGAAACACACACACACCACTTAGCTACCTAACTGGATATGCACCTGTTTCCACACCTGGGCATATATAATGGCATCCAAATGCTGGCATAACCACAGAGTTACAACAAATAGCTTACAATCTTAGCTGAAACCCAAACCCCATAGACTGAGAGTGGGATTTTCAAATGAAATAGGCCTGTAGGAGTGCTCTGAGCATATCTACCCTGGATATAGCCCACATAAAACCAGTAAGTGTCAATTCATCCTGGTCATTGGGGCATTCACTAGGGATAGCAGATACCTGGGCTCAAGTTCCTGCTCTGCCTGATTTGGAGCAGGAACTTGAACCCAAATCTACTAGTCCAGAGACGTTCATAACCACTGCTAATTAAATTACTGCCTCTTATAATGTGAGTTTCTTTTTGTTTCTCTGTTGACAGGAAAATTTTGTCTCTCTAATTCCAGGAAAGTTCCACAGCAGAGGATTTTCCACAGAACAGCCTATCTTGCAACTTAAGATTTCATTAAGCAGCAGGACACTTAGTGCCTTGTTACATGTTGCACTTCGAGCAGCTCAAATGTTGACAGGAGTTAGTGCTAGCTCGAGTTTGGAGCAGTCATGCCTTAAGGCTAAAAACCTTCTCTGACTGTCCCACAGCTGCACAGCTGTGACTTGTCACTAGAGGCCTGGCAAGCAGGGGCCTGTCTTGGAGCTATATCTGTGAGTTGCCACTACAGGGCTGATGAGCAGGGATCTGGGTTTTCCATTTCCCATGGAAACACAGAGAAAACCATAGATTTCCCCTTTTTATCAGAGAAAATGCGGATTTCTCCTTTTAGCAGAGAAACTGCAGATTCCCTGCTTTTGCAAACAGCTCTGCAGGCTGGTTGAGCTCCATCCTGCAAAAGCTGTTTGCAAACAGGGCAGGAAACCCCAGCCCTGCCCAGAGGGGGTGAGGGAGATGGAGGGGGAGTGGGAGTGCGGGGCCTGAGACTCTCAGTCAGCCATTGCTCTGCTCAGCTCAGCTCAGCCTCACTCTTCTCCTGGAGCCTGAGGTAAGTGGGGCTTGCAGGGGGCTGGGGGCCCCTCTGACAGGGCTGGGGGATTGCAGGTCATGGCTAGGGGCACCAGCAGGGTTTGGGGAAGCCAGGAGCCAGCCCTGCCCTCACCCAAGCAGGCAGCAGCAGTGGAGGAGTCAGCTCCATGATGCTTCTGCTGCAGCTGCCTGCTGTTGGGGGCAGAGAGCTGCAGACTTGGGGCCCTGGCCCCATAGC
The DNA here is from genome assembly GCF_000455745.1 of Alligator sinensis. Taxonomy (NCBI): domain Eukaryota; kingdom Metazoa; phylum Chordata; order Crocodylia; family Alligatoridae; genus Alligator; species Alligator sinensis. The sequence continues at coordinate 1,834,276 of NW_005842085.1, read as the reverse complement.
CCTGGCAGCTGGGGGCCCCTCTGGCAGGGCTGGAGGGCAAGAGGCACGAGTAGGGTGGGAGGGAAGTTGTGGGGGCATTAAGGGGCAGCAGCAGGGCTGGGGTGCTGCAGGGGGGGTTTATTTTAATAACAGATTGGGGGGATTTTGTCAGAGAATTTGTGATTTTTTTGTCAGATAATTTGTGATTTTTTTGACAGAGAAAACCAGGATCCCTGCTGATGAGTCAGAATAGGCTTTTTATCCCTACTCTAGGTAGGAGGTGGCGGGAGGGGGGGGAGTGAGAGATGGGTTAGCAGGGGCAGGAATATGAAGCTGGAAGGTGGAGAGTTAATAGGATGGGGTTGGGTAATGAAATGGGAAATGGAAAGGAAATGAGAGTGGGAGAAGGGTAGTGAAATGAAGGAAGTCAGCCCCTAAAGGATAAAATAAAAAGAAAAAAAAAAGATTTAAAAAGAAAAGTAGAGAAAGTAAGTTAAAGAAGGTCTCATGTTTTAAATAATTGGGATTTGGGGCTGGGATGCAGGGGATGCTGGTTGTGCTTCCTGAGGTGTCTGGGAGGTGGGAATGGTGAAAGAACATGCTTTTGGGGAAGTTACTGCCCCTGCCATGGGAAGGAAGCCACAGCTCATAGGGACCCGATCCAGGCCCCTACTTTGTCCCGCAACTCCATCCCTTAGACCGGTGTGTCTCTTAACACACAGCCTGATCTGCTCCTCCACACAACAGGGAAAGCTGCTTGTCAGGCATGAGGAGATGCTCCAAGGAGCTCTCCACAGTTGCAGATGCCACCGGTTCCAGAGCCCCTGCCACTGGAAAGTGCTTCATTGTAATTCAACGCCTTGTACAACAGGGACCTATGGGATTGCATCCGCTGTCCTATTCCTGGCCCAAATGTGGGTCGCAAGAATATTTCAAAGGGTCATGAGCAAGTCCCAGAAAAACATGGGAAAACGCGGGTCTCCCCTTGCAGGCTAGCAACATTCCAGCCAGCAGGGTGCTGCTTGGGGCAATTGGAGACAGTGGGCGCACATGAGTCTGCATGCTCATGCAGCCACGTAGGGTTGTTGGAGCAGCCCCAGCAGTTGGATGCAGGTAAGTGTATGGGGCATGGGGATTGGAGGGCCAGGGTGTGTGTGTGTGTGTGTGTGTGTGTGTGTGTGTGTGTGTGTGTGTGTGTGTGTGTGAGGTGCCTGCCAGCACTGGGGGAAGATAGCCAGGTGCCAGGACTGCAGCAGGGCAGAGGGGTGGTGGGAAGGCACCTGCCCTTTCCAGCAGGAGAAGGGAGCGAGGGAAAGCTCCATGGCAGGGCTGGCAGAACCAGGGCTGGTGCCCATGCTCATGGGGACAGGGAAGCTGGGAGACACTGCTCAGGATGCGGGAGGAGCTATGACCTGGCTGCCTGGCATGGCAGGTCCAGGAGCCACCTAAAATTAATGTGTAACAAGGCCCTTAGAATTAGGGTTTGAGATAACAATGTACTTTTGAGGATATAGACCAAAGCTCCCATACATAGGCCTGTTCTGTGTTGGTACTTATATGACACTAATCACTCATAGTCGTTAATAAATTTTACCCACAGAGTCCCCATAAGGTAAATTAGTATTGTGGTGGATTGGCAACAAAGCTAAACTTCAGCTGCCCAAGTTCACAAAGACAGCTCGTGGCTGAGCCAGGAATAGAATCAGGCTGAATCAGGAAACCTGTGTTTCCTGAGTTGCACTGGTACTGCCCTAAGCACCAGACCATGCTGCCTTCTCCTTTTTCTTAACCATTTCATGTGCTCTACCACCACAAAATTTTACTAGAACGGCAGTAAAATTGGATTATGCTGCTGAAGTCTCATGCTCACTAGAGCTCCTATCAGTTCGAATACTGAAGAAAGTAGTTGCTTCAAGGCTAAAATAAGAACAAACAGGATTCAGATAGGAGATATGCATAAATCCAACAGTAACCCTCTGCATCATTGCAGATTAGTCAATATTAGGCATTCCTGCATTTGAATTTCATAGACTTCCAAAAGGCTCTTGTTACAGTGGATAGAATGGACATATGGGAATTGCTATGACACAATGGGATCTCTCAGAATTGTGTGAACCTCATTAAAAGTTAGTACAAAAATATGGTAGCACTCAGTAAAACAATGCATACCATTTGAAGTAAATACAGGCATTAGACAAGGATACGCTATGCCAGTCCTGCTTTTTAAATTTGTAATAGATTAGTTAATGAGAAATGCTACAAAACAATGAAGAGGAATGTGATTGCCTTCTGCATGAGGTCAGAAGATCCTGACTTTACACATAACATCCACCTCATGTCTTCCAGTTTGGAAACATGTAAGCCAAAGCAAATAATCTCAGATTTATGTATAGTAAGCAGGGCTAAAAATCAACACCAAAAACACCTACCATATTTCACGGTGTACAAGTTGACATGGTGTATAAGTCAACCCTATTTTTTTGATCCAAAAAGTTAGGAGTTCCATAGATCTAGTGTATAAAAGTCAACCTAACTTTTTGGATCAAAAATATGGGGTCAATTTATACCAGCTCCTGTGCACCCTCACTGCAGGCCGGGCCCCCAGGGGGTGGACACGTACGGCAGCACCACTCGCAGGGAATGAAGCCAGGCTCAGCGCTCAGCTGGTGCAGCCCAGGCAGCACTGCTCACAAGGGCTGGGGCTGAGCTCAGCGCTCAGCTTGCATGGCCCCATCCTCTGCAAGCAGCTCTGCCTGGACTGTGCCAACCGAGCATCGAGCCCAACACCACCCACAGGAGACAGGGACAAGGCCAGGGCCAGGCTCGGCATCCAGCCAAGCAGCATCTCTGTGGTGATGGCAAGGCCAATAGGCCACAAGCCCCTGCAAGCCTGGCCTGTGAGCCTTGCCATCACCAACCAACTTGTGGTGCTGGCTCCTACCCTGGGGGTCTTTAGGAGGAGGTTGGACGAACACCTCACTGGGGTCGTTTGACCCCAGTACTTTTTCCTGCCATGGCAGGGGGTCGGACTTGATGATCTGCTCAGGTCCTTTCCGACCCTACCAACTATGAAACTATGAAACCATGGAGATGCCACTCGGCTGGGCAGTGAGCCTGGCTACATCTCCTGTGAGTGGTGCCAGGCCTGGTGCTCGGCTGGCATGGCCTAGGCAGTGCCGCTTGCAGGGGATACGGCCACGCCAGCTGGGCACCAAGCCCATCCCCATCCCCTGAGAGTAGCACTGCCGAGCATGGCACGCTCACAGGGGATGGGGCCTGGCTCGGCGTCCAGCCAAGCAGCACCTCCATGGTGACACTGTTGGTAAGTGAACAAGGTTGGGACGGATTGGGGCTAGACCAGGGTTTGGCCAGGGCTGGGGGTCAAAACTATTGATATGGTATATAAGTCGAGGTGGAAATTTAAAGGTAAATATTTTAGCTCCAAATGTCGACTTACATACCATGAAATACAGTAAATCCTTATAATCAAACGCACAATAAGAAATATTAATAGCAATTTCTAGGACTGACATAGAAGAGGTTCAGCATTTTATGCAGCTTGGTAGCATATATGACTAGTTACAGGTTTACAATTGTACAAAGTTTCCCACAGTAGATGTTGGCTTTAAAAAACTAACATTCATAAACAGTTTATTTTTTTCTCTCTTTTCTCTGATTCCCCCCTTTTTAAGGAAATAAAACAATATATGTGAGTAATGTCTCATAGTGACTTTAACCAACCCATCACACACAATACTGCCAATAGTTAAGTTAGAAAATATTTGGCTTCAGTGGAACTAGACTGATTTAACGCAAGCATATATGTGGTCCCATATAGACATGCACAAGTTTACTTAATGACTTTTTATATTTTAAAGTCTTGTCTTTGTTTATTAGTCCCATGCACTAATTTCGACATTTATTAGTATTTTATTTTTACATGTAACTGGTTCCAATGCTATTTATGAGATATAAGTGAAAATTGCAATCACTCGTTCTACAAGGCTAAAAACAGATGTCAGGTTTCTCCCTGGGCAAAGCCTTTATCCTGGGATCCCACAAAAGTACAAACCCAATGCCCCAATTCAAGTAGCTATGAAGTATTCAAGGTAACACTTTTTTCCTAGGACAATCAGGGCTAATTGGAGTCAACTGCCATTCAAGTTGTATCCCTCCTGTTTTGATGCAAATCAAAGCCCAGGACAATCAAAGGAGGATAAACTCAAGGCCAGTTTTCATCCCAGACCAGGCTCTAAAATGTCAAAACAAAGCCTTTCATGAAGTGCTGAAATGAATTTGCATTGTTGCTGTAAGCGTGAACATGGGTGACATCCATTTTCTCATTTTGTCTAAACAAAATAGAATGTAAATGGCTGCAAAACAGCTTTCCTACACTAATTTATTAAATCAATTTATAGCTGTGATTCCAGTCTATCATCTTCCACACCAGCTGTCCAAAGTGTTAAGAACACTGTATCTTCTAGTGTTAGTACGAAGTAATTTATCTGAAGTCAAATAATAGTCTTACATCATCATATATAGAGATACTTATAGTTATTGAAAATGTTGAAGCATTTTTCACACAAGGGTGACACTCACTTCTTTCTCTACTAAGTCCACATAGAAAATTAAACAAGAATTCAAGATATCATGCAATAGCACTTTTTTGTAAATGATTTAACCTCTGATGTAGAAAGATAGTGTTGCCATCTTGCAGGTCTGAAGGAGAGGTTTCCACATTTGTGAATGAGTAAGCAAAGAAACAGTTGCATAAAAACAACCTGGGGAATCTGAGCAACAGTAGAGAAGATAATTATTGAGTTCCAACAAATACCAGACTAGGTGATCATATTCTACCCACCTAAGTTTTTAACTTAAGTGTAATCAGATGACACTCCTCAGCCTTAAGATGGGTTTTTGGTATAGAACTTATACTTCTGCCATATTCCAAAACTGTTGTGAATGAAGTGATCATACCACACATGGGTGCACGCTCACACACACGCTCACAATATTCCTTTAGGATCATTTGGAATCAAATATATACATATATATTAAGTGCAAGTAAGGCAAAACATGGTTGGACACAACATATGAACAACACTTAAAACCCATGAACAGGCTATAACACTCATCAGCCATGTAACTAACACGTTATGAAAACATGTGTTTACTATACATACAATGCCATGGGTATTTAAGTATTGACCACATATTGCGCCAAACCATGCTTTGCCTTAATTCCATGGAGTTTTAATTAACATCACTTCATCTTACATAAGCAAGGTGATCAGGTTCTGGCCACCCTGAAAGAAGAATTTTCCTGATTATGCATCCAATCTTGGAAATCTTTTTAATTCAAGCTAATTTACATAAAATAATATTCTCAGTTTAAATATTCAAAAGGTAAACAAACTCATGGCCACCATAATATGACTAAACAACAAACCATGTTTGTACACAAGAAATAACAATCTGTATAATTAAAATTCAGACTCTGCATCAAAGCAGATGATAGTTCCAAGTTCATGAATCCACAAACATTGGTTTACCTTCTTAGGTAACCAAGATGCAACCTTAAGCTTCAAAAACATATTCTAATATTCTTTATCTTTGCTTAACAGAGGAAAAAATGTGTATTAAACAGGATGTGTACAAGATAAATTTTGTTATAAAACTGCAATAACAAGAAGCTTTAAAGTAAATCAGACACTGTAAAGTAATTCCACAATGCCTTGGAAAGAACCCAAGATTGTGGGTTCCTAAATATATTCTCTTTGGGTAAATGGAGCTGCCACCCTTAACGTGAACAATGACTATATTCCCTTGATAAATCCAAGGAGCACACTATAAAACAAGTTTTTACTCTTGATAAGCAAAGGAATGGAAATATATTTGATTACTTTCAACTACTGCTTGTGAAAGCATTGCAGAAGATGATAGACTCCTATTTTTTAAACATATAGTTGAATTCTTTTTTTAAAAAGCCTGTAGGGAACTTGTGTTTGATCATATGATATTTTGAAAATTATTTCAATATTTTTCTAAGCTAAACAGCATATTACAAATGGTTAAGTGCTGTATTTTTGCTGTGATATATAAATATATGGTTTTATATAAAAAAAGAAAGAGCAGATGGTTTGGTTCAAACATCTTTGCCTCACTGCATAGATAGCAAAGAGGGGAAAGCAAAGTTTACATATATGTTTCAAAAATAATTTTGAGCTCAGTCCCACACAAACAATAAACCTCAAAAAGTGTGACTGCTTTGTGGAATTCATGGAAATTAAAAGAAAGAAAACAAATGTGAGGGAAATTGCTAATATTACATCTGTGAACATTTAAATATTTTTGTATATGCTGTAAAATTCTCCATAGTCTTCATAATCCCCTCAAACTTGTTCAGGGTATCAAGACCTTTGCCCCCAGAATTATGACTTTTTTTTTAAAGTAAGGAGCACCATCTTGGTTCTACTCTCAGTTATTTTATGGACTTCATGATTTCAGGCAAATTATTTAACCTTCAGTGCCTAAATTTCATCATGTTGTGAAGCTTAGAGAGCATTTTAGGCATTTTGATATCTAGAAATCAAACTTTTTTGTAAGTGTGAAGTCCAGTATTAATTGTATTCAGCAGCCACTAATAATTAAGTTTCCCAGCAGAATTTCATCTCAGATTCTCAATATCACAACAGAAAATAACACAAGTGTAGTATTAATTACCTGATCAGCTCATATTCATAAATGATAAAGGGCATTTCATAGAAACACTCATCATGTTGCATGAGAAAGGTCTTCAGTACTCTGATGTTCAGAAAAACAGATGATCAGGAAGCCCATGTCTATGTCCCAACTTGTACCAATTTAATTAAAGGTCTCTTCTTAAACCAATTAATTTAAATTGGGGCAAAGCCCAATGTGGTTACTCTTAAAATTATTTTAAGTTATTCAGATCAATTTATCAAAAATGTGTACCACATTTATCATACAGAGTCTTAACTATATTGGCTATATAACATGTTTAAATACATGCAACCTATTCATCTGAACAATAATATCAGACTAAAAGCTTTAGTTCATTTAAATGTAACCCAGGTGGTACTCCAAGAGGTACCCACTGGGCTAAGTCACTACCAGCTAGCCCGTCACATCAATTAGTGGCTTTCAAACTTTTTTTTTTCGCGGACCACTTGAAAATTGCTGAGGGTCTCAGTGGACCACTTAATAAACAATTTTTGTTCTACAAATCAAAGCACACAACTCATATTTTAGTATCAATGGTCTTACCTTACAAGTACAGATATTCTCAATTGTTCTGCAACCTTTCTGCAGACTACCTGAATGGAGCTGGGGGACCAGTGATGGTCTGCGGACCATAGTTTGAGAACCTCTGATGTAAATCATTAGCCCAACTAATTTAAATAATGTGTTCACACAAAAGGATATTTTGCTACTTTTACTACAGTGATTAGAAACCAATTTGGTCAGGTTAGTGTGTTTTCTGAAAAGACTAGCCTTGAGGACTTAATTTAGCTACATTAATACATACCTTTGGTAAAATGATTTAGAGCACCCACAGAGAGATTGATATTAATATAGTTAAATTATTTTAATGGTTTTTAGTTAAATTAGTGCTAATGTAGACAAGCCCAAAGTCATAAATGTTATGTTAAACTAGTATTAAAGGTGATAAAGATAGAAACATCAACTGTTCAGGTTGCCTAAAACACTCTTATAAGACCCCATGTTCAGTTGCTTGTAGAAGTTTGCTGGACTTGGGCTTTATGGTCTGAAATTTTCAATGGCAACTGTGTATGTCAGGCAAAATTATTTTGGAACGTTTCAAATAAAAACATTCAACCATGTCTGAGAAGGAGGTGAGCGAAAGAAACAGTATTCACTCATGATTTTAAAAAAATAAATAATAATTATAATAATGATGTAATCATCTTACAGTTATTTTGCTGACTGCCCTCCTTGAAACAGGAACCTGACATTTAGCAGGTGGGAGTTGCCTAAAGGGTTAGGGATGTGCCTTTTCCTGTCTCCAACGAAATTTGACCAAAGTTGGTTAATTTGAGCCTCCAGGAGGTGGCATGCAAGGGAAGAAGAAAGTTTGCACATGGCCAGGAAAGACCTGCTAGAATGTGACAGCCAAGTTCTCTGAAGATACCATCTGTACCCTACATGCTCCACTCCAGAGATGCAGGGATTGAGCAGCGTTTTTCCTACAATGGCTCTTCTTGCGTTTGAGTGGTTGCAGTGGTCCCAGAGAGCGGAATTTAGAGCAAGGTGATGTTTTACTTTGTTCGTGGATGCTTGTTTTGTAGATACACAGGAAAGAAGGGGAAGAAAACACGAGTGAGCTTGACTTGACTACAAATGGATGAGGAGTAAAAAAAGTGAAGTGATGCACCAGATGACAGTGTCAGGAGCTTGTATGAAGGAAAGATAGATGGTTGTAGGCAAAAAAGTTAAAAGTAGTAGCCAGGGAGAACAGGAAAGAGGGAGACATAAGATGCTGACTGAAACATGGATGGGGAGAAAATGGAAAGAGGCAGAGGCAGAAAACAGCAATAGAAGTAATAGGAGAGGCAAGGAACAGTAAAGAAGTTTAGAAACTGGGGGATAAACTAGTAGAAGTGACAACAGAGGCCACGGACAGGTGCTCTGTTCAAAGTGCTCCATGTGCCTTTGATACAGCAAGGATGCAGACATTCACAGCAAGTGAAACTCTTCTCCAAAAGGCAAACTGCTTAAAAAAATTATCCTGGAAAAAATGAGAAACGTTTTCAAAGCACTTATTGAAACATCTACACCCTGTAATAGAATGCATTAGAAGGCTGTTTGGTCCTCCAACATCCCACAATGTTTCACCACCTCCGCTGTAAGGATTGAGGTGTAAGCAGGCTTGAGGAGTGTGGGGTCAAACAAGTATTTGAGCATATGGGGAATCCAGACCAGGGGCCAATGCTACATGAAGGTGTCATAACCAGAAGGTCCAAGTCATGTTCCTAGTCTGTACTGATATCTATGCCCATACTCTAGGCCAGGCCAGAGGTCAGGAGCCAGGGGCAAGAAGGGATCAAGGCACAAGACACAGCTGCTGCTGGGTGTAAGGCACTGAGCAACAAAACCCCAAATGAAGGGCCTGAGCTTATGTACTAAGCCCAGCCTATCCTGTAGGCCAGAGGTGCTCAACCTCCAGCCTGCAGACCAAACACAGCCTGCAGAGCCATCCCATTTGGCCTGCAGGGGCTTCCCAAGAGTCAAGAAATTGGTGGCAGGGGAGCAGTGACAATTGATACCATCACCCTCCCCTGCTGCCAAATTCCCGAACCTCAAGCCCCACAGAAGGTCGTAGCTGGTCTATGCCCCTTCCAGGCAACCCCCCACCCCTGCTTCACAGGGCCAGGTTAAAGCCCCCTTCCCACCCCCAGATTTCCCCCCACACCCCCCATGAGGCTGGGTTGGGGTTGGCATGCTCCCTCTCCCCCTTCCCCCACACCTCTCCATTGTCCTGGGTGCCAGATTGGGACCACAGCCTGGATTCACCCCATGGATGGACCATGGGATGAACCCATCTAGCTTTTCGGGCAAAAAAGTTGGGCACCACTGCTGTAGATAATGAGTTTAACCCCTGCACTAGTGCTGCTATGCCTGATACCAGGGGGGGTTGGTGAGGGTGCAGATTGCCTTCTAACACCCACAAAGACAATGAGTACTCTCCAGGCCTCAGGTAGCTCCAGAGACTGGAGGCCAAGATGCACGTAAAAATTCCTGCTCTAGCTCCTTGGCTGGAAATCACCACCAGTGATGGCTTTTGCCGCCATTTTGAAGTACTGCAGACTGGGGGACTATGTGCCTATGCAAAGCTGGAGCATTCCAACTTGGAGCAGTATTTGGCAATAGTATAATTGAAGATGAATAGGGAAATTAGGCAACAGCCCCAGCGCCATCTCTGTGGGGAGCACAAAAGCATTCACTGCTGCAGTGTCACAGATACACAATTGGCACGTCAGAAGCAGGTGCTGCCAGGCATGACACAGCTGCCACAGGAGACTAAAACACTTTGTAAGACTAAAGGAAGCTGCTACATCTCTGGGGATCTGGAGCACTTCCAATGAACATCTGCCCATAGGCAGAATCCAGGGGGAGGAGTATAGTAGCAGAAGGGGACAGGAAAAGGCAGAAAGTAACAGGAGCAGGAGATCCTATAGCCACTAAAAACAGGAGATTTTACCACACCTTTAATTCTCCTATATGAACTTGCATTTCTACATAGAAGAACTTTTACAATCTTTTCTCCTATGCCTAAAGAAGGGTGCTTGTGCCTGAAAGCTTGCAATGAAAGGATTTTTTTTACAAAAATCTAGTTGGTCTAATAAAAGATATCACCTTTACTATGAGTTCTGATTCCTTGTCCCTGACTAGGAACTTGAAATTAAACCAGTTATTTCAGAGCCTCACACAGTCCTTTGCTCCTGATAAATACCTGTGGAACTAGCACTAATAAGGATATTAACAGACATTACAATTTGTACATGCTAATACCAAAGAATGTTAGGCAGTAGTAAAATTAGTAAGTGATGTGAACAGTCACATGCTAAGGGTTAATATCCTCTCTAAGATCCTCTGTCACATTCACATCTGACTTGTCACAAGAGGACTGGTTAATAGGGCCATGGCCAAGTCTGCCTGGCTCCTCAGAGGCTCCTCAGTACCCCCCATTCCTCTCCACCCTGCAGCTCACTGATAGCACCCCCACTCACCCTCCCTCCCCACAGCCACTTCCTGCTCATCCCCTCTGCATCTCATTGCTCATCCAAAGCTCACCAGCTCACCATCCCCTCCACTACCTCTACCCCTGCAGCAATCCACTCATTTGCAGCTGCCTGGCTGTCCCTGGCTCTGTGTCAGTCCATGGCAGCAGAGTTGTGGATGACAGATCTTCTGCATGGGAAGTTCTGGAATACTGCGTGAAGTTCTGGATCCACATTTTAAAAAGGGCATGGAGAAGGTAAAGAGAGTCCAGAGGTGGGGAACAAAGATGATGAAGGGCTTGAGAAGCAAGTTATACAAGGAGGGGCTGAAGAAACTAGCAGAAAAGGTGTTTAAGAAGGGACATGATAGTCTTCAAATTTTTCAAATAAAGAAAAGGGAAAGCACCTTTCCTCACTTGCTGCATAGAGAACACAGACAAATGGCTTGAAGTTGCAGCAAAGTAAATTTAGATTGGATATCCAGAAAAACTTCTTCACTGTTAAAATAATACAGCAGTGGAATAGACTGTCTAAAGGTACTTGTGGATTCCCCATCACTGGAGAGGTGTTCAAGAAGAGGTTGGACAGCCACTGGTCAGAGATGATCTAGGCATAGCTATGCCTATGTTTACCAAAGCAAAGCTTCTGGGCTTTGCTACTCGCTCCCTCCCTGTAAGAAGTGGGTCTTCCCGAGGCTGGTCATATGTTGGTCCGCCCACCTGTTTCTGAGCTAACCACCTGTCTCTCTCTCACCTGCCATACCTTGTTGGAAAATAATTAAGACATTACACCAATGGGAGGATGCCCATTTTTCTGCCCCGATGCCAGAGGCGCTGTATCTGTGGCTTCATTCCTCCCCTATACCACAGCCCAAGCCTTGTAGGTGTTACCTCCAGCTAGCTAGCACTGGGACCTGAGCTCAGGAGTCTCACCAGGACTCTCCGTCCCCACCGGAGCTCCTGGTCCCAGCACCCTCACACTGGGTTTACTCAGTACACGCACAAAGCAGCATACACCGGATCCTGTGTCCACACACTGAGCTCCAACCCCTTCCACTCACGGGGCTCCAACTCCTCCTCTGGGATCAGGGCTCCAACCTTCCTCTGGGATCTGGGCTCCAAGCCCTGTCCCCAATCCCTACCTAGGCAATCCCCCTATCCCTGGCCCCAGGACCTTCCTTAATTGCTCCCTAAGGCTCAGGGCCCCACCCCACTGGAGCTTCATGCTGGATCCTATATGCAGCCTCAGACCTCCACTGCAGAGTTTGGGCGCCACCACAGGTCTCTCCACCAACCTGGGCCCTGCCTCAGTGCTCTGGGGTGAGCCTGGGCCCCCCTTGCTTGATCTTGCCCAGCAGGGATGTGGGAGCTGGGGTTTTTAAGGTGACCTGACCCGCCTTTCACCGGGGTGGTAACTGGCCTCATATTTCCTGGGAGCTCCTGCACCACTGGGAGCCCCACCAGTTATACTAGCATAAATCAAATCAAATTTGTCCCCTTGATCACAAAAGATGTTACATAAAATTATATTCTCTTGCTTAATTACTAAATGAAGCATTATCAGCTTAAGAGGGTTATTAGTAGAATACTTACTAAAAATTAAATTCAGTCTGTTCCATGCATAGTAGTTAAATTCATGATGGCCTCAAGTCAGGCTGTTAACAATAGCCAGAATTATTTTTGTTGATGATACCTAGTAGCAGCAGTTTATGGTGTCAGAATTAAACACTGGATAACTGATTTTACCCTTGCAATTAAACAAAAGATTCCAGTTCATGAGGAAGTAAGCTTATTGTATTCTTTGAACATTGAGGTTTTATTAAACTATATAGTAAAAAAGGTTGCATTTTGTTTGGCAAACTGAAGTCTGTCATCATATCCGCTACTCAAAAGGAAAACAAGTCCTTGATAGAAATATCATTTGACTGCATGTGTAATGGACATTGTTTGATAAGGAAGACCTGTATTAATTTGTTCTTTTAAACTGGAAGACATATGCCTGAACATGAGCACTAGATCTGAACCTTCACACCTGACAAACTGCTGACCTAAAAATTCAAAGAAACATCTTACTTCAAAAATGTGTTTATTACTTTCCCCTCTAGCAGTACTGGCTTTGGAAGCCCTGACCAGCTGTATGTCACACCTATGGGACAGCCTACTGAGGGTTTAGGATGCTCCTGTGCATTTCACACCTTTGCACATGAAGCCTAGTGCAGCATCAAAACCACTCCCCTCCCCCTCCTCCCTTTCTGTTAGCAATCTAAAAAGTGGTCATACTGGAAGCACATATCCTTTTCAAGCAGCATAATTCCCAAATCAGCTCAGGTGCTGGAAAGAAGGAGTAATTTGGCCATCACCTAAATACACTGTAACAAAAAGGACCCTTCCACTTAACAGAAAACTGTGAAAAGAAGGCTTTTTCAGTACATGGACAAAGCTAAAAGAAAAAGTTACTAGAAGGATTGCAATTTGCTTTGAAAGGGTAAAATAGTGGAAGATGAACAAAATGCATTAAGTCATTTAGGCAGCTGATCTCACCCAACATAACTTCATTTAAGAAGACACTGCTAGAGCCCGAGGGGTTGTGGCAGGAAGCGCTCACAGGCCAAGAGATCAGCCATCTTTCTCATCTATGTTCCCTAGTTAAAACAAAATCAATGTTGCGGCTGCTTAAAAGATAGACACTGCCCACGCAGGAAAGTCACAAGGAATGGAGAAATGTCTAGAAGTCTGATTTATTTTTACCAGTATAAAAACCTGTCAGTCCTAGGGAAAAAAAAGCCCCAAGGGTGACACATAGCCTGGAGACAACTGGCGATGCCTAGGGGGTGCACACGGCTGTACATGCATCCCCTGAGATTGGCTGCTGCCGCCACTGCCAGCAGCACCTATGGGTGGTCGCCACTCGCCACCCCCACTCACCGCTGACATTGCTGGCGGTGTCTGTGGGCCGCTGGTGCCACTCCTGGCAGCATCTGCGCGTGGTCACTGACTGCCGTTCAACACTCACCACCCCCCGCTCCCCCTTGCTGCCAATACCGCTGCTGTGGCTGCCTGCAGGAGCTATCCACTCGCCGCCACCACGCCCCCACCACTGACACTGCCTCTGCCGCTTGCAGGCGGTCACCGTGCCCCGCTCTGCTTCCGGAAGCACGCATCATTCATGCTGGCAACCATGTCATGAGGGATGGACAGAGGGTCGTTTCTGAATGCCGGTGCAGGCTGACAGGCGCGGTCACTCCCACAGCTGGGCCTGGACCCAGACTCAGCCTCTCTGTCCCGGGTGCAGGCAGAGCTCGAGCACTGTGTGGGCCAACCCTGCCTGGTAAAGGTCCCAATAATTTACCGATAAGTGCAAACAGGCTTCAGGGGTGAGTCCGAGCTGGGAGGTGCTCACAAATCCGGGTAGCCACAGTAAAAGCCACCCGCTCCAGTGTCCAGCACCCACTTCAGCTGCTTCCTGCAGCGTGGCCAGTACTTGTAGGTGGAGTTGTCCCACATGTGTTGCATGTGCAGCCACTCCGCCTCCTCCATGAATGGCCACTCCTCCGCCAGCAACAGCACCCTCCATGTGCAGCCTGCGGGGACCACACCTCCATTGTGAGGTACTAGAAAAATGCATATTAGCCTGTTTTAGGCCATGTCCAGATGAGCGTGGATGTGTGGTATTTGGTGCCACAGACCCATCTGTGACACTACACACTGCACATGCAGGTGTTCCCCCCTTCCCCACTGCTACCGGGGTCAAAAAAGCCCATGGCCAAAAAAAGTGGGATGGCTGCTTGGCCCAAAACTGGAGCCTGGCCAGCCAGAGCCACACTGGTTGCCAGCCAGGCTTCCTGACATGGTTGCAGCCACAGGAGATCCCCAGGACTCCAGATAAGGCTGCTGAGTTGCTGGCCCCAACCTCCCCTACCCCATCTGGGGTAACCTGCCATGTACCAGAGCGTACATAGCACAGGAGTTCTCCAGTTCTGCCAGTGTCTGCCGGCAATCCCCACTTGCCGCTCACCACCACAAATGGTGCCCCTCCAGTGTTGGTAGGCACCAGTCGTTCATGCACGCTTGAACTAAAGCTCATTCAACAAGTTATAGTTCAAGTGCCCCTGTGGCCATTTTTAAGAGTAGGGATGCTGATACATTAATCAAGTCTACTCTGATGCACTGGAATTCCAGCATGTCAGACCAGCCTCTGCACTCATGTGTAGGCACCCAGGGTTTTTAGTGACACTTTAATGTGCATTAAAATAGGTTTAATGTGCATTAAAAGTGCACATGTAGACATGCCCTATGTCTATAAAATGGATGCAGTACTGTAGGAGGCCTAAAACTACAGACATATTTGCTTTCACTGGTATTTAACTGGGTCCCCAGCATGCTTGTTTGTATAGCCGACTGAGCCTCAGTGTAAATACAGTAACATACGGGACATAGATTCTAGGCCACTGCACAAAGAGATTTTAATGGAAGTTTCCCACTGTGGCTAATACCAGTTCAGCTACATTAGTATCAGTGACCCTGGGACACTAACACAGATGGCTCTCTGGCTCCTGCAACCTTCTGGGCACCATGATGATTACACTTGAACTTATTCATCACAGTCCTCTAAATGGCCTCAAAGTCCACTATATGAGATCCCCCAGCCCAGTGTTCTTTGTACCACAGGGGTTATGTACTTTTATATATGTATATGTAAGAAAAAGAGAAAAAAAACCTACATAGTTGGTCCAGTAAAAGATAGAACCCTAAAAAATCCTTGCCTTTTACATAGGTATAACTTTTACCTAGGCAATGTCCCATTACTAGGGTTGTATTAGTATAGATTTAATGTAGTATTTGTCTACATGGGAAAGCGTTACCAATATAGTTATTGGGTTTTTGGTTGTAGCAATATAGTTACATCAATATAAACCGAAAAAAGACACACTTATTCAGTTATATGGGGGAGGGGGGGGGGGGGAGGGAGTATTGCTAATAAACCCTTTTCCCAGCTTCCCACTGTATAAGTAATTAGACCCATGTACAGGGAATTTGCCTGCAAAGTCTATTCTGCAATACATAATCTGCATTAACTTGCTCTATAGGCACTTTTAGATTGTTCTACACTGGAAACATGTTTCAGATTCAAGCAAGGTTTGCATTTAAAGCAGAAGAGCTATTCCTGAAAAGTTTCATGTATAGATACTCACATTCTAGAACAAAAATCTCAGAAGGGTGTCTTTTTCTCTTCTAGCGAGATGACATACCCAGTTTCTGCAGGGTAACTACAGTCCTTTAAAACCACTTCCTAGTAAGCAAGGTCTTGGGGACCTGGAATCCAGACCTTAAGTTATACCGAGAAAATGTTCTTGTGTAGACAAGGCCTCAATCATTTCCCCCTCCAATTTACCTTGGAAGGCTGCAGAAAGCAGAAGCTCAGCACCAGAGGTGTTTTTAGTGTGTGTGTGTGTGTGTGTGTGTGTATTGATATATAGACATATACATCTGCATATAGATATATCTATACATTGTATTATATGTGTATTGATATAGTTATACTCTATATTGATACACCTATAATACAATGTATACAGTATAACAATACATTATAGGTGTATTGATATATAGTGTATTGATATACAGTACATGCATTGTATTATAGGTGTATTGATATATCTACACATATCTATGTATATATAGATGTGTGTGTATTGATACATACATATGTGTGTGTGTGTGCTGATTATAAATGTGTGTATTGATTATATACGTAATGGGTATGTATGTATATTATTAATTACTAATATTCATATATTAGGATTTTTCGTGTGTGTGTGTGTGTGTGTGTGTGTGTGTGTGCGTGCGCGTGCCTGCCTGTGTGTGTGCATTCATGGGGTGGCGGGGTGTTTGTATATGTACATAAAATACATAGAATACAATACACATACACAAACCCCGTCAGGACTCCCGTGCCCCTCATCACAACTTTCTGCCGGTGCCCGGGAAGCGCGCTGGGCCGGCTGGGCTCCCGGCCCCGAGCGGAGTCGGTAGCTCCTGAGCTATCTCGGGCCGGAGGAAAATGGGAAAACCCCGGCACGTAGTGAGCTCGCGGCGCGGCGTGGCGCGGCGGTGCCAGTGCGGGTTGCTCCCCCGCCCCCATGAAGCTGCCCGGCTCCTGCTGCGGGCGACCCGGCCTGGCCGTGGCGAGCGGGTCAGCCTTTTTCCAGCCCTGCCTGAGGCAGACGCTGTGGGCGGGGCGGGGCTGCTCCTTGCCGGGAGCCTGGGATCCTCCCCCTCCGCTTGCAGGCAAAACGCTGGGGCAGGCAGCAAACGCCGAGGGCAACAATTACCTGCACGTGCCACGAGCAGCTGGCGCGGACCGGAGCTCTGCCCGACAGTCCCCGCACCGCTCCCTAACCTGCCTGCGGACGAGAGCCCCGTGTCCCCCGGCAACCTCGGGGGCAGAAAACGGCGAAACTTGCTGAACAAACAGTCCCGGCTTTGCTTCCAGCTCCAACCGGGGCCCTACCTTGGGCATGGCCGGGCTTCGCAGCTCCCCCATTTCTGAGCGGGGGCAAGGGAGGAGCAAGGACGAGCCTGGGCGGGAGCCGACCCCCAGCTCCCGGGAGGGGAGGGCGAAAGACTGTAAAAGTCAATTGCGGAATAAAAATCGCCCGGTTTATTTCCAAGCAGTTTCTGCCAGCTTCGGCCAACGCCGGGTGCCAGACAGCCTGGACTCAACGACAAACACATCAGCATCATGCTTTCGCTCCTTTGGCTCTGACTTGCATTACCAAGCGAATAGCGATTTAAATACCTTTTTGTCCCAGCGGATCCAAGTGGGGATCTTGCAAATCCACGTTTAGGATCATTCCTGTGAAAGTATAAGTATAAAGATATAGGTATATACCCCGAAAACCTGGTCTTCCTGTAAAGGTGACTTTCGGTCAATGGGCTCTGCCTGTTGTTAACGGGGTTGCGGGGAGAGATGCATTTACTGTGCCGGGCTTATGTATTTAGGAGGAATATATGAAGGGGTTAAAAACTCGGCGGAAACACGTTTATCCTAAAGCTCCAGGGAGAAACAAGGTCTCTATTTTTGCGAGTCATTTGGGAGAGCTGTTGGGTATGACTTTGTAAGCAGGGTAGGCTTATTTAGCTTAATTATGACCATTATCCCCATGGCTGCTTGTCTAGATATGTAGTCTAAAAGTGATAGCCCAGGATTTTTTTTTTTTTTTTACCGGACAGAAAACATTTCATAAGTAAAGTTTTCAACTAGCAATATCGGGCCTCTGGTAAACCATATTGGCTACGATACTGCCACTGCGCTAGTACCGCCCCCTGGCTGAAAGGGGGGACGGGGCAGAGATGCTTTACTAAATCCAAATATTTCGTGGGATACTGCCATAAGATACCATACATCAGTGATGTCCTCATAACATCCTATTCCCCCCCAAAAACAGCGGGTGTGTGTGTTGTAATGTTTCTTGCAACACCCTGAGCTTGCCTGTGCAAAAATGCCGATGCATAGGCTGGCGTGCATTGAACGTTTTTTGCCATTTTCGGTCTTTATGACCCCTTCTACCATCCTCTGCCCACGGGATCTGATTTTTCAGAGCGTAACGAAGTGGCACTGGATTGCACTGAAATTTTTAGCCTCCTACCATTATAACGTTGAGAGATGCCCAGTTGACTGCGTGTGTGCGCCTTAGGCTTGACAGATGCAAACATGCAGGCCACCAAGATACTGCAACATTTGAAAATCTGCTGTAATAATGACTCTACTAGTTACCAGTATTAATTACTCTACTCCCGAGTTTGCTATTAAGGATTACGGACATCGAGTTGCATGGGGGTTTTTTTGTACGAATGGGCATAAACTAAATCTGGTTATATCCATACAAGTGATCTGCTGTCAAGTGCTGGGAGCGAGGAGAAAAAAACTGGTGCGAGGTAGCACACTCTCCACAGGCGAGCCACAGCAGCACAGTGAGACGGTTTGATTTAAAAACCTGGAGGGTAGAAAATTATACCAGGAAAGTAAAATCTTGAGATATTTATTATAAACTTGGCGTTGAAAAAAAAAAAAAATAGACAGACACTAGAAAAATCTTGGCCAGTCTTTCCAAGTTCATTGCTCCGATGGGCTTTGGACCAGTCCAGGTTGCAGCGCAGCACTTGCTCACCTGCCCTGGAGTTAAAACCCCGACTACATTTAATTTGAAAAAGGATGCCTCGCTTCACTTGCCCTCTCTACGTAATTCAGGCTCCCAAGCAGACCTGTCATCGCCCTCAGCTCCTGTTCTGCCCTCTTGCTTCAGGCAAGACGTTACTGGAGGGGCCCCAGCGCTTCCCCAGGCCCCCTTTGGGACGACGAAGATTGGAGGGGAGCGGGACTTAGTGCTTGAACACAACATTAAGTTATAAAAAACGATTTTAGTAGTCGGGCAGGCCCCACTGCCTCCATCCACCGTAAGGGTCCTTACGCTATGGTCTCATGACAGCCCCGTTACTGTGGCATGCAGAGCTATTTCTACAGAAACGTGCACGGGAAAAATAAATAAATAAATCTGCCTTGTCAAATGGACAGGGGGAGACCCCTAAAGTCTCAATGCACATTTTCTTACCGTGCTTAGACAACAGCCCAGGGATTTCAACACTGCGGTTCGGGTGCCGTGGCCCGACACCCTGCGGCTGACTGCGGTCCAGACTGGCCCCCCAGGAAGGGGACACACTCCTCCCTTCCTGCCGACGGAGCTCCCAGCACTCGCTCGGCCCTGCCCAGGAAGGAGCCCGCAGCAACCACCCATGGCCCTGACTTCATTAGGCTCAGGGCCGAGCCCTGGAAACACCTTGAGGACTCCTTTCCCTTTCCAGCTTCCCTACAGGGACCACCGACTTCTCTGTCGTTCAGTGGCACTGAAAGCCACGAGCCCAAACGAGGAAGGAGATGGCAGCGACCAGGGGGTTGGAGTGAAGAGGGGGCTGCTCCCTGCTGGGGTAACGCGAGGGGAACCGGCCTGCTGAGACAGGAGCCCGAGCCCGGCAGGAGCAGTCTACGGCCGGCCCCGGTAACGCACCGTTTCGCAGCGCCCAGAGAAGAGGCTTGTGGGTATAAAATGAGCGGTTTTATTGTTTCCCCCCTTATCTGTAAAAAGTGCAAAAGGAGCCTGTACAAACCCCGACCTCCGAGCGTATAAAAATAATCAGTCCCAGCCTTCAAACAACCGGGGGGAGAGCGGGAAGAGAGGAGAAAGGAGAGAGGGCGCTCCCGTGCCCCGCCGCCGGCCCGGGAAAACCCCGGGGGCGGAGCCGCAGCCGCAAAGCCGGAGCGGGCGCCGGGCCCCGCTGCTTCTCCAGATGCAAATAAGTTACGGATAAATAGGAGCAGGCGCCAGGGCCGAGTCCGAGCGGGGCGGCGCTCACAAGTCCGGGTAGCCGCAGTAAAAGCCGCCG
>NW_005842085.1:1810989-1812789 GCF_000455745.1 Alligator sinensis | reverse complement strand
TGCCCCCAGCCTCGCCCGGCCCTGCAGGCACGGTCCCCACCAGCGCGCGCTGCACGCACAGGAGACAAAAATCTCAGCCGAGACATCCACCCCCCGCAGCAGGGACGGGGAAGGTGGCATCAAATATTCTGTGGCTGCCACTGTGCTTCGATGTGATTTTAGCTAAAGCCTAGAGAATTGGCTAAGACACCCAGAACAGGTGAAGCCTCTTCCCCGCCCCCGCTAAGCTCAGCCGCTCGGTGCCCGGGGCAAGCAGCCGTTCATCTTCGTTTCACGCTGTTTTTTTTTTAATCCAGTTCAGAAGTTTTTACCTACTCACCAGTTTTTCCTTCTTATTTTCTAGTGACCCCGCACTGCCAGTGGAAATGTTATGGGTGTGCTCTGGTATCCAGGTTGTAGCCGTACTGGTCTAGAAGCAAAAGGTCGTGGTAGGGGTGCTATCGTGTATCAAACCAACGAGACGTTTGAAAAAAATAACAGGGAATAAGGAGGTGCTCAACGGGGCGCTTAGTAGTTGTGTTGCTCACGCGAGTAAATTGTTTTTTTCACTTTAGAGAGAGATCGGGAGCTGAGACGTAGCCTGAGCACACCCGGCTTGTATGTATGAATTATGAATACAGTCAAGAGACAGCGAGTTGGGTATTTGACAGATCCCGACCTTGAAAGTCCCGATGTGTGCATGTGCACGTGCACTGTAGCGTACCGCAAACGTGCTCATTTGACGTATAAATTAATCAAAATGACAACGTTTTCATCAAACCTTGGTTTGTAGTCATCGTTCCCTTATGTGGCGCTATTAAATGCATCAATGATTATCTGAGACACTGCCGAGCTTTCAGCAGAAGATCAAAGAGACTTATTTGGTTAAGAGCAATCAGGACTCCTAGTAGAGATGATATCTTTTACTAAACCAACAAGATTTTTGCGAAAAAAAGTTCGAACACTTTAGTTTGGACGCCAACTTCGGTCAAAAGAATCCTCGACTGGACTAATAAATAAAGGCAGCCTCCCTATTAATTAAATCCAACATTTGATTTCATGTTTCCTATAAAAAATACAGCAAGGGTTCGAGACAGGAGGAAGTGGAGATGCACAAGTGTATCCGAAGCACCTACCCTTTGGGGTTGGAAACCACCCGAGGCCATCTGTGTAAAAAAAAAAAAATCGTTTCAGGGGCCATATCAGAGCTCAATTGTACTGGGCAAAGCCCAATAGTCAAATTCCAAATTTCTATTGAGTCAGGTATCCCGGTTGTAGCTGTATTGGTCTAAAAGGAATCAGAACTTGTGGTAGAGGCGATATCTTTCGTTAGACATTTTTTTTTGCAAAAATCTAGTTGGTCTAATAAAAGATGTGATACCACAAATTTCTACTGAGTCAAGTCCGTGTGGCTCTATCGGGGCAATATCCTCCCTCCCAGCCCCACGGCTCTGGGTCTTGGGATACTCCTTGGGGTTTACTCTTAGATGTTCCCTGTGTCCCTCACCAGCCCGGGGCGTTGGTTGTAGCCCAGTTGGTCTATGGAGAACACAACACACTAGCAGACTCTCCCTATGCCTGAAGAAGGGTGTTTGTGCCCGAAAGCTTGCAAAGAACATTTTTTTTCCATCTATTTAATCGGTCTAATATCACATCTACCCAGCGAACCTTGTCCTTTACCAATCGGTTCATTTAACTGAGTACTAGGCACTTTCGGATCGCGTTTCATGCAGAACGACGGCACTTTTCCCTGCCACAAGCCTTCCAAGCCATTAGCCACCGGCTGCTTTAAGAGCCTTGAAAACAAGCCGCCCAACCAAA